>NC_060075.1:22391136-22694166 GCF_922984935.1 Meles meles | reverse complement strand
CAACAAATTTAGCAATATTCTAAATCCCTAAATATGGTCCCTCAAAGTGTATCTGTGGTGGGCCCAGAGACAGACCCACCAGCCCTGTCTGTCTTTCAGAGGATGACAAGGTCCATCCAACCAAACCTCCCCTCTTCACACAGGTTTCCTACTCCTCCCTGACTTCTTTCCAGGGCCAGATCAAAAGATCAGCAGTACCTATATAAACCACCTACTTTTAAACACCCTAGATGCCTAAAAAGCAGGGGAAGGCAAGAAGGATCCCCTCATCCGCATACAGCTGCCCTGTGGGGCTTTCCACCACCTGGCTCTTGAGGATTTGGGTCCTGCCAGGCATAGCAGCTTGCACAAGCACCAGCCTGCAAACAACCAGACACCCTTTGCAACCATCTGGTGAAGCCCAGAGAAGTATCTACAATAGTACCTGCATATAAAAATATTAACAGTTCTTCTAAACCAGGATATCTCCACCCCACCTGAGAATCACTAATGTAACAACAGTCTCTCCAAAGTACACACTGACTTTTCTGTGTTTTTCTATATTGCACTTTAATTACATTTTGGCAATCTGAAAATAACACTCTTAATAAACATGCCCAAAGCATCATCCTTGTGTCTGATGACTGAACCAGTCTTCCCACCAAATAAAATGTCACTTACTACAACCTGAAACCCCTCCTGAAACCAGGAGGTTGTCTTTTTTCTTGCCAGCCAAGTTAAAAGTTCCAGCTGCCAGTAATTCAACTGTTAAAGCAACATGCATGCATACACCTACACATAAATTCAAGTGTCTGTCGTGCACATGTATAAGAACGTGACAATACCAACTACTACAATGTCTTTTTTTCTTATGGCAATGTCTATCAACCCATCAAATAACTTACACCGAATGCCAAAAAGTAAAAAAGCAAACAAATCATCAAAAAAATCTTATTTTGTTAAAAATTAACTTTAAAAATTTTTCAGGGAAACATATAATCTGTTTCTGGTTCTGCAAGAGGGGCCACTGGTTCCTGAATTTAGTCCATATGAAAACTGAAGATACTATTAAGACCTGAACAGAGTCCTACATCAATATTTGTAAACAGCTGTAAATGTAACTGGAGGTGCTAAGTAAAACTAACATGTTAACAAAAACAAAAAACAAAAAACAAAAAAAAAAACACCGGGGCACCTGGGTGGCTCAGTGGGTTAAAGCCTCTGCCTTCAGCTCCGGTCATGATCCAGGGTCTTGGGACCGAGCCCCACATGGGGTTCTCTGCTCAGCGAGGAGCCTGCTTCCTCCTCTCTCTCTCTCTGCCTGTTTCTCTGCCTACTTGTGATCTCTCTCTGTCAAATAAATAAATACAATCTTTTCAATAAATAAATTAATTTTAATAATTAATTAATTAAATTTAAAAAACCACCACCAACAAAAAAAACCCTTATCAATATTTTACAAAAAAAGGGAAACATCAACAAAAAGTGTATTTATCTTTCAGAAAAGGGTAGTCCTACTAACAAATGAAAAAATGAAAGTTATTTGTGACCATAATTCCTGAAGTACCATGTCAAAGGGCCACAAAGCAAAAAGTATTTTACAACAAAAATTTAATTCACTAATTTTGAATAGAGAGGGAGAAACAGTTACAAAACTAGTTTCGACAGATCAGAAATTAGTGCTCTATAATGTTATTTAATGGGATTTCTTTAAAATACAGAACAAAAAATAGTTTAATGTCACGATTTAATTGTGTGTGAAATACAATCATCAGTCAAATTAAATTCAGGATATCTGTTAAAAAGTTAAGCTTATACCTACTCCACGATTTAGCTATTCCACTCCTATGTATTTACAATAATGAAAACACCCATCCAAGCAGCTTCATTTGTAATAGCTCCAAATTAAAAATAACCCAAACACCCATAAAGAAGTAAACGCATAAACAGTGATTTACCTATACAATGTCAGACTACTCAGCAGTAAAAATAACATGGTGAACCCCAAAATCTGATGAAAGAATTCACAAAGAAGTACATATTGTATAATTACATTTATGTAAAATTTTAGAAAATGCAAAATAATCTACAGTGACAGAAATCAATGGTTGTGTTGATAGGCTTCATGGGTGGTATTTATGTCAAAACTTATCTAATTTATCATTTTATAGTTATGTCAATTATACCTCAGTAAAAAAAAAAAAAAAAAAATTGCAGACACCAAAACTAGTTCTATAGCTCTTGCCAGTCAGAGCTCATCACGAATGTGATATATTTAACGTACCAACTCACAGCAGGCACTCTGAGAAGTACACAAGCGTCCTTAATTTAAGGATCACCATTCTCTCTCTCTCTCACACACACACAAGTTTAAAACAAAGAGATCAGAACTCATTTGTCATCACTATGACAGGTTGATTGCTTCACTGCTGAAATCACACCAACTAAAACACAACAGAACAAAATGAGAGCACACGGAGTGTAGCGCCCCACAATTTTTAATTAAATATTTTAATTCAATGGTTACTTTCTTTGATGTAGAAGACAGAATAAAGAAATTAAATATTTTAATCCAAATGGTTATTTTCTTTGATCTAGTAGAAAACAGAAATAACCCAAAAACACAAGAAAAGCCTTATGTACAAGATGTTAATCTCAGTCTTATCACAGAAATAGTGGTGAAGAATTAAATCAATGGCAAGGGCATGAAATGACCTATTACATGAACTCTTCATTATGTTTCATACTTTCAATCAGGAAAATAAGCTGCAAGGAGTCGTAAGCAAAACAGGGCACATACAGTATGAACAACACGTCGAAAATAATATATGAGGTGTAGGAGACTGATAAGAAAAAACACTATAATGTTAATATTTGAGGACAGGGGTTCTTGAACTATAGTCCCTGGACCAACACTATCAGTACCATCTGGGAACCTGTGAGAAATACAAGTTCTCTAGACCCACTGAATCAAGACAACTCTAGAGCTGGCACCCCAGCAACCTGTTTTAACAAACCCTCCAGGTAATTAAGATCACACTATAAGTTTGAGAACCACTGTTTAAAGGACAGGATTATGGGTGACTGTTTTCTTTCCCTTTTTGTAACCTATACTTTGCTCAATTACCTTACTACTTATATAATCCAATTAAGTTTTTCCATTAAAGTATTTTACTAAAAGGTATACTATGGGTCTATAGTAAAGAAGCTATTATACCATAAGCACTTTTACGAGTCTGAACTGCATGCCTAAAAATGCAATGGTTCTTGGAATCATCAAATCTATTAAGGTGAACAAGTGGTGTCTGGGTGTCTCAGGTCATGATTTCAGGGCCCTGGGATTGGTCTCCTGTCCAGCTCCCTGCTCAGGGGGTAGCCTGCTTCTCCCTCTCCCACTCCCCCTGCCTGGGCTCTCTGGTTCTCTCTCAAATAAATAAAATCTTTAAAAAAAAAAAAAAAAGGTAAACAACATACCAATTTCATATATATTTGTGTGTATATATATATACACACACACATAAATCCACGTGTACACACACATCTAAAACAGGTCAAGGTGCTACGGAAATTGCACAACACTAGGAAACCAACAATCCAGGTTTTTCTAACACGTGCACACAAACAGGGTTAAGTGACTTTTATGGGTCACATTTGCAAAAGACTTTTTACCCTAAAAGATGAATTTTTAGGTTTGTGTATAATTTACTAGACCTGCACTGCAGGACTCTCCTGTTCTGAAGCTGTGAATGCTTACTCATGTAGGTTCCTGCTCAACAAAGTACCAGCGCGTTATATTTGTCACCAAAATCTAGGCAGAAAAGACAAATTCAGAACACTGAGAGTTGCCAAAGCTTTAAGTTCTAGCTTGAAGACTATAAAACGGTTCCACCTTCTACCTCATCATCTCACAAAAACAGAGGCCACAGGAAATAAAAGCAGAACACAGGTTCTCTCAATAGACACTGGAGCTAGTTAAAAGATTACAGAATTGTCTACACTTTGAGCACAAATTAAAGAGTAACAAAGACTACTGATTTGGGGATAGAATAACTACTGATTAACAACAAAATACCAAAACTGATGTGAAAGACAAACAGCTATGTTTTTGTTTCTATTTTTTAACATCTATCTTTAAAATACTAGGAATACAGATCGGCATTAAGTCCCATGGCACAAAATTCACTTTTTAACCTTTCTACTCCTTGAAAAATCAATTCTGAAAGTAAATACAAGTTATTCAAAAAGCTGCTACATCGAGAGTTGACCTACTATAAACAGCTTCTTCTTTGATTTTCTTTTTTAATTGCTTAACTAGTTACATAAGCATCATGACCACCCACACTGAAATTTTTCACTACTAAACCCCCAGCACCAAGCCTGGCATAAACAGGGTGCTCAAATGTTTTATGGGGATGAACTTCTTATTGAAAACTTCTGAAACCCTAAGGCAGACACCCAGGATTCTCTAAGACTTCATTAACGCAGTTAATGAATTTAGTAGAAGCCAATGCCCCTTTCAAGCACTCTTCGAGCTTTCGCAAGGAAAATTTACATTTCTACCATACTTTTTGAATCCCTGCGTGAGCCATGGAAGTACATTTAAGGTGGCAGCATACCCTACTTTAAGTTACTGCAACTCCCCCTGAAAAAGGGAATCTTTGAAAACTTGGTATTATAAAGATCCAAAATCTCACCAATAACAAATACAGTACATGCCAAGTCCCCATTATCAGGTTCACTTTTCTGATTTAACCTTGAACATTTATTTCTTGTCATCTAAAATCAGGTTTTCCTCTTTCTAACCCTTGAAAATATACTTGATCCTGGTAACACTACTCACAGGGCCTCCCCAGCCCCTACTTCTTTTGTATATAAACACACTCTGGTCACACACTCCCATCAGCTGTTTGGTAGCTCCGCCCCTCCTCCTTTTCCGGGTAGTAACAGAGCAGCCAATGAGCTGTGAGGAGCTGTGCCTGAGGCCTTTTGCCTGCATACGCTTTTCCAAAACAAGCAGCTCCAGCCTTCAGCAGGGGCCACTGGTTCACAGATAAAAGGATCACCAGGCTGTGCAACAGGGTGAGACGAGTAACCCCCACCAACAAGGAAACCCGTGTAATCTGAGCTGTTTGTTCCTCCACCAGGGAGAATTTAAACCGATATTCCTTTAGGGCAAATCACGCTTTAAGGTCAACAGAGTCCCAGTTCTCAGACAATCAAAATAATCAGAGATGGAAACCTCAACGCTTGCCAGGCTGGAACGGCACAGTATAACCTGACTTTGAAAACAAATGGCCACACCATTCACAACCATTCCACAGGATTTGGGCAAACCAAGTTTTTTTGACTGGGACACATTCCTACAGGGCCCAAAAGTCGGTATATCAGTCTCCAGGCTTCTGCAGAGGTTTGCACAACCCTCAGCAAAGGATCAGAACAGAAACAATGAATGAGTCAGAGTTTCAGAACATAATCGCCCAGCAGATTATTAAGTGCATCCGTGCAAAACACTCACTCCCTGCATAACTTGAGAGTCAGCTCTCCTCCTACCAATCCGTCACAAAAGAAATACCACCGACTCCCAACAACCACCACAGACAGTGTCTCCAAAAGAACCTAGCGAGCTGGTGGAAAGCAGTGGCCAATTAGTTACACATCCCCTTCTTTCCCTACCCCCACACCACTACTTTCCTACTATATAGGTTCCCTGCCAAGCTGTAAATCGTGGTGGCATAATTACACTCAGGAGACATCCAAAAATGGGCTGAAACAGGAGATTGCAATGAAACCAGCTATCGGCCTCCAAACCAAAGAAATCATCAAGGGGCACTGAGGGGCAAAAAGCAAGTACATTCCTTCAAACCTTCTCTACTTCCTCTCCACCATCTTTCATTTTCAACCCCCGGCCCTCTCACACAATTGTACTAATTTTAATAGTGGGCTGCAAAATTTTTCCTTCCATTTTTTTGTTAAATATACCTAGCTCAAAAATTATTGGCTCCATTTGGGCCTACTAATATGAATTCAACAGAGAAAAGAGGCCACAAAATCTCTCATCCCCACAACACACATGCACACACAAAAGGAAATACAAAAATTTTAACTTCCAAACTATGTGAGACCAGAAAATAACAAATACGAAACAAAGGTAACCTCTGGCTTTTAAGTCCTGAGACTGTTGTCCTCCTATCTCAGAAATCTATGATTTTAAAGGGCCTCTGCTTTCTTTTGTCAGAAAGGAGGAAGGTGGGGAAAGAACAGAAGGCCAATGCATCTTTGCCTTTCTTCATATTCTACTAAAAATAAGCTATGAAATAAGCCACTTAGGGGAAGAAAAAAGAGAAAGACACCCTGCTGTTCTTTGTCTGTTTTCCTCTCCCTCTCCACCCCCCACACCCCGACTCCTAAATGCGGTAATCATTCTAGATGCCACAACTACTAAATGAACAAAAGGCAGTGTATGGAAAAGGCATCAGGTCAAGTTAGGCCTCACCCTTTATCCCCAATCTTCTAAAAATATATATGTATATAATTTGAGACTCTGACATTGATCAAAAACAGCTGGAATTCTCTCTCCACCTCCATCCCAATTAAACATTAGGTAGAAATTTGCATTAGGTGTGACAGTAACTCTTAATTCAGGATAAAAATAACTCCGATTCTGCCGCATGTCATTTCCTAGTTTCTAAACAAAAATAAAACCCGAAACTGCTTTGTGTAAAATGTACACACAACCATAGTTACAAGTTTTCCTGCAACCTTATGAAAAGCCAACATTACTGGCATCATTCACACATTTACAAAACTCAATCACAGTCACAAACTGCTCCTAAGAATCAATTTCACTTGTGCCTAGACATATTTGGAACATGTATTTTATTATTTGCTCCTCTCTGTAATGCCCCCTCCCACCTCCCAAAAACTCTAAACTTCAAACCCTAAAACTTAGAAGTCTATCTACTACTGTTCCTAATTTCTAGCTAAGTTTTCCTGAGGAGAAAAACACCTTATTCCTGAAAAAAGGAAAAAAAAAATCTCTTGCCCAGGCAATGTCTCTCCCATCCCCCACTTCCAAACCAAATACAAAAACTACTTTTTTAAACTTCGGAGAATTCCATAACTGAGTATTTAACAATAACCATCAACCTCTAAAAATAAGAAAAACGTCCTATCAAAACCAGTACCAAATAAAAGGAAGAAAGAAGCAATTCACCTGAAGAATCTAGCCAAACAACTTGAGTTATATAAACAAAACCCTGCAACAGGGGGAAATGGTGGGGGGATGGGGGTAAAGGAGAAAGAGAAGCAGGAGACAGGACTTTTTAACTGCGTTTCACACACCACCACTCCCCATCCCCGGTCCCCTTCTCCCCAGGGATTAGCTGTTCAGAACACTGGGCTCATTTCCTCTCCCACCCACCCCCCCAACGCTCTAAATTACCCCTCAAAAATTTTCTAGATTTGTCACAGGAACCTTCGCGAATTTCTCGAGCTGGTCATGAAATAATCAGTCTGGACTCAAACCAAAACCACGGCCCGAAGGGCCCTTATCAGTTACAGCATTCCCACTGCTACCTCCTAAGTACATAAAGTTGAGGGGGGGGGGTGTGGAAATAAAGGGTGTCACTTGGTAAAATCAGGGCAGTTATTCCCCAAGAACCTTACCCTCATTGAGGGAGTTTGCTTAACTGGCCAGTACAGGGGCTATTTTGTCAAGGAGAGATCCTCTTTCTCTCCCTCCCCCAGCTGTCATATCCACAATATGGAGGGTGGCTTGCTAGAGGGCCTAGGGGTCCTCACCACATCCAACTATGGGTGGGACAGGCTTTGTCAGTGAAAAAACAAAACAAAACAAAACAAAACGGTGGGGTTCTTTTAGGCACCAGAAAGCTTAACAAGAGTCTCTGATTTAAAACACTAAGAGCTCTTTATTACAACAGGGGGCACGGAGCAGACTACTCTTCCTAATATAGAAAGGAATTAAGGATAAAGGAGGTCACTTGAGTTACCCCAGTTCAAGAAGCATAGTGAATGGAGGGAATGGAGGCATCTCAAGAAAGGAAGAAAGGCTTCACTCTCTGGAATTTCTATCGGGAGTCCCTAAATTCAGAGCGAGCGAACAGGAGAGACCCTGAGATGGGCATGGTGGTCAAGAGAGGTGGATGGTCCTGCAGAAAAAGAAAAGAAAAAAAAAAAAAAAAAAAAAAGGCCGTCTTGGGAATCCAAGCGTCGTGGAGGAAAGTCACAGGCAATGAGGGTGCAGAAGAGGGAGGAACAACGCACATTTCGGGGTGCTGCAGATAAAGGGGGAGCTGAAAAGGCTCTAGGCTCCAGGGAGGTGCCAAGGAGCCGCCGTAGGCACTGGGGGGAGGGAGGAAAGGAAGGGAGCCTCGGACAGTGGCCGGGAGTGCCCCAGGGCCCCTGGCTGGGTTTCAGGGGTGCCCTGGGCATCCTCACACCGCCCCCACTCGACAGCCCGAATCCCCCCTCCACGAAGGATACAGCTTGACCACGTCCGTGTCCATCCGCCTCTTGCCCGGACTGGGGGATGACATGGTGTCGCCGCTGCCTCCCCGTCGCCTGCGCCGCCGCCTCTCTCCTTTCCTCGGCCCGTCTATCACGGGCCCCGGGCCCCGGCTCTGAGGAGCCCGCGGCCGCGCTGGCTCCTCGGGGGAGGTGGCAACACCCCCGCGGTCCTGTCCGATCCCGTCAGCCGCCGCCGCCGCCCCCCGCACGGGGGAACACCGAGCACTGTCCGGCCGAGTGGGGGTGGGGACCCCGCGGCGCCCGGCTCGGGCTGCCCCTCTCTGGCTGTGGGTTCCTCCGCGGCCTGGCCCCGGCGCTACTCTGCGCCGCGCGTCGCTCCCTCCTGCCTGCTCTAGCTCGCTCGTCTGCTCGCCCGCTCACCCTCTCGCCGACTCCCTAGCAGCCTCCACGACAAGCGGACGACTCCTGCTCAGTCGGCCTCTCTACCCGAGCCTCGCTCTGGGCGCCGTGACGTCACCTCTGTGACGTCATCGGAGGGGCGGGCCCAGCTGGCGAAAGGGGTGGGGCGCCGCGGCCACGGCGTGGCCTTTCCCGGGTGGTTCTGGGAGATGTAGTTCCTCTTTCTCTTGCCCTCACAGCCCTGTGCCCCCTCCCCCAACTCCCTCCGCACACTTAATCGCTCAACTGCCAGTGTCGTTATCATCATCATAAACGATAATAGTAAATAATGGCAATATTACATTTGTGTGTTTTGGGGTAATGAACCACCTTCTCATATACACTGTGAAGAAGGCTGTTTATTTGATTTGAGGTGGCAATTACTAGGATAGGCACCAAAATCAGAAAATTCCCACAGGAGCGGGTTCCCTGCACCCTGCCCCCTCCTCGGATGGAGAGAATCTGTTTGCGGCGATTGTAGACTATAGCAAGGCTTCCTCAGAGCTTGCAAATCAGGGTTCATCACCCTCCATATAGAGAGGCCCACTATTTCAAGGATTAGACTTGAGGCTGCAAGTTGGCAAGACCAGAAATAATTTGGTACTAGCATCCTTACCCCACAGAGTATGAGGTAATTTCACAAAGCGAATGACTGATAGAAGCAGAAACACCCCAAATATGCTGTAGTTCAAAGGACAAAGATTATTCTGTCCTCCACACTCCTGTACCAATGCTATATATTCCATCATTAATTCCATAAACATTTATTGAACACCTATTGTGTGTGAATCACTCTGCTGGACATGAGGATATCATGGTGAACTAAGACTTTAAATTTACACAGCCCTTTCAATATGGTCTGTGGATCTAGAGTGTCAAGCATCACCTGGGAACTTGTTAAAAATGCAGGCCAGAGCTTCACCACAGACCTACTGCATTAGAATCTGCAGTTTAACAAGGTCCCGGGGTAGTTCTTATGTGCAGTGAAGTTTGAGAGTCACTGCTCCACAAAGCACTCCATAAGAAGTGGTATGGGACCCAGGAGTCAACCAGGCAAAGAGGACAGGAAAGAATGATCTAGGCATCTCCTGATGTGTATATCACATTTTTGCTGTCAAAATTTTTATCTGTTCCCTCTTTCCTATGAATACACTTGTGTTTTGTCGGACTGTGTGCTGTGAGATGGGTCCCTTTATATTAACCCCCCCACCCGCCTTGACACAAACACGCACTCACACCTGGGGCAGCAGCAACCAACTAAAATTGAGCATTCTTTACTCCTACCATTCCATCCCTCCAAAGGACTAGTCATTTGTGCCTGTGCTTAATATACATAAACTAAAATTTGCCATTTCAATCATTTTAAGTGCACAATTCAGTGTATTAAATACATTCACAATGTTGTACAACCATCACTACTCTCCCTTTCAGGAACTTTTTCATCATCCCAAGCAGAAACTCCATACCCGTTAGACAATAATTCCTCAATCATTCTCCACCTGCTCCCCAAGCCCCTGATAACCTCTACTCCACTTTATGAAAAAGATGATTTTTTTAAAGATTTTATTTATTTATTTGACAGATAGAGATCACAAGTAGGGAGAGAGGCAGGCAGAGAGAGAGAGAGAGGAGGAAGCAGGCTCCCTGCTGAGCAGAGAGCCCGATGGGGGACTTGATCGCAGGACCCTGGGATCATGACCTGAGCGAAAGGCAGAGGCTTTAACCCACTGAGCCACGCAGGCGCCTCTGAAAAAGATGATTTTTTTAAAAGATTTTATGTATTTATTTGACAGAGAGATCACAAGTAGGCAGAGAGGCAGGCAGGCAGAGAGAGAGGGGAAAGCAGGCACAGAGAGCCTGATGCGAGGCTCGATCCCAGGACCCTGAGATCATGACCCAAGCCGAAGCTAGAGGCTTAGCCCACTGAGCCACCCAGGTGCCCCTATGAAAAAGGCTATTTTAACTGCTCCTGAAAGGGGTACATTGGTCTTTCCTACTGCACATAGCAATTCTGTCAGAAGGAAGACCCGAGGAGATGTCTAAACCCTTTTATGTGATCACTTTGTTAAAGGGAGATCAGGATGGAGCAGAAAATTGTTCTTCACTGTCTCCTCTAGGCTCTCCAGGCTCCTGTTGCTATTACCTCCTCTCTCAGCACTTCTCCTCACTCTTCTTCACCTGAGTAACCCCCGTTCGAGTGTTAAGACAATGATGCTCAACCTTCGGTGTGCTTCAGAATCATCTGGGGAGCTTGTTAAGTTCACAAAGGTCCGGGGCCCCCACCACTGGGGATTTTGATTCAGAAGGTCTGGGGCAAGGTTTGGATGTCCACGTCTTTAACAAGTTCCCCAGATGATTCTGATGCAGGCCAAAATTTGAGAACCACTGTCTGAAGATGCCTATAGGCCTCAGCACTTTCCAAATGCCTGCCTGACCTCTCCAGGTGAGTCTTGTGTTTCCATAATATCCTGTGCAAATAAGGATGTTTCCTCCCCACCTGAGAGCAAGGTGGCAGGCTCAGAGGACCCAAAGGTGTTTCCAGAACAGAAAGAACAGGTCAAGGATGGGTCTCTCGAGAAAAAAGGGAATAGGGAGGATCTAGAAATTATCCCTGGTGCGCTTTAATTTTTACAGATGCTATGCTGCTGTGATCCAAGCTCTAAGCAAAAATAACCAGAGACGTGTTTAGAGAAACTTGTTCCAAACAACACTGGAGAAGGTGGAGCTGTTCTACCTAGAAATGCAATGGAGATTTAGCCCTCCGAGACGTCACTGAAAAGCAATCACCTAGAGAAGAGTTATTGTCTAGAAAGGATCTTAGCTCTGGGTTACTCAGGACAAACCTGCCCTTCCCCAGCCCTTAATTATGCCTCAGCTAATTGCAGATCTCCTCCCAGAACCTCAGTGTTCTCATCTGTAAAATGTGGCCCATAATGCCCTATCCACTTGAGTGGGTTGATGGAATAAATGGAAAGGATGAATGTGAAGGCCCCTCGTAAACTATAAATTGCTTTTCATAAAGGTAACATGAAGTGTTGATTACAAGATGCAATATATTATTGGTGGTGGTATTATTATTTTATTATTAATCTCAAACCCCCATTTGCCCCACTCTTTTTTTTTTTTTAAAGATTTATTTTTTTGACAGATAGAGATTACAAGTAGGCAGAGAGGCAGGCAGAGAGAGAAAGAGGAGGAAGCAGGCTCCCAGCCAAGCAGAGAGCCCGATGTGGGGCTCGATCCCAGGACCCTGGGATCATGACCTGAGCCGAATGCAGAGGCTTTAACCCTCTGAGCCACCCAGGCGCCCCCCATTTGCCCCACTCTTTATGCCCTCTCTATCATTTAAGGAGAAAGGTCTTCAGGTGGGGTTTTTTGTATTTTTTTTTTTTTAGATGTCATAGTGTCAATTCTTTTTCTTTGTGGTTAAAGTACGTTCACGTTTTTTATGACACGCCTTTTCTCTCTGGGCACTTTGCCATTTGCTCCTTCATAAATCCATTTCCTCTAATCTGACTTGGTCCCCTCTCCTCCACTGCAAGCTCTCCCCTCCCCTTCCCAGAGCCTCAGGAGATTCCTGAATGTGCCCTTGACCAGGTAGGTTCAAAAGGTGACTTCAAAGTGGTGGTGCCAAATGATAGTCTTTGTTTGACTTCTTCTTTTTTTTTTTGGCTTACAAAACCTGGAGCTCTTCTCGAACAATGTTAAGTTTGAGCCCACCTTTTTTTTTTTTTACTCACCTTTTTAATCCAATATTTTAGCCATTCAGAAGGTCAATAATTTACTCTAAGACAACACTGGGGCCTGGGAGTGTCTGTTTATATGTGTGCACACACATGGCAATGTGCTGGAATGAACCATGTTTTTCCTTATCAGGTACAACCAGGGTGCTGTGAGGGAACAGCTGTCCAGTCGGCCTGAGTCACCGTGTTGCAATCTGGGAAATGTATTCGGGCCTGTTTATCTCTCCCCAGGGCAGGGCCCGGCTTGACCAATGGAGTCTTTGATCTCAGGAGCTGCTTCCCAAAGGCAAGCAAACAAGTTGGGAGAGAATATAATGCTTTGGGCAAGACACTAAGAGGGAGCAAGAGGAAAACCATCATTTGATGGAGTGAGTAGAAGACCCCCGCCCAAACAGCCTAAACACCCTAAAAGCCGCCCTCTCTCTGAAGGCTTGGGCCGCTGCCTTCGGCTCAGGTCATGATCTCAGGGTCCTGGGATCGAGCCCCGCATCGGGCTCTCTGTTCAGCACAGAGCCTGCTTCCCCCTCAATTTCTGCCTGACTCTCTGCCTACTTGTGATCTCTCTCTCTCTGTCAAATAAATAAATAAAATCTAAAAAAAAAAAAAGAGCTCTAAAGCCAAAAGGAATTTATCACTGTCCCCACCAAAGGCCAAGATCCCTCAAATAAGGCCTCCTGATTCCATTTGACCATTTCTTTTTTTTTTTTTTTTAGATTTTATTTATTTATTTGACAGAGAGATCACAAGCAGACAGAGAGGCAGGCAGAGAGAGAGAGAGAGAAGCAGGCTCGCTGCCGAGCAGAGAGCCCGATGCGGGGCTCGATCCCAGGACCCTGAGACCATGACCTGAGCCGAAGGCAGCGGCTTAACCCACTGAGCCACACAGGCGCCCCCCATTTGACCATTTCTATCGGGGAAATAGTTTCCTTTTTTTTTTTTTTTAAGATTTTTATTTATTTATTTGACAGAAAGAGACACAGTGAGAGAGGGAACATAAGCAGGAGGAGTGGGAGAGGGAGAAGCAGTCTTCCCGTCGAGCAGGGAGCCCAATGCAGGGCTCAAACCCAGGACCCTGGGATCATGACCAGAGCCAAAGACAGACACTTCACAACCGAGCCACCCAGGTGCCCTGAAATAGGTTCATTTTGAGCTCTCACTCTCAGCATCTGAGATCACAGGTCCGGACCCCTCTAGAAGCCAAATAACAGCAGCTTCCTTGCTGCTATGGAAATAAAGGCTGAAAAGAACACCTCAAGGGGTGCTTGACTGGCTCAGTCTCTTGATCTCGGGATTTTGAGTTCGAACCCCATACTGGGTGTAGAGACTACTTAAGAACAAGGAAAGAAAGAAATGTAATCATTTCAAGCCACCTCCGTGTAACCCTGTTACAATCTGTCCCCACAGAGGCAGTCAGGGGGAGCTCAGGAACATGCGGGTCAGACGGCAGCAAGGACAGAAAGATTTCATCTCCCACCCAGGTTGTTTTGCTTGCTACCTGTCCTCCTTGGACAAACAGGAAGCCCCCCAAAGCGGCATGATTCAGAGAGAGCATGGAACTTAGAGACAGACAACCCTTTCCAGTCCCGGGTCTGCTGCCTATTATTGCTATCATTTGGGGAAGGAACCCAACCTTTGTGTTTCAGTTTACTCATCTGTAAAATGGGATGAGAGTACTCTCATACCCTTGCCTAGATCAATAGAAGAGATGTTGCATCCTCCGAAGTGCCAGTCATGTAAGATATTATCATGACCCTCCCCCATACACACACAAAAACACCCACACACCCCAGCACCAAGGCACAAGGAGGGAGCAAGATTGGAAATGATCGACTGCTCCATGGGGGTGGGGGAGCGCTCACCTGGACCAGCTGCCCTGCCGGAAGCCTTTGTTTTGCCAGCTATAGCCTCCTGCCCTTCCTTAACCCCCTGATCTGGAAGTGCTGGAGGCCCCAGACTCAGCCCTAGTCTCTGTCCTTCTTTATCCACATTTAATCCCTGGGGGACCTCATCCAGTCTCAGTTTAAATTGCCAAGCATGATCTGACTCCCCAGTGTACGTTTCTTTTTTTTTTTTTTTTAAGATTTTATTTATTTATTTGACAGACAGAGATCACAAGTAGGCAGAGAGGCAGGCAGAGAGCAGGAGGAAGCAGGCTCCCTGCTGAGCAGAGAACGTGATTCGGGGCTCAATCCCAGGACCCTGAGATGATGAGCTGAGCCCAAGGCAGAGGCTTAACCCACTGAGCCACCCAGGTGCCCCCCCAGTGTATGTTTCTGATTGTAGCCTTGTCCCTGAACTCCAGACACATACACACAGTTACCTCTTTGCTATCTGCTCAAGTCCCAGAATAAACTTCTGACACCATCCCCACCTCTTTCTCATATAGTTTTCCCTGGTCCATAAATGGCAGACATTAAGTTGAAATATAAGAAACTGTCATTTCTAAAGTTAAGAACGGTCAAATATTGGCCACTTCATTTGGTTCAACCTAATGCATCCTGCCAGTTGCTCAGGTCAGAGTTGGGGCTCCCATTCCTGACCTCTCTCTTTCTCTAACACCCTACATCCAATCTACCTGGAAATCCTGTTGGCTCTACTATGAAATACATCCAGAATCTTTTTCCCACCATCTCTACGAAGCCATCATCATTACTACAATCATTTCCCAGCTGACCTATCTTCAACCCCCAAATTCATTAATATAGAAGCCAGTGATCCTTTTAAACCACAAATCAGATCTTGTCTTCTCACTCCCGTTTTACTCTGTGTCAAAGACAAAGCCATCACAGGCTTCCCAGGCCTTACATGAGCTGCCCCTACCCTTTTCCTTCACTTCTGTCTAGCCACAATGGCTTTCTTGCTGTTCCTCAAACACATCCCACATGTTCCTGCCCCAGAGCCTTTGCATTTTCCACTCTTCCAATCAAAACCAGTCTCCACTTAGATAAATACATGGCTTACTGCCTCGTCACCTTTAGGTCTCTGCAGAAATGTCACCTTCTCTGCAGAGCATTCCCTGAGCACCCCATTTCAAACTACAGTCCCAACTCCATCCAAGTACCTTTTCTCCTTCTGTTTACCTTTTCTCCCTAGGACTTACCAACATCTCACATGCCACATACTGTAGTTTACTTAGCTCTCTGTGTATCTTCTCTTCCCACCGGAATGTAAGCTCTGTGAAGACAAGGATTTTGTCTGTTGCACTTACTGCTCTGTGGCCAATGCCTACAAGAGCATGTGGTACACAGTAAATGTTCAAATACTGAATGAATAAAAGGAAAAAGGGAAGGCTCTAGCTGAGAAGGCAACAAAACATTAACAGCTTAGAGCAGTTCATTGGAAGCTCCCAAAGTTAGTTCCCCCCCCCTTTTTTTTTTTCCTTAAGATTTATTTATTTATTTGAGAGAAAGAGAAAACAGATGAGGGGGAGGGATAGGAGAGGGAGTAGCAGGTTCCCCTCTCAGCAGCAAGCCCAGTGCGGGGTTTGATCCCAAGACCCTGAGATCTTGACCTGAGCTAAACATAGGCACTTGACCAACTGAGACACCCAGGTGCCCCACAAACTTAGTTCTTCCTAATGGTCTCTGAAGAGTGTCAGGAAACACTAAATACTGAGCACCTCCTCTGTGCCAGGCACGGTGCCAAGGTATGTTACTTAGGACCCAACAACCTGGCAGGACTGATGCTATTTGCCTATGAAACACCTCAGGCTCCAGGAAGTTATGTAATTTGCCTAAGGTCACTTAGCCAGTAAATGGCAGCATCAGGATTCAAGTCCAGGTCCTCAACTTCAAAGCCCACGCCATTGGCAGCCAGCTGTGCCACTGTTAGTGAATTCAAATGAAAAATGTAATTTGTTGACACTGAACTCGGTCCTTTGAAGGCCCAACCCAAATTCCACCTCCTTTGTGACCAGAAGACTTCCAGGCTAAATGAATACATTAACTAACTAACTTCCAGGCCATTCTAAACCAAATGAATTGTTCCCGTTCCCCTTTTCAGCAGATGGCACTTCTACTCAACTGTCCTGTTCCTCACCCTCACACCCAGTCCATGAGCAAACTCCCAGACAGGTGTTTTAAAATATAATTCCTCCTGGGGCACCTGGGTGGCTCAGCGGGTTAAGCCTCTGCCTTCGGCTTAGGTCGTGATCCTGGAGTCCTGGGATTGAGCCTCGTATCACACTCCTTGATCCTCAGGGAGCCAGCTTTTCCCTCTCCTTCTGTTGCTCCTCACTGTTTGTGTTCTCTCTCTGTCTCTGTCAAATAAATAATAAAATCTTAAAAAAAAAAATTAATTCCTCCCAAGTAACTCCCCACTCCCTACTCCCTGATGTCCTTCCAGGGGTCCTCCTGAAACTCAGAATAAACTCAATTCTATGTCCTCAGAGATGCCATGTAATCTCAGTTTAGGTTCCATTCTCAACCTCATTTCCTACCTCCCCCAGATCCCCTCAGACATTCTAGTTGCTTGAATTCCTGAACACACCAAGCTCATTTCCACTTCAGGACCTCTGACCTGCTATGACATTTCCTGGAATCCTCTTCCCCTACATCCTCAGGGCCAGCTCCCTCCTTTCTGCACTGGGGTCTTTATTCAGATGTCCTGCCTTCACAAAGCCCTTTTCTGACCACCCTGCCTTAAAAGGTATACCCCTTACTTCTATCTCCTTACTTTGCTTTAGTTTTTCGGTAATCTTTTCAGATTTGCATTTTGGAAATGTTCAAAAGATGCTGAAGATTTGAGGGAATAATGCAATGATCACCCAAATACTCACCATCCAGATTTAACAACTGTTCACATTGGCTATATTTGCTTTATCTGCCTACAGGCATGTGTGTGTGAAATGTCTTTTTTTTTTTTTTTTCCCCCTAAACCTGCTGCAAATAACTTTTAGATACTATGACACTTCGGGCCTATTTACTTCAATGTGCATATCCTACAAATAAGGACGTTTTCCTTGATAACCATATCATTATCTCACATAAGAAAATGAGCAATGATTCCCTAACACCATCTAGTTTCCAGTCCATAATCAGAGTTTTTTAATAAATCTTTTTTATTGAAGTGTAGTTGACATACAGTATTTTTTTTTTTAAGATTTCACTTACTTATTTGACAGAGATCACAAGTAGGGAGAGAGGCAGGCAGAGAGAGAGCGGGGAAGCAGGCTCCCCACTGAGCAGAGAGCCTGATGCAGGACTCATCCCAGGACCCTGGGATCATGACCTGAGCCAGAGGCAGAGGCTTAACCCACTGAGTCATGACATGCAGTATTCTATTAGTTTCAAGTATGCAACATAGTGATTCAATAATTACATCCACTACGAAGTGCTCACCATGGCAAAGTAATGACCATCTGATAACCCGATGTTCTTCACTGTCCCGTCTATGCCAGTTCTTCTTTTTGAGCAGGAATCCTTGAAGATTCATCTATTTTGGTTTTATATCTCTTTAGTCAGAGGATAGTTGGGGAATTTTATTTTACATTTATAGCTCTTTGGGGTCTCAGCCCTCCTCCATCCCCTCCCTCATCCTTACTCCCATCTCTGTGCTATGTATACAATAGGCAGTTAATAAATGACTGATAATGACTAACTGAAAAGTCCTACTCCTCCATACAAAAGTTTGTACGTACATGTTTATAAGCAGCATTACTCTTAATACCAAGAAGTGGAAACAACCCAAATGTCCGTCAGCTGATAAATGGATGAACAAAATGTGGTCTGTCCATACAGTGGAATATGGAATATTATTTGGCCCTAAAACCGATGAATGAGATGAAAATGAAACACGGCTGCACACTCCAGCGTGGACGAGCCTTGAAGATATTTTGCAAAGAGAAGCCAGTCACAAGGGACCCCATATTGTATGATTCCTTTTATACCAAATGTCTAGAACAGGCCTATCTGTAGAGAAAGAAAATACACTGATAGTTGACTAGGGCTGGGGAGAATAAAAAGAATGGAAGGTGACTGCCAGGGAGTGCAAGTGTTTCTTTTTGAGGAGATGAGAATGTTCTGAAATTAATTGTGGTGATAATGGCACAATTCTGTGGCTGTATTAAAAACCATTAAATTGGGGTGCCTCGTTAGCGCAGTAGGTAGCGCGTCAGTCTCATAAAAACCATTAAATTGGGACACCTGGGCGACTCAGTTGGTCAAGACTCTGCCGTTGGCTCTGGTCATCATCCCAGGGTCCTGGGATAAGCCCCGCATCCGGCTTCCTGCTCAGTGGGGAGCCTGCTTCTCCCTCTGCCTGCTGCTCCCCAGCTTGTGCTCTCTGTCTCCATCTCTGAGAAGTAAATAAAATTAAAATAAAAAACCACCATTAAATTATACACTTCGGGTAAATTGTATGGTATGTGAATTAGCTCAATAGAGGTATTACTTTGGGGCATCTGGGTGGCTCGGTCAGTTAAGCATCCTATTCTTGATTTCAGCTCAGATCATGGTCTCAGGGTCATGGGATTGAGCCCAGCATCAGGCTCTGTCCTTGGCTGGGGGTCTGCTTGGGATTCTCTCCCTCTTCCTCTGCCCCACCCCCTGCTCAGGCTCCTGCTCTGTCTCTCAAAATAAATAAATAAAATCTAAAAAGTAAATAAGGGTATTATTCAAAACCAAAAACAAAACAAATCAGTCCTGTTCTTCCTGGTTGTTCCAGATCACCCAGGAACGGATGTTGACCAAACATCCTCTTTCCTCTTCTCCCATCTCCCCTCCTCTGGACTCTTCTTCCTTTTGAATGTGGCAGAGGTTGGAGGATTGGAGAAATGGAAGCTTCCCCTGCTATGGTGGAAGGGTCCTTTATCTTCTAGTCTGTTGACTGAGAAGAACTTCAACTTTTCTTTTCAAGAAAGGTGCTATGAGAGAGAGAGAGAGAGAAAGTACTGTCTGGTCCCACCAGATGAGGGACTATGGTCCCACCAGATGAGGGACTAGCCCTTTTCCCCAGACTGTTGGGCTACTGCAGGTCGAGTGCAAACATGGCCGCCCATCTGAGACCATCTACTTGAGTCCAGGTCACCCTTACCAGGTCCCATGTGTACAAAGCACTTGTGTTTTGTGGGTGTCATGTGGTTGGAGTGGCTATCGTTTCCCGTCCAGGTTCCCTGCCGCACTGTGCATGGTCTTGTTCATCTTTGTATTTTCTGTGCCAACAACAGATGTTTGCATTTAAAAGGCAGCAAGAGTGGAGTCAGGGTTTCCACACCCACTGCTCCAATCTGGCTCTCTGGGAAGGAATGGGGAAGCACTGGCCCTGAGGGAAATGGGCTCAAAATCTGGGGTTCTGAGTTCCAATCCCAGCTGCCCAGTGAATTCATCTGCTTTACCCCTGAGGGACTATGGGGGGAGGGGCGGAAGGCACTGGCTAATACCAGGAAGGTTACACTTGACGAGAGTTTACATTGAACCAGGAACTTTAAAAAAACATTTTGGTTAAGGGACTTAACCAAGTTCTTCTTAGTCCTCTCAGTGCTGGCCAGGTATCCTCTGCTAATTTTGCTAGAGAAGTGCAGTTGCATTGGGGAAAGTGAGATGTATCAATTTGCTCAGTTGACCAAAGAAAAAGCTAACACGAGAAACAGGGACTCGCAGTCCCTTTACCTCCCTAAATTTGTCTTCTCGGACTTCTGCCAATGTCTCAAGAGTCAGTGAGGTTTCCCTCAGGGCTTTTGGCTACCCTGGCCTTCCTCCAGTGGTCACAGGGCAAAAGGTCCCAGAAATGTGCCCTCAGCTGACCGGCCCATGATGGCAGGAAGGGGAAGGAGAGAGGATTATTACCAAACTATACCATGACTGGGGTGCCTCGGTGGCTCAGTCAGTTAAGCATCCAACTTTTGATTTCGGGTCACAGTCTCAGGGTCATGGGATCAAGCTCCTTGTTGGCCCCCTGTCAGCCCTGTGGTGGGCCTGCTCTCAGCAGGGAATCTGCTCTGATTCTCTCCCACTCCTTCTGTCCCTCCCCTCCAAGGCACGCAAGCTCTTCCTCTCTCTAAAATATTTCAAAAAAGAAAAAACTATATCATGATTGGTGTGATTCAGTCTCATTCTACTTGGTTAAAAATGACCATTTTGCAGTTTGTACGTATATCAAATCACTATGTTGTACATCTGAAATTGATATCATGTTATACATCAATTATATCTCAAAAAGATACAGATCAATATACGCATGCATAAAATGATAAAAAGATATGCATCAGATACATATTTTTTTAAAAATTGGAAAGTTAGGGCACCTGAGTGGAGCAGTTAGTTGAGCGTCCAACTCTTGGTTTCAGTTCAACTTGGGATCTCATGGTGGTAAGATAGAGCCCTGAAGCGGGCTCTGCGTTCTGCCTAGAGTCTGCTTGAGATTCTCTCTCCCTCTCCCTCTGTTCCTCCCACTTGTACTTGCTCTGAAATAAATAAATTAATCTTTTAAAAAGTTGAGGGGCGCCTGGGTGTCTCAGATGGTTAAGCGTTTGTCTTCAGGCCAGGTCTTGATCCCAGTGTCCTGGGATCGACCCCCACGTCGGGCTCCCTGCTCAGTGGGGGAGCCCACTTCTTCCTCTCCTTTTGCCTGCTGCTCTCTCTCTCTCTCTCTCTGATAAATAAAATCTTTAAATAAATAAATAAGTTGAAAAGTTTAAAATAATTTTTTTTAATTGAGAAGTTTTATACTTGAAAGGACCCAACAAGAAAAAGACAAGCCGTAGAATGCAGAAAAGTATTTGCAAATACATATCTGACACGGTTCTACTACCCGGAATATGTAAAGAATTCTTACAATTTAAAAATAAAGGGGTGCCCGGGTGGCTCAGTGGGTTAAAGCCTCTGCCTTCGCCTCAGGTCATGATCCTAGGGTCCTGGGATCCAGCCCCGCATCAGGCTCTCTGCTCAGCAGGGAAGGGCTTCCTCCTCTCTCTCTGCCTGCCTCTCTGCCTACTTGTAATCTCTGTCAAATAAAATCTAAAAAAAAAAAAAAAAAAAAAAAAAATCTGCCTTCGGCTCGGGTCATGATCCCAGGGTTGTAGGATCGAGCCCCGCATGGGGCTCTCTGCTCAGCAGGGAGCTTGCTTCCTCCTCTCTCTCTCTGCCTGCCTCTCTGCCTACTTGTGATCTCTGCCTGTCAAATAAATAAATAAAATCTTTAAAAAAAATAATAAAAATAAAGAGAGAAATAACCCCAATTTTAAAAAACGCCCAGAGGATTAGAAGAGAAATTTCTCCATGGCCAATTAGCCCATGAAAAGATGCTCAATGTCATTTGTCATAAGGGAAATGCACATCAAATCACGCTGAGGTCCCTACCACATCTCACCCACTAAGTTGGCTATAATATAAGACAGACAACAGGGTTGGTGAGGATGGGTAGAAATTAGAATGCTCATTCACAGCTGCTGGGAAAGTCAATGGTGTGTCCTCTTTGGAACAAACGGTCTGGCAGTTCCTCAAAATGTTAAACATAGAATTAATGTATGACTTAGCAGTTCTATTCCCAGATGTGTCCCCAAGAGAAATGAAAACATGAAACTTGTACATGCACGTTCATAGGAGAATTCGTAAGAGCCAAACAATCGAAACAACCCAAATGTCCATCAACCGAAGAATGGAAAAATGAATGTGCTATATCCACACAATGGAATATTAATCAGCCATAAAAAGGAACGAAATTCTAATACACACAACAACATGGATGAACCCTGAACACAGGCTAAGTGAATGCAGCCAATCACAATGTGCCACACGCTGTCTGATTCCACTTACCTGAAAGGTCCAGAACAGGCAAATTTATAGAGACAAAAAGTAGATTTGTTGTTTCCTGGGCTGGGGGTAGGGGAAATGGTAAGTGACTTACTAATGGGTAATGGGATTTCTTTTGGGGGTAATGATGTTCTGAAATGTATTGTGCTAGAGCACCTAGGTGGCTCAGTTGGTCAAGTATCCGCCTCTGGCTTAGGTCATGATCCCTGCGTCTTGAGATGGAGCCCTGTGTCAGCCTCCCAGGTCTGCAGGGAGCCTGCTTCTCCCCCTTCCTCTGCAGGGCCATTGCTTGTCCTCCTTCTCTCTCCTCACCGCACTCTTCCAATCTTTCGAGATATCCCAAATGACTAAGCGACTACCACGTGTCTTTTCTCGTGAGGCCCCAGCCAGCTTGATAACACGTGACCTCATTATTTGCTTCCCTTCCTTCCTTATTTCATCTTTCTTCCCGCTGCTGGCTGCATTGTGCTTGCAACATCCCCAGTGAAACATTAACCCTTAAGCTTCGCCTCAAGCTCTGTTTTCCAGAAAGCCAAGGCAGATAAACTATGCAGTTACTTGAGAGTAAAGGGTTTATAAAGGCTGTTATCATCTTTCGGAGTACTACCTTGCCCCATTAAATGGAGACTTCTGCTTGCTTCTCTGGGAGGGAATGGTACTGGGAAAATACCGTTAATCCTTCTGAACTCCTGCACTCCACGGGGTGAGCGATCAGTTGTTGGTAGGAAGGATGGGGTGTTTGCCCTGTAGTTATCAGCTGCTTTGCTGAATAATATGTCAGCTTAGTTGAGGGAATTAAAACAGAAAACCTATTTACCCATTTGGATGTAGGAACCAGTTACATTTCTTCCAATCCAGCTCTTTTTCTTTCTTTCTTTCTTTCTTTTTTTTTTTTTAAGTAGTCTCCATGCCCATCATGGAGCCCAACCCAAGGCTTGAACTCACAACCCTGAGATGAAGACCTGCACTGAGATCAGGAATAGGTTGTTCAACGGACAGAGCCCCGCAGGTGCCCCTAAAGCTATATTTTCATCTTAATTTGTCTGACTCCCAAGCCCTGTTCTCAGTTCAGAACCTATGGTAGCTGAGGAGTCTATTGTCAGGGCTCCAGGCAGGTTGCCTCTAGCCAGTGGCTCTCCCAGTGTAGTCCAGCTGTAGCAGGCAGGCAGGGGCTTCGTAGGAATGATGCTGGTAATAGGGATGCTAGTATCATATTAAAATGTTCATATTTGGGGCGCCTGGGTGGCTCAGCCGGTGAAGCATTGCTTTCCGCTCAGGTCGTGATCCCAGAGTACTGGAATTGAGTCCTACATCAGGCTCCTTGCTCAACTGGAAGTCTGCTTCTCTCTCTGCCCCTCCCCCTGCTCATGCCCATGTATGTGTGTGCTCTCTCTCAACTAAAAAAAAATCTTTAAAATAAGATAAAATGTTTATATTTTGTTTGGGGCATACATTTATTTTTATTTTTTTATTTATTATTTTTAAAAGATTTTATTTATTTATTTGACAGAGAAAGAGAGAGATCACAAGTAGGCAGAGAGCTAGGCAGAGGGGTGGGGGGAAGCAGGCTCCCCGCTGAGCAGAGAGCCTGATGCCGGGGCCCAATGCGGGGCTAGATGCGAGGCTCAATCCCAGGACCCTGAGATCATGACCCGAGCCGAAGGCAGAGGCTTAACCCACCGAGACACCCAGGCGCCCCATGTTTGGGGCATATATTTTAAATGTGTTCCCAGGGGGCACCTGGGTGCCTCAGTTGATTAAGGGACTGCCTTTGGCTAGGGTCAGATCCCAAGGTCCTGGGATTGAGTCCCACATTGGGCTCCTTGCTCAGTGGAGAGCCTGCTTCCCCCTCTCCCTCTGCCTGCTACTCTGCCTGCTTATGCTCTCTCTCTCTGTGTCAAATAAATATATAAAATTTTAAAATAATAATCAAATAAATAAATAAATAAATATGCATTCCCAGTATTTAAGATACATAGCTCAAGTCATCATTGTGTTACTGAAAGGCATGCCTTCCGTTGATTAGTTCGCAGGATTTTTTTTATTATTATTGTAATTTTTAGTGGCTAAGCTCCAAGTGTCAGACTGAAGATTCCCAATGGTATGCCAAGATGTGGGTTAGAAGTATGCGGAGGAAAGATGGTTCCCGCAGCCCTGGAGTAGCTGGCTCCTGATGACTGCCTCTGGCCTCACAAAATCAGTTTATCCTTTATGTCATGAAATATTACCTTTGGTAAGCCTACTGTGACATGAGCCATGACATGAAAAAGTCTGAGAAGTATTGAAATAAATCATGCTTTTTAAAAATTTTATCTTTTTTTAAAGATTTTATTTATTTATTTGACAGAGATCACAAGTAGGCAGAGAGGCAGACAGACAGAGAGGAGGAAGCAGGCTCCCTGCTGAGCAGAGAGCCTGATTCGGGGCTTGATCCTACCACCCTGAGATCATGACCTAAGCCGAAGGCAGAGGTTTAACCCACTAAGTCACCCAGGCGCCCCTATTTTATTTTATTTTTTTAAGATTTTATTTTTATTTATTTATTTGTTAGAGAGAGAGGGAGAGAGTGCACAAGCAGGGGGAGTGGCAGAGGGAGAGGGAGGTCAGCAGGGAGCCTGATGTGGACTGGATGCTAAGATCCTGGAATGATGACCTGAGCTGAAGGCAGTCGCTTATCCCACGGAGCCACCCAGGTGCCCCATGGGTTTTTTTGTTTTTGTTTTTTAAGATCTCATTTATTTATTTGTCAGAGAGACAGAGAGAGAGAGCACAAGCAGCAGCAGGCAGAGGGAGAAGCAGGCTCCCCGATAAGCAAAGAGCCCGATACAGGACTCGATCCCAGGACCCTGGGATCATGTCTGAGCCGAAGGCAGACACTTAATCGACTAAGCCACCCAGGTGTCCCTAAATCATGCTTGCAATAAGGGATATTTTGCTCCCCCTGAAGAGGTCCACTAATCGAGAATGTTTGGGGATTACGGATGTAAGAAGCAGGTCAGAGGAATATTTGTCGCACAAATTAGTGAATCAATGAAATGAGCTGAAGATACTGTGTCCTCCTGTGTCTTAGTGGAGAAATAGGTAGAAAATAAATCTGATTTATCTGAGTAGAGAGATCATTTGGCACAGGGGGACAAGGGAGAATGAGAGGACCACCGAATGTCCCAAGTTTTCCCCTCAGGCCTCCCCACTCCAGTCCCTAAAAGATCTTTCCTCCTTTCTTTCATCATTTGTATCGTCTGCCCCAGAAGTAACACACACGCTCTGCCTCCTCGAAGTGAAGTTCACGGTGGACTTCCTGGTCCCCTGAGGCCATTTTCCTTCTCCTCAGGCCTCTAAAGGGATTAGCCCGGCTTCCTGGGAGGCTCCCAGAGGTCCTTCCCTCCCCTCGGACAGTGGCTGCTCAGGGCACACAGATGCCTACGCCTTTGTTTGCCGCTGTGTTCACCTCTGCGCTGTTTGAATTTTGAACTCCTGAAAAGGAAACTCTTTTTGGTATTCCTTGTCACTGAATAAAGACAGGAAACATTCTTGCAGCCAAGCAAGCATCCCGGTGTGTCTAAACTACCTCCTTGCCCGGGAATTTTGACCAGCGCCCAGAGAGGGCTAAACCTCTGACATCCTCTATCCCGAGCTTCTGAAACACACTAAGGGGCTCAGACCCCCCAGCCTGGCTGGCCTCTTCCTACAAACAAGACCGATTACCAGTTGGGCACAACACATTGCCCAGTCCAGACCTAGCCAGGCCTGGTCTATCATCTCCGTTCCCTTTTTTACATTCCTGATATCTAGGTGATGTCAAATATCTCAAATACCCATCCCTCACCTTGCAAAGGAGGAGAGGTGTGCATCAGCTGCTGGGAATGCCTGTCTTTAGCACAGGGGAGCTGCCAGAAAGTCCCCAGAGGCCTCTCTGCTTGCTCTGGCCCCAGACACTTTGTTCCCCCAGCGCGGCTTCCCTCCCCCACTCCCAAACTCCTCTCAGAGCTATTTGCTTCCTCTTCCAAAACAAGGCCTCTTGCTAGGCCTGCAAGGTGTTCATCTGGGGCCTGCCACTCCCTCACTCCCTCAGAGGGAGGATGAAGGAGACCAAGTCTAGGGGAGCAGTTCTTTTTTTTTTTTTTCTTAAGATTTTTATTTATTTGACAGAGAGAGAGATTACAAGCAGGCAGAGAGTCAGGCAGAGAGAGAGGGGGAGGCAGGGTTCCCACTGAGCAGAGAGCTGGGTGCAGATGTGGGGGCTAGAGATCATGACCTCCTGAGCAGAAGGCAGAGGCTTAATCCACTGAGCCACCCAGGAGCCCCGTGGGAGCAGTCCTTTTCAAGGGGTGCCAGGGGGCCCCTCAAAGCTTAGTTAACCAAATACGCACCTCTACCTTGCAGGCCCACAGTTCCTCAAATGGGAACAAAGAGAAAAGGGAACCAGGCAGGAAAATGGAAGAAAAATTTAGAACTCCAAAACTCAACCATAGCTACTTAAGACACTTGAAATTATTATTTTTTATTTTTAATAATCCTTTTCTGATTTATTTGAAAGTGGTATCTTCTGGGGTGCTGGGCTGGCTCCGTTGGGAGAGCATGTGACTCTCAATCTTGGGGTCATGAGTTCTAGCTCCACTAGATGTTCTAGACCCAATCTCTAGCTGAAGATTACTTTAAAGATAGATTACTTTAAAGGTAGATAGATAGATAGATAGATGGATGAAGTATCTTCCCAGTGGGAAAAACTTAGAACATGTGAAAAACATGTAAAGAAAATAATAGTCATCCATAATTCCACGTCCCAGAGAAAAATGTCTTGATATTTGGCATAGTTCATTTTTATGTTTACATGGTTTTGCATAATTGAAGTATACTGTATATATGAGTTTGTATCAATTTTTCTCACTTACTAAATCATGTGCACCTGCTCCTATCACTGTGTTTAGCTGTTGCAAATTATCCCATCATGTGGATGTACCATCATGTGTTTAGCTGTTGATCGATCTGTGGATACTTGCTGTCTCCCTTTTTTTCTTGTTTCAATTATTGCTGCATGTATATCACATTCTAACATGTGTATTGTATATCTAATATGTGTAATTAATTGTATATCTAATATATGTAATTATATATAATATTCTAATTTTTTTTTAATTTTTTTTTGAAAATCTAGTATTTTTTTTTAAGATTTTATTTATTTATCTGAGAGAGAGAGTGTGAGAGAGAGAATGAGCATGAGAAGTGGGAGGTCAGAGGGAGAAGTAGACTCCCTGCCCCGCAGGGAGCCCGATATGGGACTCGATCCCAGGACTCCAGGATCATGACCTGAGCCGAAGGCAGTCGCTTAACCAACTGAGCCACCCAGGCATCCCTCTAATTTTTTTTTTAAGATTTTTTTTTATTCATTTGCCAGAGAGAGAGAGAGTACAAGCAGGGGGAGCAGCAGGCAGAGTGAGAGGGAGAAGCAGGCTCCCCACTGAGCAGGGAGTCCCATATGGGGCTCAATCCCAGGACTCTGGGACCGCTACCTGAGCTGAAGGAAGAACCTTAACCAAATGAGCCACCCAAGTGCCCCTGAACTTAACTTGGTTCGTTAATAAGTTTGCCACTCTGGGATGCTGAAGGAGCAAAGGAGCCGTTCTCTGAGATCTTCAAAATGTCATGTCAGAGCTGAATTGGTCTTTGGCCACAGCTCCAGGCCACACTTTGTGGCCTGAGGCAGAGCCGTGTCCAGTTCAAGAGACTAGAATATTTGTGGAATGTCATTGATTGTTTTTGTGGATGTGATAGGTCATATCCATTTCTCTCACAAAGCTAGAAGCTCCACGAGGGTAAAAACCCATCTCTCTTCTGGTAGATTCCCTGCAGCGTCAACTCGTGTATGGAGTCAAGTGCTCAGTAAGGATTTACTACATAAACTCTTGGATGGATTTCCTCACCTCCCTTTTCATTTCACTAAAACCCCTTTCTAGATTTCTATCTCAGGTGCCATGGCCCATTTCTGTGGAGAATTTCTCTGTCAACCTTCCTTGCCATCTAAGGACGAAGGCCCTGAAATTTCCCACAGAGCCATCCAATCCAACAATATTAGTTCCCATCCTTTTTCCTTTCCCTATTCTGTTGCATTTCCTCACTGCTGCATTCTGTCTGTCCCCATGAGGCACTGATTTCTCACATCACATCCTTCCATGAGGAGACCTCTGCTGCCAGGCCCACCAGTGCTCACCCTCCCTTGTCACCCAAGTAGGACCACCTCACATCTAACCTGAGCGTGAGCGTGCTTTCACAGGGAGGAGAATACTTCAGTGTTCAAGTTTGCTTCCCACTGCATTCTGGCTATCTACCAGATCAGTAATTAAGTCAGGGAGAGAAAAGAAAAGAATCTATAAATGTGTTTGGTACGACTTCTTTTGGAAAAATAAATATTTGTTGGTTATTAGATACCTTTCCCTCAAACCCTGCTGGGTTTTGATTGGTGTCCCTTGAGCTCCCACACTAGATCGCTGGCATTAAATTTCTCTCACTGACTGATAACAATGTGTCTGTTCTTAACTGAGTGCGTTTCCAAGCCCTCCTCTGTTTCTAGGGGAAAGGAAGGAGCTACTGAGTCAGAATATTATGCCAAGGAGCCCTCCTTTGGCTGCCTGCCTTCTGGAATGAAATAGACTAGTGGTGGTCAGTTGTGCTAATAATGTTCATTTACAGCACGGGGTGGAAACACTTCATCCCATGGTAACTTGGTTTCTGGGGTAGGGCTGATTCAGTTGTTTATTACTTGTCACAAATACCTGGAAGCCAGGGTTTTGATGGAGTAAGCCCCAAACAAAACAAAAACAAAACAATTATTCTCCATATATACAAGGAAACAAGCAAACAAACAAAAACCTGCCCAATCATGTAAATGGTCTTCCAGTGTTTTCCTTGGGTGAAAATTCCCTCAAACGAGACTGTATTTGCTCAATTATTAATACATGGACTATTAACTGCCTGGAATCAGGAACATCACAGTCTACTGACTCAACATGGAACTGATCTTCATAAGCTGGAGCAAACTTGACCAGATAGGATAGAAAATTCCAGAACAAACTTGCAGCTGTATGCAAACCTGTCCCCAGTCTAGGAAGATAAGCTGTTGTCACGCTGTGAAAATCAGGAGCTCTCTGTTGGTTAAAGAGAATGCCAGAGACCTTGGTATTTATGCCTTGCAACATAGCCAGTAAGTACAATATTGTCTTAAGAGTTCTGAATTCCACGGGCAACGTATTCATTCCCCCAGCATTTATTAAGCACTCATTTGGGGAGTTCAAAGATTTGTAATATGAGATATCTGTCCTTAGATATTTATTTCTAAGGCTATCAGGGAGACTGAAACATAGAAAATTATAGGACAGGTAAATCTTTTTCTTTTTCTTCCCCCCTCCCTTTTTTTTTTTTTTTTTTTTGGTTAGGACGAGATGTAAATGCATGACATATGCAGCGAAGTCGTCTACTACAAACCAACTTGCGTTTCCTTTTGCTCTGTGGATGCCTTACAGGGCACGAAAGGCCTGTTCCCCTCCCAGTATGGTAAATCAGGCCTCTATTGCGATTCCCAGGAAATCTTTACCTTCAGGGAGTGATAATAGGAGGTGGTGTAATCTCCTATCCATGAGATTACATTTTATTGTCCAAGAAAGGGGTGGGATATTCAAGGAGTTGGAACAGGGCTGAAGCTAGATTCCGCGAGAGCCTTGAGGACTGAATTGGGTTGGTTGAAGTTGTGGGGCCTGAAGGAGGGGTGGAGATGCTCATATTCCTGGCAGGAGGCTGAACCAGGAAGCCGCGGGATCTCCTGTAAGGTAACCTCAGGATTGCTCCCAAACCACTTCTCTCTCCTTGCTCGGAACCCCCATCTCCTCGAAGCATAAGCCATCAGCCTATGACAGCTGCCATCCCTTGGTAGCAGAAAGTGCTGAGCACGCAGTCTCCCTTTCCTTCTAGCTAGGATAACTCTGGTTTTGTTTGGGAACTCCATCTTCCTTCACACAGATGTGTGCTTCGCTAAACCAATAATAATTATCTTCTTCCCGTGCTAGAGATTTCAGGATGAAAGGTGCTACAATTTCTGGCCTCTGAGACATAAAGGGGAGACAAGGGTAGGCCTTCTGGGAAAGATTTCTTTGTTCCTAAAACACAGCTGAAGAAATAGTGCCTCCTCTTTTGTGCCGCTGTTGGCGGGTTTGCATGTGACTAGGGGGCTGGGTCACCTGCCTGGGGGGGGGGCCCTTTGAGAAGCCAGCCAAGAGGTGACCTGACACATTGAGGATCCAAGAATCTGTCACTCTGACCTTCACTTCCTACTTCGCTAGCTCTGCGCTCTGGGACCTTCGCGGCATTGATTGTTCAACCTCCCCAGAGTAATACCACAGCGTCACTGTCGCGTCCTGTTCGGGTCCTTCCAGCTTCTTATTCCCTTAGAGTCCATGGTCCATCGCTGTATTTGTCTGCTAGGACTGCTGTAACAAAATATCAGAGACTGGGTGGCTGAGACAATAGAAATTTATTTTCTCATAGTTCGTGAGGCTAGAAGGCCAAGGTCAAGGTGTCAGCACGGTTGGTTTCACCTGAGGCAATTCTCCTTGGTTTGTAGAGGGTCACCCTCTTGCTGCTGCTTCATCTGGTCATCTCTCTGTGGCCTCTGTGTGTCTCCCTCTTAGACAAACACCAGTGGGGCTGGGGCAGGGCTCCATCCTAAGGGTCTCATTTTAACTTCATCACCTCTTTAAAGACGTTAGCCCCAAATACAGTTACACTTTGAGGGACTGGGGATTGGGACTCCAAAAAATGGGTGGGGGGTTGATGCCTGGCTAGCTCAGTCGGAAGAGCATGTGACTTGATCTTGGGGTTCGGAGTCCCAGCCCCATATTTGGTGTAGAGATTACTTAAATAGATAAATCTTTAAAAAATGGATTTGGGGGGTGCCTGGGTGGCTCAGTCGTCAAGTGTCTGCCTTTAGCTCAGGTCATGATCCCAGGGTCCTGGGATTGTGCCCTACATGGGGCTCTCTGCTCAGCCAGAAGCCTGCTTCTCCCGCTCCCACTCCCCCTGCTTGTATTCCCTCTCTCACTGTGTCTCTATCAGATAAATAAATAAAATCTTTTAAAAAATGTTTAAAAAATAATAAAAAATATGGATTTCGGGAACATAATTCCACTCATTGCCATCACTATACGGACTCCAATGTGCACCACACCACACATGCCCTTGCGGTCTCTTCCACCGTGGTGTTCACCTGGCAAAAGCCAACTCTGGTTCAAATCCAACTATCACTGGACTTGTGATTGGACAAGACTATCATTGCCTGAACTGTGTCCCATGGAAAGACATACAGAACTGAATACATGGATGTGACCTTATTTGGAAATAGGGTCTTTGTAGGTGTCTTCAAGTTCAGAAGAAGCGACCCTAGATCAGTATGGGTCCTGATCCAATGACTGATATCCTGATAGAAACATGGAAATTTGGACACAGACCCAGGAGGGGAGAATGCCAGGTGACCACAGAGACAGAGACGGAAGTGATATGCCTCCCAGCCAGGCAATGGCAAGGATGGCCAGCAGCCCCCAGAAACTATGGAGAGGCAAGGAAGGATCCTCCCCTGGAGCCTTCAAGAGGGCAGAGCCCAACTGATACCTTTTCAGACTTCTAGCTTCTAACACTGAGAAGGAATACATTTCTGTTATTTTAAGCCCCTTGGTTTGTGATATCTTGTTATAGCTGTTCTAGGAAATGAGCACACCGACTGGCCAGTGACTCTGCATTTGATTAGTCTAATGTCACTGAAGCAAAACACAAATTCATGTTGATTAGATTCACTTTAAAATTTTGACAATTTCAGTATGCCATCCATATTACCCAGGAGGTGTGTTTACCCCCTCCCTCCTCCGTCAGAGAACTTCACTGATCACGCTCTCCGTCATGGTCACTAGCGCAGCATAACTAACCAAAAATTTAGTGGTTTAAAACCATCCAATGTTCTCAGACAACCTTCAATTTGATATCTCTGACCCAACCTCTTCCTTCCTGGAGGTACAGACTTGTATACTAAACTAATTCCCTTCCTTCCTTCCAGCATTTTCTTCTATGGATGGATTCCATGGGTCAGGAGTTCAGACCTGGTGAGGATGGTTGTCTCTGCTCCATGATGTCTGGAGACTGAGCTAGAAAGACCCAGAGGCCAGGAGTGAATTGACAGCTGACTCGGAGCTGGAATCCTCCCCTTGCCTTGCATGTCTGAGCCAGGGTTAGGATGACAATGACTCAGAAATGAGGACTGCTACCAGGGTGCCTACACATGGCTTCTGGATGGGGCTATTCATTTTTCCTTCTATGGATTGTGCTTTTGGTCTAATATGTAAGGCATCTTTGCCTAACTACATGGTATATATTCTTGAACTCACATGTCTCCTACCTCTCCTGCTCCTAGCAGAGGCCACAGAGGCCCTGGAAGATTAGTTCTTTGATATCTACCTGGAAGCTCTTGGGAAATGTGTCAATGAGTTTATAAGTCTTCAGGTCTCCATGCTAAATCATATTCTGCTGGAAACTGCTGGAGTGACCCCTCTTTCCTAAAACTAAGCCCTGACTGATACACATATTTTGTCTTCCCCTGAGTGAGGGATGAATCATCTTTTTTCCTAGGACCATCTCCAACATCTTTTTGCCCTTGATGTCATTCCCTCTTTTTCTACTCAAATACGTTGCTCCTTCTCTCTGTCAGTTAACCCTCTCTGTCTCTTATCAGCACTGTTCACCACGTTTCCCCTCCCCCCATCACTGGATCATTCCCATCAGCATAAAGACCCTCAGTAATAGCTTTTCTCTTGCAACACAAACAAGCCAACTGTTCTTCTAGCCACCACTCCCATTCTCTTCCAAGCAAAAGCCCATCAATGGTGTTATCTGTATCTGTCATCAGTTCACCCATACACACACCCTCTATCGGTCTCTTTCTCCACCTGACCCAGACTTGCTCCCACCACTGCACTGAAACCACAGCCTCCAGCTTACCAAGGTCACAGTCAATCCCCAGCCCTCAGCTTAGTTGACCCAGTGATCATCTCCTCCTGAAAACTGCTTCATCACCTTTCAGGACACGTCCTTCCATGTCCGGTGTCCCTCCACCTCTTATCTTCTTGGCTTTTAAATATCAGGGTTCCCAGAGCTCTGTTCCTTGATTCTCCCAGGGGACTTCCTCCAGGCCCATGACTTTAATACCAAGTGTACTCAGACCACCTCCAAGTTTACACCTCTAACCCAGCGTCTTCCTGGGGTTCCTGGCTCATACACTATAACTCTTTCTTTTCTTCCTTCCTTTCTTTCAGATCTATAGAAAATCAAGAGAATAGAGTGATGAACCCCATGGTCCTAAGTCCTTTTGTGATATCTTGCCATGGATTTCTAATAAGTATCTTAGAGCTAACTACGTGCTCTCTTTGTGAGCTCAGACCCAAACCATGACAGTTGTTCTTTGTTGGACAAAGAGTAAGCAAGTCCCAGAGAGTACCAATAGCCATCCTGCAAAATCTCAGCCCTGAAGTTAGGTGAAGTCCATCCTTTTATGTTTGTTTCTGTCTCTCATTCTCCCTGTCTGTCTCTCTGTCCATCTCTCTCTCTCAGGCTCCAGCTGGTATGGCTTTGGATCATTAGCAAGTCAAGAAAATGGACACACTGGCCATATCCAGGAGCTAAGTCACACAAGGTAGGCATACAAACCTAAATAGATAAGAGGCTGTCCAAACCTTACCTCCCAGGGCTGGTATCCCAGATAATGATCACAGTGTCTCACACTGTATATAATTTTACACATTTTACAAAGGGTTTTTACAAATGTTTCCATATTTAATTTTTCACAGGAATCCTGTGAAAAAGGCAGTACAGGTGTTATTTACCCTCATTTTTTAGATGAGGAGACGTTGAATTGCCTACCATATCCTGTAAGTGGCACTGCTCCTCCGGGGCTGAGCCTTGATCTTCTCACTCGAGGCCACCCCTGATTCTACAAGGGCAAGAGAGGTCACGGTCCATATCTCCATCCACTTAGAGGTCGAGATTCCCATAGAAAGATGACTCTGTGCCAGGCTCTTCAAATGTGTTTAATTTAGGTGGATTACCTGTGCATAAGGATTTTTCAATCCAGTAATGAAAAAACAAAAGCAAGTCAATATATGGTTTTAGACATATGCAGAGATAAGAAAATTCTGAAAGACAACGTAACAAGGTCAAAAGTATTAGAGCGCAAGTATTCAGAACTTTGCTGTCCTCCCACGTTCATCCTAAGAGCCTGAATGCTATGGACTGAATGTTTGCATCCACCCCAAATCCATATGGGACCTTTGGAAGGTAATTTGATTTGGATGAAGTCATAAGAATGGCCCCCTATAATGGGATGAGTGTCCTTATAAGAGGAAAAGACCAGTGTGCCCTCTCTCCAGCATATGAGGAGAGAGCAAAAAGGCAGCCATCTGCAAACAAGGAAGAAGGGCCTTACCAGACACACAATCTGCCAGCACTTGATCTTGGACTTCCCAGCGTCCACAATGGTGAGAAATAAATGTTGTTTGAGCCACCCAATCTATGGTATTTGGGTATAGCCGCCCAAGCTAAGACCCTGAGCCTCCTCAGAATCAGTCATGTGAGGGGAAGCTCTAGGGCTGGAAGAAGTTTAGAGAAGGCATGGGGAGGGGGTAGGACTGGGAGGTCGGGGCACTATCTCTACCACAGGAAAGCATGAAGGTAGAAGCAATAGAGGCACAGAGACTTCATAGGTAGCCTGTGGTGGAGGGTGAGATGCTTATTTCCATTCCCAATCTTGACTACAGAACCTGGTTTAAGAGCTATTGTAACCTCCTTCCAGGTCTCAGGTGTGTGTATTGAGGTGGGGGGGGGAATTTCTTGAGGACAGGGGAGGTCACAGAGTAGAGGCTTTCAAGGTGGGCTTCTGCCCTGATAGACTTCAGGAATGTGAAGGGAGGGGCACCTGGGTGGCTCAGTGGGTTAAGCCTCTGCCTTCCGCTCAGGTCATGATCTCGGGGTCCTGGGATCGAGCCCCACGTTGGGCTCTCTGCTTGGCAGGGAGCCTGCTCCCCCTCTCTCTCTGCCTGTCTCTCTGCCTACTTGTGATCTGTCTGTCAAATAAATAAATAAAATCTTAAAAAAGAAAGAAAAGGAATGGGAAGGGATCCACCAGCGGATTTCCAGACCAGCTAGAAGAGTAAGCAAGAGCCCCAGCTGCTCCCACACCTGCGCTCTACACCTGCTCCTTCCTCTCCTTTCTTCCCAAGGCTGTGAAAGACTCATCTTTTTGGCAAAAGGAAGAGCTCCTCACAGGGCTATTACCAAAGAAGAGGGGCACAGAAAGGGCAGTCACTCAGGCAATGTGGGAGCCTATGTGCTAGTGCTGTGAGTTGATTTAACACGAAAAGACTCAAAACTGGGGGTAGATTTTGAAAAGAAAAGATTCAGAACCACAGGGATGCCTGGGCAGCTCATTTGGCTGAATGTTTGGCTCTTGGTTTCAGCTCAGTGTGATCTCAGGGTAGTGGGATTGAGCCCCATGTTGGCCCCTGTGTCTGGTGCGGAGCCTGCTTGGGATTCTTTTCCTCTCCCTCTGCTCCTCCACCCCCCTCAAATAAATAAATACGTTAAAAATATTTTTTAAAGATTTTATTTAGTCATTCTAGAGAGAGAGCATGACTGAGTGGAGGGTCAGAAGGAGGGGGAGCAGCAGACTCCCCACTGAGCGGGGAGTCCAACGCAGGGCTGGATCCCAGGACCCAGAGATCATGACCTGAACGAACGCAGACACCTAACCATCTGAGCTACCTAGGCACCCCAAATTTAAAAATCTTAAAAAATAAAAGTACAGAAGCACCACCAGCCTGGACAGAGACCACAGTTCCAGGACCAGACATCAACTTGAGTGCATGATCTGAAGCCATGCCAAAGCCTGGAAGGCATTGCGGGGTCTAGCCGCGGGTACACACAGAGAGCAAATGAATGAGAACATCTCTGCTGACCATGCAGAGTAGATTGAAGTGGGGGTGAAAGAGGAGGCTTCTCTGACGAGCCCCCTGCACATTTCCAACTGCCTGTTGGAAATCTCCAAACAACATGCTCCAAACCTCACCCACTGTCTTTGTCTCAGTCCTGCTCCCCTAGTGTCCCCAATGTGTATTCAGAGCAGTCTTATCTTCCTACATACCCGGCTTAGATGCCTCTGCCCCCCGCCTCACCCTCACCCCATCTGTAATCAAGCGCTGTGGATTCCACACTCCCTTCTTTTTTTTTTTTTTTTAAAGATTTATTTATTTGACAGATAGAGATCACAAGTAGGCAGAGAGAGAGAGAGAGAGGAGGAAGCAGGCTCCCCGCTAAGCAGAGAGCCCGATGCGGGGCTCGATCCCAGGACCCTGGGATCATGACCTGAGCCGAAGGCAGAGGCTTTAACCCACTGAGCCACCCAGGCGCCCCTTCCACACTCCCTTCTGATTCACCCTTTGCACAGCTACCAAGCTCACTGGCTCCCTAAAGATGGATGCCTAGCCCCTGGATCTAAAGTCCTGTGAAACTCTCCTTCTGGGTATCTGCCAGAACCTCATCCACAGTGGAATACATGGATAGGGATTTCTGATGGGCTTGAGGGGAGGGGGATAGAAGTTCCCCATCCCAAAAGAAAGACCTCCCTGATAGGACAAAAAGCCCAGTGTGGTAGCTGTGATATAGTAGCAAAGCCCAGCCGTGGCAGGAAGTAATGATTCTATGTGGGATGTGGAGGAAGATTCTAGAAAACAGTTATGTCACCTCCTTGCTTCATACACGTAGGCTGGCCCCTACTGCCTATGGGATAAAACTCCAACCCTCTTGCTCAGTATACAAAGGCATTTGCAATCTGATCTCACTTTCTCTTCCCTGCTTCCCTCCTCTCTCTGCCACCCAAGCTGTCTCACTCCAACCTCCCTGAACTTCTCTCTGTGCTCTGAATAGCCCACGACTTTCTACGACAACTTCCATTTGCCCATACATTCCTCCCCCCCGGAATGCCCTCCTTTCATATTTCCTGGGCAAACAAACGCCTGCTCCTCCTTCAAATGACCTTTTCCTCTGTGAAGTGTTCCCTAGCCCCCCCCCCCAGAGCTAGACTCACTTAAACCTTGACTCATTGTTTGGCACCAACCATGTCTACCATAATTTACGTGTTTGCTTGTTTCCCTCTTAAGTTGGTATGTTTTATGGATACACCCTTTTGTGTCCCCTTTTGGAACAATGCCTGCTTTCGCAGGCACGGAAGGAGCCATATTTCAGACAAGACTCTCCACCCGTGCCCGCAATTAATTGAGCCAGAGCTGGATCCCGAGCCCAGCCCGGCAATCTGTAGGCTACCCATGAATCTGTGACTTGCAGCCCCCTCAAAAAGATGAACCCAGGCAATCAGATACCTTTGCTGGGAATTTGCAATGAGAAAATTGAGAGACTGAGCCAGTTAGCAACAGGGACAGAAGCTGAAAGAAAGACTGAGAAGCCACAGAGTCGGGGAGCCATGGGGCTCGTGTTCAAGATGGGACCATGCCAAGGTACGGGGCACAGGGCTGCGAGTGAGGCATGAAGGAAAAGTCTGGCGGAGAAAGGCCATGAGATCTGGAGGGGAAACAAGGCTCCCCAGTTTCTGGCTCTCTTGTGTCCTCTATTGGGCTTCTCCTAGGTTTCTCTTCTCGCAACACTCCTCCTTCCTTTCTCTTAGAGGAATCTCTGTCCCTTGTAACCAAAAGAGCCTGAAACATTCTCCCCAGACTGTGAGAGCTTCAGCTTTTCCCGCAGCGTTGCCCTGGAGTTGGTGTTTATGGTCTGAGAGTTTTCTGTCTCACCAGGCGGTCAGAGAGAGCAGCTGTTTGGGGGGACTTTTATTTTTCATCTGTGCCCATTCGCCTGTCTGGTTTCTGGCTTTTTCAGCCCCGCCTCTGGGATACATGAGGAAAAAGGAGATCCAGGGAACTCACTCGAGTGTCATTCTCTGGGACCTGAAATCGCTTTCTGGCTTGACTTCCGCCCACCTTCCAAAGTCTTTTGATATTTACTTCCTGTTTAATGTCTGGGGCTCTCAGTTACAGCAGTGGGAAGAACAGGGAAAGGTTTGTCTACTACAACTTCTGAGCAGCAGAAGTCCTTCAAAGAACAACTTTGCAAAATGACCATTTACATTCCGCTTAGCCTGAAAAGGACACATCTTCCATGCCTCTGGTTGCTCCTTCTCAGGTGGGTCCCCGTGAAAACCTGTTTCCTCTACTTTCTTTATAGTTTCCCACGCATGCATGTATGCTAAACTGATAGTTGATTATTTTTTAAACCTTATATCATTGGGATCCGGCCAGCCTTCCTCACTCAGTAGCGCGTGGCGAGGTTCACCAGTGCTGGTGAGTGCGGCTGTCTCTCATTTCTTCATCGCCTTATAGGAATCTGGTGTAGGAATATACGACAGTTCCCACAGGTACTCTCTCTTTGATGGTGTGCGCACGGTCGCCAGTTTTATGCTTCTGGAACGACGCCACCATGAGTATTCTATTATTTTTTCTTAAGATTTTTTAAAATTTATTTGACAGAGAGAGACAGTGAGAGAGGGAACACAAGCGGGGAGATTGGGAGAGGGAGAAGCAGGCTTCCCGCCAAGCAGGGAACCCAATGTGGGGCTCGATCTCAGGACCCCAGGACCATGACCTGAGCCGAAGGCAGACACTTCACTGACTGAGCCACCCAGGTGCCCCTTGCGTGCCTCTTCTGCTGCAAGTGTGTACAACTTTCTCTGGGTACACACCTCGGAGTGGGGTTGCCTGGCCGTGGGCTATGGACGTGTTCATCTTGATGAGGTGAGGTTACCTTCTGGAGTGGCTGTACTAATGTGACCAAAAGGGCTGCACCTTTTCAGCTCTATTTATGATGGTTTTCTGCTCATGTTTTATTATTATTGTTAAATATTTTTATTTATTTATTTGAGAGAGAGAAAGTGAGTGAGAGAGTGAGCATAGAGGGAGAGTGAGAAGGAGAGGCAGACTCCTTGCTGAGTGGAGAGCCCAACATAGGGCTCGATCCCAGGACCCTGAAATCATGATCTGACCTGAAGGCAGATGCTTAACCGATTTGCTCACGTTTTAATAAGGAGAGTATCGGGGTGCCTGGGTGGCTCAGTCGTTAAGCATCGGCCTTCGGCTCAGATCATGATCCCCGGGTCCTGGGATCAAGCCCTGCATCGGGTTTCCTGTTCCTCGGGAAGCCTGCTTCTCCCTCTTCCACTCCCCCTGCTTATGCTCCCTCTCTCATTGTGTCTCTCTCTGTCAAATAATAAATAAAATCTTTTAAAAAATACTGAGAGTATCAAGAAATATTTTCTAAGTGAAAAAAGAACAATGATAGACGAAATGGGGGGACAGACGACCTTGAGCCTGACATTCAGTGGGGCCATGCCTCTTCCTTGATTCCGGACACATACCCCAGAGCTCTCGTGAGAGACCAGGGTCTGCTCCCTACACTCTCCCCAGTTCCCTGCCCAGGCAGAGATGACGGGAATGAGATGGAGAGAGGTGTAGACAGCCAGCAGGTGAAACTTACCTTCCCTGGAGGACCAGCACACATTTCCCAAAGTATCCAGAAGGATGGGAAAACTCCACGTGTCCTGGTGAGCAGGTACTGGGTGTCATGGAGCTTTGCACTTTCCTACTGGGGAAGGATTTAGTCTGAGGAAGAGGAGGCTACAAAGAAGGCATATGCCTCAGGTGTGTGATTGTTCCAGGGATTTCTGCTCTTACGACCAGCCAGACTGGTGTCCACCCCTGGTGATGACTCAGGCCCATAGGGGTGACTGAGCTGTCATTAAGCCTTATTTCCGGGGAGGTAGACTGAGGCAGAGAGGGAGGAGAGGATGAGAGGAGAAAAGAGAGGAGCTCAGGGTAGGTTTTGCTAGGGGAGGCGTGGTTCTAGAGCTTCCCGAGGCTGAATTACAGCCAACTTGTTCTGGCTTCTGGGGCCTTTGGGGTAAGCACCACGGCCTGGAATGCTTTGTGCCTGGTTTTGCTCACTGTCTCCTTCCTGTCAGTCAGGGATCAGCTGACATATCACCTTCTCAGAGAGGCCTTCCCAGCCTCCTTGTCTGACATGGTTGCCTTCACACACACCGCCCCCCCCCATCACTCTTCACCACGTGCTTTCATTTCCTACAGAGCTACAGAGCACGTCATTGCAGACACTGTTGCCTGCCTCCCCAAAGGCCAGTCCCCTTCTGCCTTGCTGACAGAACCCCGATTTTGTTCAGGTGACTGTTCCCACCCCCACTCACCTCCGGATGACCCATAATTAGTCTAAGCCAATTATGAGGCTCCCAGTCCCTTTGCCCGTGCTCAATTTGGGATTGGGTATGGGATGACATCCTAACCGATGAAATATGAGGGAAACCTATCGGGGGCTGGGGGCTCCTGGGAAATCCTCTTTTATTTTCTGAAAAGGAGAAACATGGCATGAAACAGTTCCTCTATCCTTCCAGAGAATTTTGTCCTGAGTGGGTTGACTGGAACTTCAAGAGCCGACGACTTACAGGGGTGCCGGTGTAGCTCAGTCGGTTATGTGCCTGACTTCCGCTCGGGTCACAATTTCCTAGGCAAATAGGAAAAGTCTTTATTTTGGAGATCTTGTGTCTGCATAATTTCAACAGAAGCTTTACTTTTTAGCAGGCTACAAACGATGTCTGGCTCCAATCTGAGCTTTGGGGATTTCCAGTTTCAATCCAACAAGGAAGTGAGCTTCAAAGAGAACGTGACTGGTAAGGGCATTGACTCTGAGGTTGGCGTGAATCAGCATCACCTGGAAACTTGTTTAAATCATTCAGACGCCTGGCTCTGCCACATGGACTCTGACTTAATGAGTTTAAAGTGGGGCCCAAGCATCTGTATTTTTAACAAGACCTCCAGGTGATTTTTAACAAGCTACCTATTTTTTGAGACCTGCCTGGAAGGAAGAGACCAGGAAGGAGGAGTCTGGGAAGGGAGGGGATTGGGTAGCTTGAAGGACTCAGGCTGTGAGGGAAGCTTGAGTCAGGCCTGTGAGGGGCAGAAGGCCTCGAGACTTAATTCTGTGGCCACCTTTCTGTTTAGGTGCAGTTGGGGCTGGGGGTGTTTGGGCCACATGGAGCGTGAAGAGGAAGGGATCACCTCAGGCCCAGACCTAGCTTCTCCAACAGGCAGTTGGACCTTTGACCTCCTACCCTTTACTCCGACCTTCGCATTTTCTGCTTTCTGGTCAGTCCTAAGGGCCGGCCTGAGTTGCTGAAAATGCTGCTGGTAGCTTGGGAGTTTTCGAGGACTGGAGATAATGCAACCGGCGGCAAGTGTCTAAAAGTAGAGCCAAGCCAGCAAGAAGCCAGCTGGTTAGGGATCCTGAGGCCTTCCTGGGTGAGGAGAGGCCTCTGAGGCATTGCGGCCCTCTAGAAGCCAGAGTGTTCTTTTCAGCATGGCCTCTGGCTGCTCCCACTGTGTAAGTAGCTGCCCCTTGACCCGGAAACAGCCACTCTTCTCTGGAGCAGGCTGTAGGGTCAGCGCCACTGCCATGTAGGGTCAGTGGGGTCCCAGTGGGCCTTCTGAGCCTGGAGGACTCTATTTTATCTTACTTAATGTTTAATATTTATTTATTTGCTTATTTATAAGTAGGCTTGACACTCCGCTTGGGGCCCAACACAGGGTTTGAACTCATGACTCTGAGATCAAGACCTGAGCTGAAGAGTTGGACCCTTTTTTTTTTAAGATTTTATTTATTTATTTGACAGAGAGAGAGAGAGAGAAACAGCAAGAGAGGGAACACAAGCAAGGGCAGTGGAAGAAGGAGAAGCAGGCTTCCTGCCAAGCAGGGAGCATGATGCGGGGCTCGAACCCAGGACCCTGGGATCATGACCTGAGCCGAAGGCCGATGCTTAATGACTGAGCCACCCTGGCGCCCCAAGAGTCGGACCCTTAACCAACTGGGCTACCCAGGTGCTTGAGGGAGGGGCTCTATTTTAAATTGTGGCAAGATGGTCCCCATGGAAAGGCTGAAGCAAGTACTTGAAATCGAGGACCCTCTGTTCCCACCCCAGCCCTGGCTCAGAGAGCAGAGGACAGCCTCTGATTCTTCCCTTTGTTCATACCAGGGGAAACCAAGGTGGAAGGGGGGACAGCAGCACAGTGAAAGTACCCAGAAGGAAGGATGTGGGCAAGAGGCTGCTGTCTGGGGAGGCACACCTATGTTGGGACGCGGAGCTCTTAGAGGTGTATGTGTGTATGTGTGTGCTTTATCTTAGAATTTTAAAAAGGTTTCTAAATCCAGAGAGAGTTTTATTACAATAAAATCTTTTCACACAATCAAATCTTAGCTATATAATGATACAGATGAAAAACAATTTTTAACACGTTTTTAACGTAAAATAAAATGTTTTATTGAGGATGGACCATGTCGAAAGATCCATGCAAGGAACCATGAAGCATGAAAGAACAGCTCTGGTCCCTGCTCCCGAAGAACTAACAATGTCATGGGAAAGTTACTCGCTCACTGAGCTTGACCTTGTGCTGGGTACTGTTCTCAAGGCCTTCCAGTGCCCTAACTCATTTGATTTTCACAACTGTCCTTTGAAGCAGTTACAAAACAGTTACAGTCACAATTATGATTCCTGTTCTAAAGATGAAGACACTGAGGCAGAGAGAGACCTAGGTCAGAGCTAACGAGGGACTGAGCTGGGGTTCGAATCCAGACGCGGTGACCCAAGGCTGGACCATCATCCTGATGCTAAACTGTCCTCAGTGTGGTTGGCACAGACTGGGGGTTGAAGAGAGAGAGAGAGAGCAGGGGGAGGGGCAGAGGAGAAGGAGAGAGAGAATCTCAAGCAGACTCCGTGCTGAGCTCAGAGTCCAGTACAGAGCAGGATCTCCCAACTCCAAGATCATGACCTGCAGGCTGGGGGTTGGGAGGATTGTGCTTCAGGGCCCTTCCTCCTCTTGGGAGTTCACAACTATGATGTGAGAAGATTGCATTTTATACAAAAATAAAACCAGAGGTTCTCCAGTTCACAAGGACTAAAAAGATTGTGGAGTCTAACAACCTAGCCATTCTCTGCAACCTCACACCCGGGTGAGTGTTGCCCTTTTCACTCTTGAAGGCCACACAGTGACGCTGTTGTGATTCCAACCGTTCTTGGCTTTCCAGTTCCGGCCTTGCTTCCAGACACAGTTTTTGAGCATGACAAGAATCAGTCTCCAGAGAGTCACATTTATTTTTTTATTTTTCTACCCGCAGCATGTTATTACCTAGCTTTATCACGCCAGTTACCTACCAGACTTCACGCTGAGTGTCTCCTACCTATTTCTGAAAGTCAGATCTGCTGCATGTCACTCCCAGCTTGGCCACCACTGAGGCTATTCAAAGAATGTTCCAAAGGCTCTAAAAGCTATTCCTTACAAAAAGCTGAAAACAAGCTGAACCAAACAAAACCTCTTAAACAAAAATAGAAAGACTTATTTATATTTATTCGAGAGAGTGAGTGAGAGAGAGAGAGAGCTGGAGCAGGGGTAGAGGCAGAGGAAAAGAGAGAGAATCTCAAGCGGGCTCCCCGCCGAGCAGAGAGCCCGATGCAGGGCTCGATCCCAGGACCCTGAGATCATGACCTGAGCCAAAACCAAGAGTCAGTTGCTTAACCGACTGAGCCACCCAGGCGCCCCTAACAAAACCTTCTGATCAGTGGCCCTCTTGTTAAAAGGGCGGAGGGGGGTGTCACTTCCTGTGGTGACTTTTAAAGAAGACTCATTTAGAAATCTCAGTTCTGCCTTTTATCAGAAATGCCTATCTCAAAACAGGAACAAAACCAATCTCACTGCCCTATGGTCGTTTTCTGTCCACTAGGTTGTATACTCTGCAGAGCAGATGTTCATTTTGTCTACTCTTATATCCCCAGCACCTAGTACAATGCCTGACCCATAGTAGGTGCTCAATAAAGCTTGTTGAATGAACAAACGAATGAACTGATACACCAAGGGGCGCCTGGGTGGTTCCGTGGGTTAAAGCCTCTGACTTCAGCTCAGGTCACGATCCCAGATAGAGCCCCGTATCAGGCGGGCTCTCTGCTCAGCCAGGAGCCTGCTTCCCCCTCTCTCTCACCTGCCTCTCTGTTTACTTGTGATCTCTCTCTGTCAATATAAATAAATAAAATCTTAAAAAAAAAAAAGAAATGATACACCAAGTAATAATGGGAGCTGTGTCCTAAAGGAAGATGTTAGGCAGCCCGTGGTCTATCCTCGGAACTTAGAGAAGGTTACCTTCCCAGGGAAATGAAAACCAACCCATTCAGCTAGACGTGAAAGTATTCCCCCTTGAAGTAGGTTTGTGGATATGCTGCCATTGGAGACTGGGGAAACCCTCAAGACCATTCAAAGGTGTACAGTCAGATCTAGAACTAAACGGGCGTATCAGTGAATTAATGGTTTCGTAACAGGACAGAACATCCTGTTCAAGTGTAGGCCTGGAGGAATCCACATGCATATTGGAAACCACCAAGTTAAAGCGCAAACACTAATTGGGGTGACCTCTGGTGACAGATCCCAAGGAGAGGGTGCCCTGAGCAGTATGCCAGGAAGCAAAACCATCCCCGCAGAGGCGAGGGAAACCTGAGTGGCCAGTCCCCAGTGCCACCAGTGGTGGAAATCCCCTGGCCCCTGGCGTCTGATTCCACACTCTGAGGAATCTTTTGACAACAGTCTGTTTTCCAGGAGGCTTTTGAGAATGGGTGTTTGTAGACTGGTTGATCAAATTCCAGGGAATTTTTTTTTTTTACCTTTTTTTTATTTGGAAAATTCTTTTGTAGAAACTGAACAATTGATGCAGCTAATCTATAATTTACCCAAACGTTGGGTACTTTATTATATTGGCATGCTAGGAGTTAGCTCACTAAATTTTCTCAAAGAAATGGGGGAGGGGGCGCCTGGGTGGCTCAGTGGATTATAAAGCCTCTGCCTTGGCACAGGTCATGATCCCAGGGTCCTGGGATCAAGCCCCGCATTGGGCTCTCTGCCTGCTTCCTCTTCTCTCTCTGCTTGCCTCCCTGCCTACTTGTAATCTCTGTCTGTCAAATAAATAAATAAAATCTTAAAAAAAAAAAGAAAGAAATGGGGGAGAAAACGAGACAAGTAATTGATGTTCTGAGCCCATGTTCTACATCCCTTTCATGAACTGAACCTCAAGTACATTTTTTATTTTTATTTTTTTCTAAAAATATTGCCGATTTTCTTTTTTTAATTGTCAAATGGAGTAGATACAGCCATATCAAAAAGATACACCCACATCCTTTTTAAAAAATTAACATATAATGTATTATTTGTTTCAGGGTACAGGTCTGTGATTCATCAGTCTTACACAATTCACAGCACTCACCATAGCACATACCCTCCCCCATGTCCATCACCCAGCCACCCTATCCCTCCCACCCCTCTCCCCTCCAGCAACCCTCAGTTTGTTTCCTGAGATTAAGTGTCTCTTATGGTTTATCTCCCTCTCTGGTTTCGTCTTGTTTCATTTTCCCCATCCTGTCTTGTTTCTCAAATTCCTCCTATCATGAGATCATATATATATACACACACATATATATTCTTTATCCCTTCATCTGTTGATGGACATCTAGGTCATCTAGGTTCTTTCCATAGTTTGGCTACAGTGGACATTGCTGCTATAAACGTTCAGGTGCCCATGCCCCTTTGGATCACTACATTTGTGTCTTTAGGGTAAATACCGAGTAGTGCAATTGCTGGGTTGTAGGGTAGCTCTATTTTCAACTTTCTGAGGAACCGCCATGCCGTTTTCCAGAGTGGCTGCACCAGCTTGTCCCCACCAACAGTGTAGGAGGGTTCCCCTTTCTCTGCATCCTCGCCAGCATCTGTTGTTTCCTGACTTGTTAATTTTAGCCATTCTGACTGGTGTGAGGTGGTATCTCATTGAGGTTTTGATTTGTATTTCCCTGTTGCAGAGTGATGTGGAGCACTTTTTCATGTGTCTGTTGGCCATTTGGATGTCTTTGCAGAAATATCTGTTCCTGTCTTCTGCACGTTTCCTGATTGGATTATTTGTTCCTTGGGTGTTGAGTTGGTAAGCACTTTATAGATAGATACTAACCCTTTATCTGTTAAGACTTTTGCAAATATCTTCTTTCATTCTGTTGGTTATCTTTTGGTTTTGTTGACTGTTTTCTTTGCTGTGCAAAACTTTTGATCTTGATGAAGTCCCAGTAGTTCATTTTCGCCCTTGCTTCCCTTGGCAATGTTTCTAGGAAGCAGTGGCTGCAGCTGAGGTGGAAGAGGTAGCTGCCTGTGTTCTCCTCAAGGATTTTGATGGATTCCTGTCTCACATTGAGATCTTTCATCCATTTTGAGTCTGTCTTTGTGTGTGGTAAAAGGAAATGGCCCAGTTTCATTCTTCTGCATGTGGCTGTCCAGTGTTCCCAACACCATTTTTTGAAGACACTGTCTTTTTTCCATTGGACATTCTTTCCTGCTTTGTCGAAGATTAGTTGACCATAGAGAGTTGAGGGTCCATTTCTGGGCTCTCTATTCTGTTCCATTGATCCATGGATCAATTGATCCATGCACTGTTTTTGTGCAAGTACCATACTGTATTGATGACTACAGCTTTGTAATAGAGCTTGAAGTCTGAAATTGTGATACTGCTAACTGGTTTTCTTTTTCAACATTCCTGTCATCTATTCTGGGTCTTTCCTAGTTCCATACAAATTTTAGGGTTATTTGTATCCTTTCTTGGAAAAAGTTGATGGTATTTTGATAGGGGTTGAATTAAATGTGTAGATTGCTCTAGGTAGCATAGACATTTTCATGATATTTGTACTTCCAATCCATGAGCATGGAACATTTTTCCATTTCTTTGTGTCTTCTTCAATTTCTTTCATGAGTATTCTATAGTTTTCTGAGCACAGATTCTTTGCCTCTTTGGTTAAATTTATTCCTAGGTATCTTATGGCTTGGGGTGCAATTATAAATGGGATTGACTCCTTCATTTCTTTTTTCTGTCTTGTTGGTGTATGGAAATGCAACTGATTTCTTCCTTTTTTTTTTTTTTTTAAATGCAACTGATTTCTGTGCATTGATTTTATATCCTGACACTTTACTGAATTCATGTATGACTTCTAGCAGTTTTGGAGTGAAATCTTTTGGGTTTTCAACATAAACTATCATATCATCTGCAAGAGTGAGAATTTGACTTCTTTGCTGATTCAGATGACTTTTATTTCTTTTTGTTGTTTGATTGCTGAGGCTAGGACTTCTAGTACTATGTTGAATAGCAGTGGTGATAGTGGACAGCTCTGCCGTGTTCCTGACCTTAGGGGAAAAGCTCTCAGCTTTTCCCCCATTGAGAATGATATTTGCTGTGGGTTTTCCATAGATGGCTTTATGATATTGAGGTATGTACCCTCTATCCCTACACTGTGAAAAGTTTCGATCAAGAATGGATGCTGTACTTCGTCAAATGCTTTTTCTGCATCTATTGAGAGTATCATATGATTCTTGTTTTTTCTTTTATTAATGTATCATATCACATAGATCGATTTGTGGATGTTAAACCAACCTTGAAATCCCACTTTGTCATGGTGAATAATCCTTTTAATGTACTATTGGATCCTATTGGCTAGTACTTTGGTGAGAATCTTTGCATCCATATTCATCAGGGATGTTGGTCTGTAATTCTCCTTTTTGATGGGGTCTTTGTCTGGTTTTGGGATCAAGGTAATGCTGGCCTCATAAAATGGGGTTTGGAAGTTTTCCTTCCATTTCTATTTTTTGGAAAAATTTCAGGAGAATAGGTATTATTTCTTCTTTAAATGTTTGGTAGAACTCTCCTGGGAGGCCATCTGGCCCTGGGTTCTTGTTTTTTGGGAGATTTTTGATTACTGCCTCAATTTCCTTACTGGTTAGGGGTCTGTTCAGGTTTTCTGTTTCTTCCTGGTTCAGTTTTGGTAGTTTATACATCTCTAGGAAAGCACCCATTTCTTCCAGATTGTCTAATTTGCTGGCATATAGTTGCTTATAATATGTTCTTATAATTGTTTCTGTTTCTTTGGTGTTGATTGCGATCTCTCCTCTTTCATTCATGATTTTATTAATTTGGGTCCTTTTTCTTTTCTTTTTGATAAGTCTGGCCAGGGGCTTATCAACCTTATTAATTCTTTCAAAGAATGAGCTCCTAGTTTCATTGATCTGTTCTACTGTTGTTTTGGTTTCTGTTTCATTGATTTCTGCTTGATCTTTATTGTTTCTCTTCTCCTTCTGGGTTTAGATTTTATTTGCTGTTCTTTCTCCAGCTCCTTTAGGTGTAGGGTTAGGTTAAATATTTGAGAACTTTCTTGTTTCTTGAGAAAGGCTTGTGTTGCTATATACTTTCCTCTTAGGACCGCCTTTGCTGCATCCCAAAGATTTTAAACAGTTGTGCTTTCATTTTCATTTATTCCCATGAATTTTTAATTCTTCTTTGTTTTCCTGGTTGACTCATTCATTCTTTAGGATGAATGCTCTCTAGGATGTAGGATGCTCTCTAGCCTCCATATATGTGAGTTCTTTCCAACTTTCCTCTTGTGGTTGAGTTCTAGTTTCAAAGCATTGTGGTCTAAAAATATGTAGGGAATGATCCAGTCTTTGGTACTGGTCAAGACCTGATTTGTGACCAGGAAGTGATCTATTCTGGAGAATGTTCCATGTGCACTAGAGAAGAATGTGTATTCTGTTGCTTTGGGATGGAATGTCCTGAATATATCTGTGATGTCTATCTAGTCCAGTGTATCATTTAAGGCCTTTATTTCCTTGTTGATCTTTTGCTTAGATGATCTGTCCATTTCAGTGAGGAGGGTGTTAAAGTCTGTACTGTTATTGTATTATTGTCAATGTGTTTCTTTGATTTTGTTATTAATTAGTTTATACAATTGGCTGCTCCCATGTTAGGGGCATAGATATTTACAATTGTTAGATCTTCTTATTGATAGACCTTTTAAGTATTATATGGTATCCTTCCTCATCTTTTATTATAGTCTTTGATTTAAAATCTAATTTGTCTGGTATAAAAATTGCCACCCCAACTTTCCTTTAATGTCCATTAGTAAGGTAAATGGTTTCCCACCCCCTCACTTTAAATCTGCAAGTGTCTTTGGGTCTAAAATGAATCTCTGGCAGACAGCATATCAATGGGTCTGTTTTTTTTTTAATCCAGTCGATACCCTGTGTCTTTTGATTGGGTCATTTAGCCCATTTACATTCAGGGTAGCTATTGAGAGATAAGTATTTAGTGCCATTGCATCGCCTGTAAGGTGACTGTTACTGTATATTGTTTCCATTCCTCTCTGGTCTATGTTACTTTTAGGCTCTGTCTTTGCTTAGAGGACCCCTTTCAATATTTCCTGTAGGGCTGGTTTGGTGTTTGCAAATTCTTTTAGTTTTTGTTTGCCTTGGAAGTTTTTATTTGTTTGTTTTTTAAAGATTTTATTTATTTATTTGACAGACAGAGATCACAAGTAGGCAGAGAGGCAGGGAGATAGAGAGGGGGGAAACAGGCTCCTTGCTGAGTAGGGAGCCTGATGTGGGGCTCGATCCCAGGACCCTGGGATCATGACCTGAGCTGAAGGCAGAGGCTTTAACCCACTGAGCCACCCAGGCGCCCCTGGAAGTTTTTTTTAATCTCTCCTTCTATTTTCAATTGTAGCCTAGCTGGATATAGTACTCTTGGCTGCATATTTTTCTTCTTTAGTGCTCTGAATATATCATGCCAGTTCTTTCTGGCCTGCCAGTTCTCTGTGGATAGGTTTGTTGCCAGTCTAATGTTTCTACCATTGTAAATTACAGACCTCTTATCCCCGAGCTGCTTTCAGGATTTTCTCTTTGACTCTGAGGTTTGTAAGTTTTACTATAAGATAATGAGGGTATTGACCTATTTTTATTGATTTTGAGGAGGACTTTCTGGGCCTCCTGGATTTTGATTCCTGTTTCCTTCCACAAATTAAGGAAGTTCTCCACTATAATTTGCTCCAATATACCTTCTGCCCCCCTTTCTCTTTTTCCTTCTTCTGGGATCCCAATTATCCTAATATTGTTTCGCCTTATGGTATCACTTGTCTTGAATTCTCCCCTCGTGATCCAGTAGTTGTTTTTATCTCTCTTTTTCTCAGCTTCTTTATTCTCGATCATTTGGTCTTCTGTATCACTAATTCTCTCTTTGGCCTCATTAATCTCAGCAGTTAGAGCCTCCATTTTTTATTGCACCTCATTAATAGCCTTTTTGATTTTGACTTGGTTATATTTTAGTTCTTTTATTTCTCCCTAAAGGGATTCTCTAGTATCTTCTGTGCTTTTTTCAAGTCCAGCTAGTATCTTTACAATTGTCATTCTGAACTTTAGTTCTGACATCTACTAATGTCTGTATTGATTAGGTCTCTGGCAGTTGGTACTGCCTCTTGTTCTTTTTTTTTTTTTTTTTTTTTTGAGGTGGGTTTTTCCATTTTGTCATTTTGTTCAGAGAAGAATAGATGAATGAGAGAATGAAATGCTAAAAGGGTAAGAATGGGGGCGCCTGGGTGGCTCAGTGGGTTAAGGCCTCTGCCTTCGGCTCGGGTCGTGATCCCAGGGTCCTGGGATCGAGCCCCGCATTGGGCTCTCTGCTCCACAGGGAGCCTGCTTCCTCCTCTCTCTCTGCCTGCCTCTCTGCCTGGTTGTGATTTCTCTCTGTCAAATAAAAAAAAAAAAAAAAGGGTAAGAATGACCCCAGAAAAATATACACCAAACAGATCAGAAGAGACACAAAACCAGGGGAAAAGAAAGGAAAAAAAGAATATGATCAGGCTGGTGAATAAAACCAAGCCATACACTAGATTTTGGTCTGTTAGGAGAAACTGCCCCCCAAAATTTTAAAGAAAGTAAAACTTTTATATATATGATGAAGCAATGGAATATGACTGTAAAAATTAAAATTTTAAAAAGATTTAAAAAAAATTTTTTTTTAAATTTATTTATTGACAGAGAGATCACAAGTAGGCAGAGAGGCAGTCAGAGAGAGAGGGGGAAACAGGCTCCCTACTGAGCAGAGAGCCTGATGCGGGGCTTGATCCCATGACCCTGGGATCATGACCTGAGCCGAAGGCAGAGGCTTTAACCCACTGAGCCACCCAGGCGCCCCTTAAAAATTTTTTTAAGATTTAATTTATTTGGGGTGCCTGGGTGGCTCAGTTGATTAAGTGACTGCCTTCAGCTCAGGTCATGATCCTGGAGTCCCGGGATCAAATCCCGCATCGGGCTCCCTGCTTGGCGGGGAGTCTGCTTCTCCCACTGACCTCTCTTCTCTCATGCTCTCTCTCAAATAAATAAATAAAATATTTTAAAAAAAATATTTAATTTATTTACTTGACAGAGAGAGAAAGATCACAAGTAGGCAGAGAGGCAGGCACAGAGGGGGGAAGCATGCTCCCTGCCTAGCAGAGAGCCTGACGTGGGGCTTGATCCCAGGACCCTGAGATCATGACCTTAGCCGAAAGCAGAGGCTTTAACCCACTGAGCCACCAAGGCACCCCTAAAAAAAGATTTTAATAAAGGAATTGATAAAAGTTGGTTGAAAAAAGAAAGAAAAAATTTAAAAAACATAAATAAAAGGAGAGAATGTGATCAGGTCAGAGACTATAAGACAACCCTACACTAGATTTAAGGTATATTTTGGTCTGTTAGAAGAAACTGTATTCCAAATTTTAAAGAAAGAAAAACATATATATAGAAAAAATAAGGTTAAATACACTGAAGGGATAGAATATCACTGTAAAAATGAAAGTTTAAAAAGGATTTTTAAAAGGAATTGATAAGATGTTGGTTGAAAAAGGAAAGAAGAAAATTTTTTTAAAATAGAAAACAAATAAAAATTTAAAAATTAACTTTGAGGGTGCCTGGGTGGCTCAGTGGGTTAAAGCCTCTGCCTTTGGCTCAGGTCATAATCCCAGGGTCCTGGGATTGAGCCCCACGTCAGGCTCTCTTCTCAGCGGGGAGCCTGCTTCCCTGCCTTTCTACCTACTTATGATCTCTGTCAAATAAATAAATAAAATCTTTAAATGAAATAAAAATAAAAATTAACTTTGAAAGACTAAAGAATCATGGGGAAAAAAGTGATGAATTCTCTGTGTTGCATTTCCCTACCTCTGGAATTCACAGTTCTCATGGATTGATGAACTTGGTCTTGGCTGGTTGTTCTTGCTGATCTTCTGGGGGAGGGGTCTGTTGCATTGGTTCTCAAGTGTCTTGCCTGAGGCAGAATTGCACTGCCCTTGCCAGGGGCCAGGCTAAGTAATCTGCTCAGTTTTGCTCTTGGAAGCTTTTGTTCCCTGGACACTTTCCTTACAGCTTTGGAGGATGGTAATGAAAAGGGCAGCCTCCCAATCTCCAGCCCCTTAGGAGCTGAGACCTCGGGGCCCCACTCCTCAGTGTGCCCTCAGAGAAAAGCAGTCAATCACTCCTCTCTCCCTAGTCTTCTGCCCGCTCCATGCTCATCCAGCCTGTGATCGAGCATTTCTGTCTCTGATGCTCGGCCCTGTTTGGAGGCACCAAACCCAGCAGATTCCTGCTGTGTGCTCCCATACCGTTCCTCCCACAGGAGGAAGGAGGGGGGTCTCCCTGGATCTGCTGCTTGTGGGGTCTGTGCTCGAAGAGCAGTGGCCTGAGTATACCTCATATCATGGTTTAAGGTAACCCCAAGCTGAGAGCTCACTCCTCAGCTCCGTCTTTGCAGAGCCTCCAATACCTCCAATACCTGTGCTCTGCCACACTCAGGCACCCCCGGTCTTTCTGTGACCCCGTGGGTCCTGAGACCACACTGTTCCCATGAGGGCTCCATTCCCCCACCCCTGCTCAGTCATTGGAGCGACATCCCTCAGTGGACCAGACTTCTAGAAGTTCTGATTTTGTGCTCCGCTGCTCTCTCACTTGACGGCGGTAGGTAGCTGGCTGATGGAAGCTCCCAGCCCCTGTGTCTGTCTTTCCAAATATTGCCTCAGATTCACTTTTCCACATGTCTGCCTTCCAGAAAGTAGTCATTTTTCTGTTCATAGAATTGTTGCTATTTTCTTCGATCTCCTGTTGAGTTTGTAGGTGTTCAGAATGATGTGACAACTATCTGGCGGAATTCCTGGGACCAGAGAAAATCTCAGTCTCCTACTCCTCCACCATTGTGCTCCTCCCTCAAATTCCAAGGAATTTAACCTACGAGTCGAGATGAGTGGATTCTCTTGAACCTGGTGAACTCCAGATGCACTGACAAATCAGACTTCCAGATCTGTGTGGTCCGGCCCAGAGCCACAGTCGTTTCTCACATTACTGCCCCCTTCCGTCCTCAACATCGGTTAGCTTTAGCAAAGACCGTAAGTTGAGAGATGATAATAGCAACAACTACTGAGTGTGTACTGTATACCAGGTTTTGTTCTAAGCACTTTTCTGGGTAGAAGGGGGTTTAAATTGTGGTAAAATGTCCGTAACATAAAATGTACCATTTTCACCATTTTTAAGTGTGCAATCATCACCACCATTCATTTTCTGAAGTTTTTTTTTTAATCATCCCAAACAGAACCTCCTACCCAGTAACTGCCCATTTCTCCTTCCACAGCCCGTTGTAATCTCTGTTCTACTCTCTGTCTCTATGAACTGGCCCATTCTAGGTACCTCACATAAGAGGAATCATACAATACTTGTGCTTTTATGGCTGGTTTCATTCATTGAGCGTGATGTTTTCAAGGTTCATCCATGTTATAGCAGGTGTCAGAATTCCAGGCCTTTTAAAGGCTGAGTAGTATTCCATTGTACATAATATCACAGTTGGTTTATCCATTCATCTGTTGATGGACATTTTAGGTTATTCCCAATTGTTGGTCATTGTGGATAGTGCTGCTATGGACATCAGTGTGCCCGTATCTGTTTGAATCCCTGCTTTTAATTCTTTGGGATATATATTTAGCAGTAGAAATGCTGGATCACATGGTAATTCTATGTTTATAAGTATTTTTGTGTAATAAGTCATTTAATCATCACATCAACCCCCCCTTTTTTTAAAAAAGATTTTATTTATTTGACACAGAGAGAGTGAGTATAAGCAGAGGGAGCAGCAAAGGGAGAGGGAGAAGCAGACTCCCCGCAGAGCAGGGAGCCTGATGCAGGGCTCAATCTCAGGACTCTGAGATCACTACCCGAGCTGAAGGCAGATGCTTAACTGAGCCACCCAGGCGCCCCCAGAGCTCACATTCTTAATCACCATGGTAGAGCAAAGACATTGCAAGTTAATAAGTAATCAAGAAATAAGGTGGGTGTTACAAGCAACAGACACTACAGGAGTTTAGAGCAAAGAATCATGTGAGCTGATGTGAAGTTGGGATTAATGCTGCATCTCTCTCTTTTTTTTTTTTTTCAATTTTAAGTATACTCTACACTCAACATGAGGCTTGAACTCACGATCGAGGGTGGCATACTCTACCAACTGAGCCAGCTAGGCACCCCTAAGGATTAAAGCTGAACCTTAAAGGGTGGATACAATCTAGGTAGAGAGAGGGGAAGGACAAGGAGGTGGCCTGAATGTGGTTTGTTCAGGAAGTTTATATGTAGACTAGCCTGGCTAGGCAGACTCTTCTTGTGGAATATTAATTTGCAATGGTTGTTGAAATCAGACTTGGAAAGCTCCAGTTCCGTAGGTAATGGGGAATCGTTGGAGGATTTTGAGAGTGATGGGGGCTGGGTGAACACGTATTTTGGAGCAATTCCTCTGGCAAGAGCATGTGCAGGGGGTGGTTAGACCAGGCAAGGTCTCCAGGCAGAACCAATCTGGACAACAATTTAGATGGGGTACCAAGAAGGTCTGGGCCAAAGGAGGGCAGGACAGGTGGGAAGGAGTTGCACGAGGCTGCAAGAGATGCGGAAGGGACCAGGCAACAGGGAAGAGACAGACGGACAGACAGTGCCCAGGGAGGAGGACACATTAAATACCAAAGACAACTCTGAGGCTCCAGCCCAGGCGACTGGGATAATTGTGATGACCGTGATGGAAGCCAAGAAGTGACTTTTGGTCACACTGAATTTGAGATGACAACAGGGCATCCAGGAAGTTGTTAGAAACATAGACAAAGAGGGACACCTGGGTGGTTGAGTGGGTTAAGCCTCTGCCTTTGGCTCAGGTCATGATCTTGGGATCCTGGGATCAAACCCCACGTCAGGCTCTCTGCTCCGTGGGGAGCCTGCTTCCCCCTCTCTCTCTCCCTGCCTCTCTGCTTACTTGTGATCTCTCTTTCTCTGTCAAATAAATAAATTTAAAAAAGAAAAGAAAAAAGAAATGCAGACAAAGAGCCGGGCAAAAAGTCTGGGCTAGAGAAAGAAAAGTTGCATGAAATCTTATAAAGAAAACAAAAAGTTGGGCCTCTGCCTTCGGCTCAGGTCGTGATCTTAGGGTCCTGGGATCTAGGCCTATGTTGGGCTGTCTGCTCAGCAGGGAGCCTGTTTTCACCTCTCCCTCTGCCTGCCTTTCTGCCTACTTGTGATCGCTCTCTCTCTCTCTGTCAAATAAATAAATAAAATCTTTAAAAAGAAAACAAAGTGTTTCTCAAAGGGAGATGCCCCCCAACCCCCAGAGCCCCTCTTGCAGCCCCGGTGCTCTCTGGCCCTTATCCGCCAGAGGGCCCAGGCCTGCCGAGGAACTGACACCCTCCTGTGGCCACCTACGTGGAGGGCTGGCCCCCCAGCCCAACTTAGGAGGCAAACATGTCCTTTCTCTTCACTTCAAAAGGACACAGTTGCATTTTTCATACCAAATATTTTCTAAGATCTGTTGGTTAAAAGGTTTTGAGCCACAAGAAACCAAAACACCCCTCATCACAATAAAATTGACTCAGACAAGAGTGATCAGTGGATGCTAAATAGGGGAGGGCGGCTTCAGGAGGAACAGGACATTCATGCAGTCTCGAACTATGTCCCTACAAATTACTTATTAATTACAAAAGGATCAATAGTAACCATACAGTACAGAAACAAGACAACACCCTCACCAAGCGACCAAAACTAACATTTCGCTGTGAGGTGAAAAGATATCTTGTCTCTCCCATTGTGGTACTTTGAGAAAGACAACAAGTCACTTATGTAATATTCTGTTGGGCCCCTGGCTAGCTCAGTCAGAAGAGCATGTGACAGGGTGCGTGGGTGACTCAGTGGGTTAAAATCTCTGCCTTCGACTCAGGTCATGATCCCAAGGTCCTGGAATTGAGCCCCGCATCAGGCTCTCTGCTCAGCAGGGAGCCTGCTTCCTCTTCTCTCTCTCTGCCTGCTTCTCTGCCTACTTGTGATCTTTGTCTGTCAAATAAATAGGTAAAATCTTAAAAAAAAAGAAGAGCATGTGACTTGACTCTTGATCTCGAGGTGGTGAGTTCGAGCCCCATGCTGGGTGTGGAGATTACTTAAAAATAAATAAATAAAACTAAACAAACAAACAAAATCCAGTTTGAGAAAAAAAAATGTGTAACTTGAAACTAATAACGAGGAAACGTCAAGCAAACCAAGTAGAAGAACATTTTATAAAGTAAAATAACCGAATAAGTGGCCTGTTAAAAAGGGTCATGAGATCTTCAAACACTAGAAACAAAAAAACAAAAAAGCACCAAAGGTTGAGAAATGGTTGCAGATTAAAGGAGACTGAATAGTGATGGCAGTGATGTAATATGTCATCCTGAATTAGATCCTGTGCTGGGAAAAACAAATACTTTACAAGACAACATTGAGACTGTTGACAAAATTCAAATATGGACTGCGGGTTAAATAAAATTATTGGATCAGTATATTGTCCTGGATTTGATAACTGGACTGTGATTGTGGAAGAGGCTATCCTGGTTCTTAGGAAATACATTGAAGAAGGAGTATAGTAGTAAAGGGACATGAGATACATAGTCCACTCTCAAGAGATGGGGCGGGGGAGATTGTGTGTATAAAGGGAGGATTAGGAAACAAACACGGTAGGCGCGCTGGGTGGCTCAGTCGGTTATGTGTCCCACTCTAGGTTTCAGCTCAGGTCGAGATCCCAGGGTCATGAGATTGAGCCCAGTGTTGGGCTCCTTGCTCAGTGGGGACTCTGTTTGAGATTTGCTCTCTCTCTCTCTCCCCCTGTGGCCCCCTGGCCACTCATGTTCTCTCTTCTTCTCTCTCTCTCTCAAATACATAAATAAGTCTTCAAAAGAGTAAAAGAAAACAAACATGGCAAAGTGTTAGAAGTTGGGGACTCTAGGTAAAGTTTACGAGTGTTTTCTTGACTCTTCTTGCAACTTTTCTGAAAGTAAAATTATTTAAAAAATAAAGGTACAAGAACTACCACCACCTGACTCGAACAGGCTTACACAGTGAAGTAATTTATTATCTCCTGAAAGGGCAAGTTCAGGGGCGGGATGTGTTATATTAGGTTAGTGGTCCAGCGACCCCACAATGTCAGAGAATTTAGGTTCTTTCTGCATCTCCATTCCACCATGTTTAGCACGGACTTCGTGTTCAGGCTGGCCGCAAAGGGCCCTGCTGGTCCCAGGTTCATACACAGACACGAGCTGTGCCAATGCAGAGAGACTGTCTCCCTCTCTGGCTTTTTTCTGCTTGGATACTCTTCCCTACTTTTTACTCCTACACGTTGCTCCTGCAGTTAACCCTCTGTCTCTTATCAGCACTGTTCACTCTTTTTCCCCTCCCCCCCACCACTGGACCATTCCCATCAGCATAAAGACCCTCAGTAATAGCTTTTCTCTTACATCACAAACAAGCCAACTGCTCTTCTAGCCGCCACTCCCATTCTCTTCCAAGCAAAAGTCCATCAGTGGTGTTATCTGTATCTGTCATCGTTCACACATACACACACTCCCTATCGGTCTCTTTCTCCACCTGATCCAAACTTGCTCCCACCGCTGCACTGAAACCACAGCCTCCAGCTTACCAAGGTCACAGTCAATCCCCAGCCCTCAGCTTAGTCAAAGGACACCCGTGATCGTCCCCTCCTGAAAACTGCTTCATCACCTTTCAGGACACGTCCTTCCATGTCCGGTGTCCCTCCACCTCTTATCTTCTTGGCTTTTAAATATCAGGGTTCCCAGAGCTCTGTTCCTTGATTCTCCCAGGGGACTTCCTCCACGCCCATGACTTTAACACCAAGTGTACTTAGACCTCTAACCCAGCATCTTCCTGGGGTCCCAGGTCATACACCATAATTCTCTTTTCTTTTTTCTTTTTCTTTTCTCTTCTTTCTTTTTCTGTTTCTTTTTTCTTTGGATTATGGAAAAATTCAAATCTATAGAAAAAAGGGGAACAGAACGATGAACTCCATGGTCTTAACTTGCTTTGGAGATGTCTTTCCATGGGTTTCAAATGAGTATCTCAAAGTTAACTACCGCTGGATTAAAACTCTTGACACCCCCTCAAATAAGCTCTTTTCTTGATCTTTTCCTTTCTATGAGCTCACACCCAAACCCTGATTGTCATTCTTTGTTAAATGAAGTGCAAGCAAGACTCAGATTATGCAGATCCTCTGTTACCCACCCTGCAAAATCACAGTCGGGAAACTGGGAAGGGCATTCATCTTTGCCTGCAGGTTAAATAAATAAACACTCTCAATAGATAAGAGGCTGTAGCGTCCTTACTTTCCAATGCTGGAGGTAGATGCATAAGCCTACCCCTGGATCCAAGAAAAGCTGGTTGGTTTGGGAAGGAAAAGGAAAAAGGGAAACCGGTGGTGGGTAGGTGATGACTGGTCCACTATACTAGAAAACTACAGGAAATGTGCCCATTGCTAACATCCCCCCACACCCAAAAGAAAATAACAAAAGGCAAAAATCAGTTATAGTTTATAGATCGCACACACACACATATACACACACGCCTTTCTTAACCTGTAAAATAACATATAGTATCTTACTTCACTTAAACCTCATAATGCTGTGATAAAGGCAATTAATATTAATTGCCTTTGTAATTAATATTTAAGTTTCCTAGATGCAGAAATCGAGGTTAGGAAAGGCGAACTGATGTGCCTAATGCTACAAAGCTAATAGGGGCAGAATAGGAAGTAAATCCCAGGTTTTGTGACCTCAAATCTATTATTACCTTGCCCCATACTTCAGAGATAAGCCCTGTACAGTTGGGCAGGTTGTTCACCATGCCAGCAGCCCATGCTCTGCTAGGAAGACTTCATAAGGGTGGGCCCACAGTAACCCTGACCGTAGGCTGTATCACAATTAAAACAATTGTATGTATATGCATGTATATGTAAATATTGTATGTATATGTAAAGCTTCATGTTTTATAAGGTGCTTTTGAAACTACCTTTTTCCTTAACTTCCTGTTGTAGTGTTTTAGTGTAGTGATGCAATAATTAAAAAGTATACCATAGTAGAAAGAGTCCAGGGTCCTGGGTTGGATACGCCCAGGTCCTTACTCCATATACTGACTCTGCCATTTCCACTTTTTTCTCCTGTAAAAGGAAGTTGAGACTAATGTCTGTTCACCTAATTCTATGGAGTTGTTGTAGGGTCAGTGAGACCATGCACTTCTGAGAGTTTTGTGAATGATAAAGCTCTTTGCCGAGCTAGTTACCCTTATTTTAATAAAAACTAAATGGGGCACCTGGCTGGTTCAGGCGGTGGAGCATGGGACTCTTGGTCTCCGGGCTGTGAGTTCAAGCCCCATGTTGGGGGTGGTGATTACTTAAAAAAAAAAAAATCTTAGGGGTGCCTGGGTGGCTCAGCAGGTTAAAGCCTCTGCCTTCAGCTCGGTTCATGATCCCAGGGTCCTGGGATCGAGCCCCGCATTGAGCTGCTTAGTGGGGAGTCTGCTTCCTCCTCTCTGTCTCTCTGCCTGCCTCTCTGCCTACTTGTGATCTCTGTCAAATAAATAAATCTTTAAAAAAAAAAAATCTTAAAAAACAAAACAAACAAACAAACAAACAAAAACCAAGAGCTAAAGCTTGCACGGAAGTTCTCTCATGCCCCCACCCATGCTGAGAACGTCACACGAGCTGGAGAGGAGCTACAGAGGGATATCTTCTGTTACAAGCTTCCTAACGCTCTGGAAGTCAGGCCACACACCTGTTGGGGCACTCGGTCCCCTTTCACTTCTCAGTCTACACCTAGCCCCACTTTTCCCCTTCCCCGCCCTCGGCTAATTTCCCCCTCCAATTCCCACCTGCTCTTCCCCCTTCTCATCAAGGTGTGGGATGGGGGGAGGGGAATCATGTCTTCCAGACCCCTGTCAACGCTATCAACGTAAGTTCATCAAGGGACCAGAATGAAACCCTTCAAGCTCACGCTGTCCATTCCGCAAGACAGAGTGAGCTCTGCCTCCAAACTCCTGTACCAGTGATGCTGTTCACTCACCTAGGCAGCAAGTATTTCCCCGAGCACTTTCTCTGGGTCAGGCATGGGCCCCGTACTGGGAATACAGGAACTCGGACCTGACGAAGTAGCTGAGAAGTTCTAACAGCTGAAAGTCAGCTTACACGTGATTTCACATTTTTCAGGCCTCCGCTGGATGCTTCCTCTTCTTCCTTTCTCCCCCCCCTTCTGTAACGTGGTGTGCGCTGTTGAAACTCGGGCCTAATATTCCCAAAGCCCTGGGAACAATTAAAATCACTGGAAAGCTGCTCGAGAGCACCCAGTTCCTTTGCTTCAGGAAAAAGAGCCCTAAAATTAGGTCTTGTAGATATGGAAATAGAAAGGAAGAGCTTTTTTCTGAAATGGGGATGTTGGCTGTGTCCTGACTCCCAGCAGCTAAGTTGGCCTCAGCGTGCTGAAGGACAGGGGCAGAGGGCTGCGGAGAGGAAGAGGTCAGAGGTCGTGTCTCTGCTGGCGGATCCTTGGTCTGGGTTCCTCCCCCGGTTTGAGGACAGGGGCCGGAAGCTTCACCAGACTGTTCACAAATGGCTTTGGGAGACTTGGACCATACCCTGCGGCTTTGGGGCGCACTGACAGTGCTTGGCACTGAATCGGGCTGAGGGGCATCATCCCCACACAGAGAGCCCGACTTCTCGGGGCAGCCCGAAGCATGGCCGTTTGCGCTTCCTCAAGTAGCTTTGGGGTATGTGTGGTCAGCCGGTGGGAGCGGAAGCCAGAGACACAGAGCCTGATGTCAGCTGATGACACCATGACACCATGATGGTCTGGCTTGAGAACGCACATAAAGCACCCTCTTGGGACTCCCTGAGAGATCCGGGGACCACGGGTGGCACTGATTTCCCACTTGGGCAGTCAAGGCGGCAAAAACCCAAATTCTCAGGGCACCTGGCTGGCTCAGTCGGCAGAGCCTGTGACTCTTGTCCTCAGGGTTGTGGGTTCGGGCCCCACACTGGGTGTAGAGATTACTTAAAAATAAAATCTTACGGGGCCCTTGGGTGGCTCAGTTGGTTCAGTGTCTGCCTTTGGCTCAGGTCATGATCTCAGGGTCTTAGGATCGAGTCCTGCATCGGGCTCCCCGCTCAGCGGTGAATCTGCTTCTCCCTCTCCCCTTTACCCCACTCGTGCTCTTTGCCTCTCTCTCTCAAAAAAATAAAATCTTTAAAAATAAAAATACATAAAATCTTCTAAAAAAAAATCAGAATTGTCAGGATCCTCTTACTCGCCTCCTTACCTGTCCTGTAGAACTAACACCGGCTCTAGCATTCCCACCAGGAACATTAAGGAGGTTTCTGTTTATTTCTGGCTGAGCAGGCAGTGCTCAGAGATGGGGCACAGCCCAGCTCCCAGACATCCTGTTCCTCAGTGGGCAGGCTGGGCACCGACGTCAGGTCTGCACGCATCTCGGAAGGGGAAACCTCAGCTGAGGGAAGGAACATCCCTCTGCCCAGGGCACCACCCGATCCCCCTCCTTCTTCCAAATCACAGCCCAAAGCTTCTAGGCCTGACTTCTCAGGGTTTTTTTCCTTGGTCCTTGACTTTCCACTGTCATCTCTCAGTTCTGCTCTTTCCACCCCCCCTTTTTTTTTTAAGATTTTATTTATTTATTTGACAGAGAGAAATCACAAGCAGGCAGAGAGAGAGGAGGAAGCAGGCTCCCCGCGGAGCAGAGAGCCCGATGCGGGGCTCGATCCCAGGACCCTGAGATCATGACCTGAGCCCAAGGCAGCGAGCGGCTTAATCCACTGAGCCACCCAGGCGCCCCTTTTTCCCCTGTTCTTGACGTAGACACCAGCTGCTCCCTGCACCCCACCCCTGCCCTTGTGGTAGCACCTCTCATCCCCAAATCGAGTCCTTCTGTAACTCCTCACAGCTCATGTTGGGGGTGGGGAGTGAGAGAGAGAAACAGAGACAGACAGACAGACACTTGCAAATTTTCCCAGAGGCTTCTTGGCATCAACAGGAAGTTCTGAACAAATTAGAGACTTATTACTGAATATCTGAAGAGACAGAATGACATGGAGACTGACTTGCCCAAGGTCTCCAGGGTGACGCAGTGCTGGGGCCCTGGAAGGGCCAGGCTCCCCATTCGAGCCCCGTTGTCCCCTGAACCACAGTACTTCCTGCCTGCAGAGCACTGGGCTCACACAGACCGTGTGTCTCGTGGGTTGTTCTAAACGGCCGGGTTTTTGTGAACTTGGTCCTCCTTGTTGGATCACACGTCCTAAATTTTCCCTCAGGATATGTGGTGATGAGGGAGAGTCTTCTGGAGTCACAGGGTCCAGGCCCCCGTCCTGAGGAGGAGCGCCTGGCTGAGCTCCGTGAGGTGAGGCCCAGGACGGCTGCCTGCCTACCAGGAGCCACGATATCCTTTACGAGGCTGTCGGAAAGGTCAGGGCTGGGAGTCACAGTCAGTGGGCAGGTTCACCAGAAAGCCCCGTGGTGACGACACTGAGGTCCTGTTCTAGTGAGCAAGGCCAGAACTAGGTCTTTCTCCACCCTCCTGCCTTGCCTCTCCCTTCCCTCCGGGGATAATCTGTCATCAGACGCCCTTCCTGCCAAACTAGAAAGCATGAGGGGCGATGGGTGGCACCAGGAACGCTGAGGCTTTAATGGGGAACAGATTGCACAGTGGGAGATACTCCTGCCAAGCCCCCAATTACTTGGGGAGCTGCAGGGAGAGAGGGAGACAGGCAGTGGCCACAGCTGTGGGGAGGGGGGGCCTGAAGCAACCCCACCAGGGGGTATGGGGGGGCAGTCGGGAGGGTAAGCTGGCCTCTTGGGCTGTGCTTCGTTTTATGGGGTTCTTTTGCTCTTTTTCTGGAAGGAGAGAGCCACATGCCAAGGCCTCTGGGATTGCTGCCTTCAAACACTGCTTCCTGTGTCTCCTGTCCCACCCACAGGTGTCCCCATTTGGCCTTCTCGGGTTCCCTTCACCAGCTGCACCACAGATGGTTCTTACTGTGGAAATCACCTCAAGGCTGTAAACTTCTTCCTCCCGTCCCAGGGAAGGGGCCCACATGTCTTCTCTGTCCCATCCTTCTTGTTTCTCTTACCCTGTGAATGAGACAGGGAGGAGAGGACTTGGGTTCTCATTTTTTGATATTTTGAAAAAGTATTTCCTAGTTCTGCCTTTGAAATGTTTTTGTGAAAGAGAGCACCTATCTGCTTCCTCATCTGGCTTTGGAACAAAGCCCAGTTGAGCCTCGATGGCTGCTGGCTCTCAAGGCTGTCCTGGGGAGTACTGGGGGACCCCCTGAGTGGGGCAGAGGGAGCCCCTCAGCAGTGAGGCGGTGACGAAGCTGCGGCCGGGGCAGTTCTCTAACTCCTGGTTTCATCTCTGATGCGTGGAGGTGATTTTCCCAAGGCTGCGAGGCCTCCGATCTGCCTGTGCTCACCCCAGAAAGAGACCGGGGCCAGGCTCCTGGCGCGCGGTTTCGAGCTGTGTCTCCGGAGTCCAACTGCCTTGACTTACTCTCTGAGGGGAGAGCAAGGAGGAAGTGCAGGCACCCGCCAGCTTCGGTGGCCCGTTCTAGACTCCGGGCAGCCTGCTGGTCCAGGTCCAGGCCCAGGGGGCTCCAGGCTACAGGATGGATGACTCAGGTAAGCCGTGCTGGACAAACAAGCCAGTATTCTCAACCCAGCAGGGTGATGACAGTAATTAGCTCTCCTGTCGTCATTATCCCCCCACCTTCTGAGGGTGGGCTTGCCAGGCCGGCAGCCAGGGCCCGAGGAGATTGGCAGGAATGTGGTTATCTTGGTCTGTATCTTGTTGTCCAAGATTCTTCCTGATGCTTCTAGAGCTGGGCTTGGAGCTGAGCCAGCGGCACCTGCATTGTTGGGTGATGTCATGGAGGCTGCTGGGTGAAAAGATCCTCCCCAGAGCAAGGGTAATGGGAAGAAATTCTGGTGTGTCTCTTTCTTTGGAGCCCAACACCTGTCCTTTCAGTGCTCCCTTCCCTCAGGGGACCCAGAAGACCAGGCAAAGCGGAGAAACAGACAGAGGGATGACTAGGTTGAAGCCAGTAGTGTTGCTGGGTGCAGTTAAGGACTGGGGTACCTGTCTTATTTAAGTAATACTTTTAAAAAATCCCCATGATTGGGGCACCTGGGTGGCTCAGTGGGTTGAGGCCTCTGCCTTCGGCTCGGGTCATGATCCCGGGGTCCTGGGATCGAGCCCCGCGTCGGGCTCTCTGCTCTGCGAGGAGCCTGCTTCCTCCTCTCTCTCTGCCTGCCTCTCTGCCTAGTTGTGATTTCTCCCTGTCAAATAAATAAAATATGAAAAAAAAAAAATCCCTATGATTTACTGAGCACTTTACGTATCTACTTGGCTTCTCAAAATACCCCATGACATTACGACTGGCGCTCGTCTGATCTTATAGATGGAAGAACCCGGGCACGGACTAGCTGGCTCAGAACCACACAGCTGGTAACCCATGAATCCGGCCCGACTGGTGATTCCGACTGGTGATTCCCATACCCCTCCTCTCTTCTGCTGTCTTTGGGGCTGCACAGGGGGGCTTAGGAGCCCTGTGCAGCCCCAAATGCAGAACCTTAGGATTCTAGGCCTGGCCCAGTCACAACACCCACGTGTGATCTTGGCTGTCACTCTGGCCTTCAGATTCCTCCCTGCAGAAGCAGAGGGGGTTGGAGAGCTGTGGGGCCAATGAGTCTCTTCAACCAGGAGTTTCTAGTTCTGTGGCTCTAACCCACATGAAAACAGCACTGAGGAAAGGTCCCCCTCTCCTTGTCGGGACAGCCCATTGGGAAGTGTCTGCTCCTGATCATCAAGGGCAGCTTCAATGGCATTTGAGCAGGGATGTGATAAACTCGTGGCCTGGTGCCACTGACTAAGGGAGCAAAGCTGCTTCCCCACTCCACGCGTCCGTTTCCCCAACTGGATTCGGAGGAGACAATGACCTCTTTGTGCTCAGTGTCACAATGAGTCAGGGTTAATTAGTATTAGTCATAGGCTTTGGAATCCTCACAAGAAAATGGTCATCTGCTGGGTCCTGGCTGCACTGTGGCCATGATGACACACCATGCTGGCCCATGCCCCTGAGAACACATCCTCAGAGCTTCATTAGTGGCTCTGTGCGTTGACCCCGAGGTGACCCAGCTCCAAGTGCCGGTGCTGAGACTAGCACGCGGATGATACCTGCCGATGGCTTCTGGACCCCTGGGTTTCCTGTTGTGGCTGAATTCCCACTCAAATCTGCTTCTCATCCCCGTGGCTCTTGCACACAGGGTCCTAACCCTACCTTAAGTTTTCTCCTTCCCTGGCTCCTCCGTAAACATCCGTTCTCTCCATTTCTCTCTTCTTCCTACCGATGTCTTGGGCTCGCTGTCCATCTCTTTTCCCTTCTCTGTACAAGCCTGCGGAAGAAGCAAGGCAGCTTCAGCCTTCAAGGAACCTCAGTGTGGTTAAGAGAGAAGACAGGTTGCAAAGTAAGGATGATGTAAGAATGACGCTGAAAAGGAGAATAAGCCACAGTGAGAAAGGAAGAGCTGTCATGCCTTCCCCGGGTGGGGCTGTTAGTGATGAATATAAAGACTGGAGGCCAGGCTTGTAGGTTTGTCTGGTCTCTGCAATTCCTGTAGAATTCAGAAAGCCTGCCAGGAAGGCAGGTGTGGAGCAGGGAGGCCATCTAGTGGCTTTGAAAGGTACTGCTGCATTACTGCTCAGCACCAAAGCCACGCACCTGATCTTGACCTTCTAAGTAGGCTACAGGGTCTTGGGCTCTGGCAGACGTGGCATGATGGTTAAGGAAGGGAAATTTTCCAGGTACCTAATATCTGATAAGTCGACTTTCACTTGACAGATAATTTCCTTATATCTATAGGAGAAAATTTCACATCTGTTTTCTTCCCCGGTTAGAGAAGGAGTCCTCACTGACGACCAAGACCATGGCACAGCTGGAGAGTCTCAGAGTAAAGATGTACCCAGACATGTCAATGGAAGGAAAACGGGAGGATGAACGGTGCTGCCCACACCTAGATGCGAAGAGTTTAAATGACAGAATTCAAGTGGCTGTTGGTTCTGCAGAAGTGGCCATTTCTTTTCTTCTTAATGCGGTAAAACCACATCTAAAACATACCATCTTAACCATTTTTGAGAGTACAGTAAGTACCATTAACTACATGCATATTGTTGTGCATCGATCTCTAGAACTTTTCTGTCTTGCACAACTGAACTGGTCTGTCTTGAACAACTGAAAGTCTATACCCACTGAGCTCATTTCCCCCTTCTCCTAGCACGTGGTAACTACGTTCTACTTTCTGTTTCTATGAGTCTGACTCCTTTTGAGAGAAGCGGAATTGTATAGTTTTTGTCTTTATGACTGGCCTGTTTCACCCGGCAAAATGCCCTCAAGATTATGCATGTTTTAGTGTCTAACAGGATTTCCCCCCTTTTTTTTTTCTAAATGGCTGAAAACTATTCCGTTGTATGCAGATACCACATTTTCTTTATTCATTCATCTCTCCATGAACATTTAGTTTGCTTTCACTTCTTGGCTATCTTGAATAACGCTATCTTGAACATGGGCGGGTAGCCATTCCTTTCTCACAGGTAGGAAGAGACTCAGCTCAGAAAAAGATTAACTAGATTTCACAGTGGAGTGAAGGTGGATTGAAGGTGAATGGAAAAAAGGGAGGGAAGGAGGGCCGAGAGCCTCTAGATCCTTCCCTAAGATTTAGAACAGGTTGACTGTCCAGTCCAGTCTATAAACTGTGAAAAAAGGGATGCCTGGGTGGCTTAGTTGGTTAAGCATCTGCCTTTAGCTCAGGTCATGATCCCAAGGTTGTAGGATGAGTCCCCACATCAGTCTCCCTGCTCAGCAGGGAGCCTGCATCTCCCTCTCCCACTCCCCCTACTTGTGTTCCCTCTCTCACTGTGTTACTCTCTGTCAAATAAATAAATAAAATCTTTTTAAAAAATCTGAAGGACATCCTGTGTACCACTTGAATACATTTTCCATTCCTTGAATACGTACTTTCCATTCTCGCAAGTTCTCTTCCAGTTATGGCTATCTAAATCACAGCAGAGAGAGGTGCATGGCTGTGTTCCCCATGGATGTCACGAACGACTTGCCACACCGCAACAGGTTTATTATCGTAATCGTTTGAATAGTTTGAATCGTATTCCACTGATCTGTACTCTGTGGAGCTAATCACTCTTCAACGGTTAGATGTTTAAGTCGTGTCCTGCTTCTTCTTCTTCTAAGTAACCGACCGAGTCGTGAATGTCTTCCTGTAGATCGCTTTTCCTCCTTTGAACTGTATTCTTGATTAGGAGGCAGAGTGTTACGAGAGCAATTACCTTATGCTTTAATTTCCTCATTTGTAACATGGAGATAGTAACTGTGTCTCCCTCACTTGCTACAAGGTTACAATATGTAGTGTTTAGAATAGTCCTGACCCACAGGGCTGACTTGGAACCAGAACTATTTGTAGCAGTAGTAAATTCAAATTTCATGAGAACTGTGAGCGTCCTGGAGGTGAACCTGGAATTCCTTCCTGGTCAGACGTTTTATTCCTTACTTGCATTCTCTTGAGGGCTGTTACTGACCTACTGTGGGGAACGGTCCTTTTTTTTTTTTTTTTTTCCATATCTACCTACGTGATAGTATAAGAGCTGACGAAAGTGAGGACAGTAAGCTGAAAAGTATATTATTAAAATGGCCTAGGGGCGCCTGGGTGGCCTAGTGGGTTAAGCCTCTGCTTTCTGCTCAGTCATGGTCTCAGGGTCCTGGGATCGAGCCCCACATGGGGCTCTCTGCTCAGCAGGGAGCCCGCTTCCCGCCTCCCCCCACCGCCCGCCTGCCTCTCTGCCTACTTGTGATCTCTCTCTCTCTGTGTCAAATAAATAAATAAAATATTTAAAAAAATTAAAATGGCCTGAATCATTGGATAAACCATCTCCATGGCCTACACCTCCTTCCCAAAGACCTTCATACAGACTTGGTTCCCCCCTTTCCCTCTCTTCCTGGCTGGCTTCTGCTATAGGACCGTCAACTCGCATAGAGCGGTACTGTAGAAAGAAAACCAGTAACCTCCAGCAACACTTTGGCCAAGGAACCATGAGAGAAAAGAGAGCATAGGACAGAGATGGAAGGAGCAGTCTCTAATTACAGCTGCGGGAGTCACTGCAGAGGGCATGGGTCAGCTGACCCAGATGACAGCTTCATGGAAGCCAAAGAAAACCCAGAGTAGGACTCAAACTATAAATAGCAAGGAAAACTGAGGAGGAAGTGTTTGTCCTTTTGCTGTTGGTCGAGCTGGACAAGCAGCTGTTTTTGTTGCTAAGACGGAACAGGGTGGAACGGATTTAAAAGTGGGCTCTGACGCAGCCACAATGGGTCTGAGGGTTTGGGGAGTAAGAGAGGAGCGTCCCCAAGGAGCATGCTGCACCTGTTAAGTCTGTGAAAGTTGGCTAATTTAAAAAGAGCCAGGTGAAAGACTCACTTCTGGATACCAGTATCCCATGAGCAGTTGTGAGAGAGTCTGTTCAGTTGTGAGACGCAGATCTCAGCTTTGTGCTCCGAAAAGGAAGCTCACAGAACCACCATTGCTGAAAGGTATTCCCGGCTGTATTGTAATGGAAAGATCAGCAGGCTGGGGAGTAGGGGTCTAGCGGTAGCTCTGCCACATTCTAGCTGTATGACTGCGCTTGTGTATGTATGTCTTTTTTTTTTTTTTTGAAGATTTTATTTATTCAACAGAGAGAGACACAGCGAGAGAGGGAACACAAGCAGGGGGAGTGGGAGAAGGAGAAGCAGGCTTCCCACCGAACAGGGAGCCTGATGCGGGACCCGATCCCAGGACTCTGGGATCATGACCCGAGTTGAAGTCAGACGCCCAACCGACTGAGCCACCCAGGCACCCCGGCGATTGTGTTTTTAAAGGGCATTGAACTTCAGTCTTTCGCCTCTGTAAAAACAAAGTCTCCTTGGATAGGGAGTGCAATCTTTGTTAAAAACATTCGTAGGATCCTAGAGATCCTTGGTGGAGAAGAACAGTAAAAGGGAGTCTGAAGGCAGGGAGGACTGGCCAAACTAGGGAGTCTCCAGGATACTGCTGTTCACCCTGATGCTGGGACCAAGACTACAAAGGAAGGTTCTCACCTGTGAGGTAGAGAGCAAGGCGTCGGAAGTTCTATTTGTCAGCAGATTATTAGCACAGAGATTACACAGCATCCTTGTAAACGACCTACTATGGCTCATGAAAGCAGGTAAATTCCTTACCGTGATGATTTATAGCACCAACTCTGAGGATGGTAAAGTAAGCAAAAAATGAAATTTTAGGCAATTATCTTTTTTTTCCAAGATTTTATTTATTTGACAGAGAGAGAGAGAGGGAGAGCACAAGCAGGGGGAGTAGCAGGCAGAGGGAGAAGGAGTAGCAGGCTCCCCACTGAGCAGAGAGCCTGATGCGGGGCTCGATCCCAAGACCCCGAGATCGTGACCTGAGCCAAAGGCAGACGCTTAACCAATTGAGCAATCCCAATTACCTCTCTTCGAAGTATCTGCCAAAAGAAGAAAAATTGTATTTTCAAATGAAGACTCAAATCAGGAAAAGTGGGTTCCTAGAAAGGCCACACCAATAACTTTGATGGGAACAACTCATAAGAGCGAGTAGCCTGGGATTGGAGTGATGTCCTAGCGTGTGGACCAGAACAGCAGCTTTGGGAAGAAGTTCATGAGCTCAATTCCATCTGTACCAGTCAGAGTTCTCCAGGGAAATAGAATTGGTGTGATATGTATAGATACATACAAAGGGCTTCTCTATGGGGATTGAGCCACACAATCATAGAGGCCGAGGAACCCCATCATCTGTCTCATGCAAACCAGAGGCCACGGAAAGCCGGTGGTGCTGTTCCAACCCATGCCTGAAGGCCTGAGAACCAGGAGCTCTGAGGTCCAAGAATAGGAGACGACAGATGTCGCAGCTCAAACAAAGAACACATTCACCCTTCCCCTGCTTTTTGTTCTATTCAGGCCCTCCGTGGATTGCATGCTCCCCACTCACACTGGTGAGGGTGATCTACTTTACTTCTTCACCGATTTGAAAGCTCATCTCTTCCTGAAACAGCCTCATGGATATGTCCAGAAATAACAATTTACCGGCTATCTGGGTATCCCTCAGCCCAGTGAAGCAGACACATGAAATTGAGCATCACCCCATCTGAGAACAACCACTACTGCTTGAAAGTACACTCAGTCCAGCCTAGCAGCGTATTCAACAGAAACTCAGGTGGGTAGCCTCGAGCCTTGGGTATTTAGCTACACAGGCTGACCATAAGGTGGATGGCTTTACTTCTATGAGGGTCTCTAGATTTGGAGCATTTGAAATGACCCTTGACTTTAATACACAGGGTCCTCCCCTCCTGACCTCTAGAACATCGTTTGTAGACAGATGCTGAACTCAAAATGTTAAAAATACAACTATTGTGTTCCCTCCACACCTGGGTTCTCGATCTGGAATGGCTGGCCGCAGACCTTGAGGTCGCCCTGGATTCTTCCCTCTTCCTCACGCCCAGATTGTTCATGTTGAAGTTGTCACTGACCTTCCTGCCAAGTCATCCACTGTCCCTGCCATCATACTCCCTTAGAGCCTTTCTGTCTCCCCTAAGGTGCTATCCACACACACCATGATGATCTTCCTGAGTACAAATGTCATTTCCCTGCTCAAAAAGTTTCCCTTTTCCCACAGAATCAAGACCATACTCCTTAGCAGAACACACAAGACTCCAGTCTGGCCCGACTTCTGTTCTCTTACCCGTTCTCTTCTATTCCTCATGTACAAGCCTAGCCACAGCTGAATGCTGGCTCTTTCAGGAACATAAGAAATTCTGCTCATTTGCTCACAACATTCCTTCAGCCTCAAATGTCCTTATTTCATTAAATGTCTACTGTGTGCCAGGCAGTTTCAAGTGCTGTCTAAACAAGACAGACAATATGGCACCTGACTGGCTCAGTAGGTAGAGCATGTGATTCTTGATTTTGGGGTCATGAGTTAGAGCCCCATGTTGGGGGTAGAGTTCACTTAAAAAAAAAAAAAAGATGGACAAGGTCCCAGTTCTCACAGAGCCTACATCTCCCACTCATCTCCAAGTCCAGCTCAAATCTATACCTTCCTGGAAGTTTTCTCCAATTCCATACATGAGAATTTACTCCCCCACACCCCGAAACATTGTTTTAAATAAGCTCTACACCCTACATGGGACTTGAACTCACAATCCTGAGATTGAGTCGCATGCTTGGGGCATCTGGGTGGCTCAGTTGGTTGAGCATCTGACTGTGTTTTGGTCAGGTCATGATCTTAGGACTGTGCGGTCCAGCCCGGCATTGGCTCCCTGCTCAGCAGGAAGTGTGCTTAAGATTCTTTCTCTTTCCCTCTGCCCCTCCCACTCATGCTAGCTCTCTCAAATAAACAAATCTTTAAAAAAAAAGTCATACACTATCAACTGAGCCTGTTGGGTGCCCCTCAATTCTTCTTTTATACTTCTCCCAGAATACTGAGCATTCTTGTGCGACATTTGTGTACAGATGTGTCTTCCAGTCTGGATGACAGACTTCTGGAGGACCGAGACGGGTAGTGATTATGTGTGCATTACATGAGGGCTTGCACGGTGCCTCCCACATGGAAGAGACCGTTTCCTGAATTACACCAAGTCTATCCCAATCTGCTTCCATTTATACTTGAAACACACACACAAAACAAGCTTGTGGAGCTTTGTCTATTTTAAAGAAATGTGAATGTTTTCCTTGGAGGCAGGTAGAGAATAAAAATTGCAGTGGGGCGCCTGGGTGGCTCAGTGGGTTAAGCCGCTGCCTTCGGCTCAGGTCGTGATCTCAGGGTCCTGGGATTAGGTCCTGCATCGGACTCTCTGCTCAGCAGGGAGCTTGCTTCCCCCTCTTCTCTGCCTGCCTCTCTGCCTACTTGTGATCTCTCTCTGTCAAAAAATAAATAAAATCTTAAAAAAAAAATTGCAGTGGACTTGCGGGGGCCCCTGGGTGGCACAGTTGGTTAAGCGTCCACCTTTGGCTCGGTCATGATCCTGGGATCCTGGGATGGAGCCCCACATTAGGCTCCTTGCTTGGTGGGGAGCCTGCTTTTCCCTCTCCCTCTGCAGCTCCCCTTGCTTGTGTTCTCTCTCTCTCACTGTCTCTGTCAAATAAATAAATAAAATCTTTAAAATTAAAAAAAAAATTACAGTGGAATTTAAAAAATTTACCCACTTTATTATAACCTGGAATTAGGGTTGTAGTCTTTTTGAGCACCTTGTGTTAATGATTCTATACCATTCCCGAAGTGGTGATCTGGAGGATATGAGCTTCTAGAGGCAGACTCCAAACTCACTTAGTCACCAGTGAACAAAAAGCTTCTACCTGGGGCCCAAGGTCTCATTTCTGTGAACGTCAGAGAGCTGCCCACCAGTCAACCGCTAAGGGGACCATGGAGAGTGACCACGAGCACTCAGGCCAAAGGCAAAAGACCACCCCTACAAACACAACCTGGAAACAGCTCTACTGGCCTCATAGAGGGTTGACTTCGGAGCAATAGCAACACAATGTGCCCTTTTAAAAATTAGGACTGGTTCAGTCAGTTCAGTGTCTGACTCTTGATTTTGGCTCAGGTCACGATCTCAGGGTTGCAAAACCGAGCTCTGTGTAGGGCTCTGTGCTCAGAGTCCTATCTGCTTGAGAGTCTCTCCCTACTCCTCCCCCACCTCCGGAAAAAAAAAAAAAAGAAATACCTCTTTGATTAGAATCACAAATAAATTAATAAATTTCCGGCTTTGCAGCCAATCTGCAAACTGAAACCTTGATTTTGCTTAGTGCTCCCCTGGAATTTTATCAGTGTCTGCCTTGTTTGTATCAGCCCAGACGGCAAGAAGGAAGGCAGTTCTCCAGCAGTAAGAATCTTAACAAATGTTTTATTAATACATCCTGTCATATTCTCGGGATAGAAGAGTCCTCAAAACACTGCCGCGTACTGAAAGAGGGTACAAGTGCTCAAGTCCTTGGTCTTCCGTCTGGTGGAATAACCCCACACTCCTTTAACAGAAGCGGGCTTGCTGAACTCCACCTGCCCCCACCCCAGCATAGAGACAGGCTCCCCCCAGTCAGATGCAGACAGTGACACTCACTGCCTTTTGCAAGGACGGGGGCTCCTTATGATTAAGCCGGAACAGAGAAAAACTTAGCATCAGCTGGCCAAAAAGGAATTCAGACTTTATTTCTCAAAGTCACTCATTCCGTTTCTCTCCAGGAAGGGCTGGAATGGCTTCAGGATGAACATAACGATTCCCACTGCCGGAATATTCGGAATACCTTCCTTGATTTTTCCGAGAGACTCTACAGGTAGAAAAGCTCATTATTAGAGATTAAATTCTTTTACAGAGGTGAAGGGTGGGGTAACAGCTTTAAGGCTTGGTTTGTAAATTTCTCTTACAGGGATGGGGTCTAGGATTGAGAAAAACAAGTTAATTTTATATTATTACTTTATTTTGTATACCTAATATACACCTAAAACCAGACTAAACATCAAAACGCCTGCATTCTACAGGCAGACTACTGCTAACACACTCTGAGCCTGTCAAACACGCCTCTGTCTGTCTGCATCCGTCCTAATCTCTGCGTGTGTGAGGCGGACACGTGGGACCCACCATTCGTGCAGCACACGTGTCGCACTGGTTTCCATTCGTGATGCTGAACTGGCCCCAGGGCCTTATTTCTTGTGAATAAGGATTCACATTCACATGATACCTCGCTGGGGTTAACAGTATAATCCAAGACCAAGGGGTAAAAAAAGTTAAATGACTCTTTCAAAGTTTAAACTATGACCCTGGACTTCTCAGCTCCATTTATAGCTGGCAGAGCGAATAATAGGAAGATTCTCACGGCCACTTGATCATGCCTATGAAGTGATCTGAGATTCTGAGAAATGGTGTTACAGGGAGACAAAGCAATTCACTAAAAGATAAAAGTTCTCAGAGAATCAGAACAGTTGGTTCCCTCCGCCTGTGAGAGTCACGATGAAGAGTACAGGGTCTCAGTGAGAATGTAAATGATCATCTAGCCAGACAATCCATAAAGTTACCTCCAGTTTTGAGTACCAGAAGACATTTTCACTGTCTTCTTATCCTCTTTGTGGATGAGTGTTTCAATAAAAGAAAAGTCCCGGGGCAGGGGCTGGGGAGAATCTGAGCTCTTACTAATGATGGAGGGGAATTCAGTGAATAGAGGGACAAAGTTAAAAGAAACTTTAGTTGAAAAAAAACAACATAAACTTTGTTCTAACATCAAGATCCTTTAACCAGCCTCATTAAGCTCTCAACTTTCCAGTCACAGCAGCTGTGGGAAGGTTAAAGACAAACCACCAAAAAGGATCTCGAAAGTCCTGGAACCCAGGGCCAATTATGAGGCCAACTTCTCCCTCTATAAAAACAAAACAAAATGAAACGAAAAAACCACCTAAACAAAAAAACCCCACAAAAATCCTGTGGGATTGCCTGTTCGTAAAACAGTGACAGAGGGCAGTCAATAAGACTCTATTTCAGGAAGATCTGGCGACAGAATATACATTGCAGACATTTGCCCTCAGATAGCTTTATATGTCTTCAAAAGTTTTTAAGTTGGAAAAATGAAGATTTTTTTTCCTGTGGAAAAATGTGGGAAGCCTTCATCTGCATTGTCTTACTAAGGGTACAAATGTACATTCTTGGGCTTTTAGCAATTCTACAGTTCTCTCCAGCAGAATCCCACAAACCTGGGAGTGCTTCTTGTAAACATCTACTGGCGAGTATTATTTTACTTTGTCCTTGGACGGGACGGGGGTCAGAAATTGTTCTATTCATACCGCGCTGTAAGGCAAATTTGGGAAGGAGCCAGCAGAGGAAAGAGAACCCGGTTCCCATGATCCCTTAATGCCCACCCTCCTATCACAGAGTGCATCCTCTACACAGAGCGAACCCTTGTTTTCTCAGCTGTCACGATGGACTCACATCTACCCACATTCCCTAAGCAGCAGCGATCACGACTCCAATGGCTAGTTGAGGCTTGGTGCACGAGCCCAGGGCTGGGGAACAGAGCAAAGTAACATGCCCTCTGTGCGGAACGAAACTGTAATCTGGGGGTTGGAGTACAGAGCTCCAGACAGCTAAGGTCTGTCTGGCCAGGCTCCAAACACAAGTGACAGCAACTGGCAGAAAAAGCAGCTGGTCTGCAACATGAGGCCGGAGCAGCTGCCTGCCCACCCGTTTCTGTTTTGACACTCCTTCTCTACTTTGTGTCATTTTAGTTGACGAGACAAAGAATTTACCAGAATTTGAGGGAATGCCAAATGCTAACCATTAGTTATCAGGAAGACTGAATCAGTTCCATGCCGAGTCTCTAGGACCCAACCTGAGTCTAACCTGACTTCGGAAGGCTGAGGGCAGGCAGGGTGCTAATTATAGGACCGCCTCTTGTTCCTCATCCCATAAACAGCAAGGGCTGTGCACCCGCAGGCAGCGGCTTATCTCACCGTGGAGTCTGTTTCAGCCGGCTGGCTGGACTGCTTGTGGGCCAGGAGGATGTTCAGCACGGCCTTCCAGCCTGGCTCTGCGGCGGCACTGGCGTCTACCTCTGTTCCACCATGCTCCCTGGTTTCCTGGCCAAGTGTGACATTCACCCAAGGGCACCAGTCTCTGTGCTGAGAGGCGGGGTCAAAGAAGCTTCGGGATGATGTATCCTGAGATACATGAGAGAGGGAAGAGAAAAGCGCTGATGAAGGGCGGAAGCCATGTCAATTCAGGAGTCGTCCAGCCAAGAATCTCACAAGTGCCCCCATTTCCAATTTGATGTTCTCCTTTAAACACTGCCTATGTCAGGCCCACTCTCTTTATAAATACTTTCATTCCCAAACCAAGAGTACGTGGTCAGGTCTGTCCCCCTAATCTCACTGCCATCCCCATGGGTCTGAAATATTTACTACCTCTCCGGAATCCACCGCAAAGATGTGGCACCCAACATAGCTGTCCCACCTTGAAACTTAATTCACATTATCCCCTTAGAGTCACAGGCCCCAGGAAGGGCTCTTGCCTGCTTCCCTGTGCTACACGGTGGGGGCCTGGCGTGCTGCCTGTGCGCAGGGACTTCTACACACAGGCGGACCCACCGAGCTGCTGGAAGAGCAGAGGCGAGCGCGCTTGGCTCTCCGGAGAGGGCTAGATGGCACCTCCAGGCCGGTGCTGTCTCCCGTTCCCATGCTGCGGGTCACCGGCCGGCTTCTCGTGGTGGGGCTGGCAGCCTCTGGCTCAGGACGGTCGACGGGACTGGAAGAGTCCCAGCTCCGAGTTCGGGAGACGATGGGACCGGGGCTCCTTTCAGCCTGAAGGAAAGAAGAGGTAACAGTAGTACACAGATGACATAAAGGATAAGGGTCAGTTTTCCTAGAAGCAGGTGAAAGCTAATGCTTTACAGTTTACACTCTTAAGAATTTACCTTCTGAACTGTCAACAGAACTAAACTCTCCCCAAAAATCATTGATTTTGATACAAAATCATGAATTTAGCTTCTGCACCGCAACTGGCTCAGAAAAACACGTGGTATTCTGATCAATGTGTTCAGAAGTGAAGCCCACCCGCCTCAGGTAATTGCCAACTTCTCTGCTACAACACTTCTGGCAAGAGTGCTGCCTCTACAAAGGCCACCCGAGCAAGCCAGTGAAGTCCATACCTGCTCTGAGCCAGGGGAACACGTGGCATCCTGGCTCCGGGTCATCATCCTCCGAGGAGACTCGGGCACAAGAGGGAAGCGCTCCGGCTTCCCCTCAGGGCCTGGGAGGGGAGAGCTGGTCAGGCCCAAGGACGCATCCAGGTCCGTCATGGAGGACTCAATCTGCTGGAAGCCCCAGAGCCCCACCTTCCTCATACACTGTGAGCAGCTTATCAGGGAGAGCTGCAGGGGTTCCAAAGAAGAACTAGGCAGGAACAGAAAAGAGAGTTTTCTCAAAGGGTAACATTTCCAAGGGACTAAGTGTAATCATTCGTGAGAACGTTTTGTCTTGCCAAACAAATCTCTGGAACAGCCCAGTGGACTGGGAATCATGTCATCTCAGGCCCCCAACTCCATCATCTCTCACAAAGTTCCTAGAGAAAGATCTAAGGGTCTTGGTGTAACCTCTAAGGCAAGACTATCTTGAAGGTTATGTTTTATAAATTTCTCCTCTTCCTTTTGAAACTTCTTCCTTTTAAATGAAAAATACTCCTTAATCTATCAAAAAAAGTATATTTAAAGTAAATCTAGATTGGTTCCTTTCTTTCTTTCCTTTTTTTGTTGTTAAATATTTTATTTTTAAGTCATCTTTACATCCAGCCTGGGGCTCAAACTCACGACCCTGAGATAAGTCAGTCAGTGCTCCACTGCCTGAGCCAGCCAGGTCCCCCCTGCACCTCCCCCACCGGTTCCAACAGTTTTCTGTATCAGAGAGAGTCTAAGCCAAATTGGGCAACTAGAATGGGAACCAACATGGGGGCCTGAGAACTCCAGCTGGCATTTCCTTTGGAAGTTTTTATGAATTCAACTGATTTTTCTTCCTTTCTATAGACAGAAAGGAGCTTCACTATTTCCAAGAGCACAGATTCTCAGCTGGGAAGTGATAGTAAAAAAAAAAAAAAAAAACAAACCAAAGTTCAGGTTTAACCAAGAATTCCTGAGTTCGAATTCTGTTTGTGATTCTTACTGTCCCCTCGCCACTTGCTCAGGTTTTGTCTGTTTTTCCGATAGGAAACATCATGGGAACCTCCAATACTATTAGTGACTGATGTATGCCAGCGTATGATGTTGTCAGAACTCATGTGCCCTGCAGAGTCACTGACTAACCTACACGCCCAGCCGCACAGAGAGAGGACACAGGCAGTGACGTGGACTTGGATGTCTGAGCCTAATTTGCTTGCAGTTTTTCTCTCGTCAGTTCGGTGGTCAAGTTCATCTTCAAGCAGGTGCAGGAGAAGACTGATCTTGTCTTCTGTCAAGCACTACAACGGAACCAAGGTAACAAACTGAAATTTTCAACCACAAAAATCACAAATAAGGATGTTATCTAGAGGGTATAAGGCAAAAATCATGAAAGAAATCCCAGACATGAAGACAATTCTCTTCATTATGGAAGGCTCACTTCTAGGACAGGGATAAGGTTTTAGACAGAAGCTTTCTGAATTGCCCTGCATTTGCTGACTGAGAAAGGTAGCAGTTGTCCTAGAACTACCGAATCTTTTCTTAGTTCTAATTTGTTTTCAATTTACCAATTACAGATGTTCTCTGAAACCTGTAAACTTCTACAGATTACTATTTATATCTTAACCTGACACTGGATTTACTTCTTGACAGAACAAGAGAGCTTGCCAAGGTCTTTATTTTTGTTCTAAGAATAATAAAGAACTGACAAGGGGAACAGAAAAGCTGCCTTGGCTAGGGACAAGGGACATTTAAAATAGGCACAGAGTTGGGGCACCTGGGTGGCTAAGTTGGTTGAGTGCCCGACTCTTGGTTTTGGCTTGGGGCATGATCTTGGGGTCTGGAGTTCGAGCCTGGTGTTGGACTCTATACTCAGCAAGGAGTCTGCTTGGGACTCTCTCTTCCCTCTGCCCCTCCCCCCATGCTCTCTGTCTAAAATAAAGAAATAAATCTTAAATAAATGAACAAATAAATAATATAGACACAGAAGTTAAACTTTGGTTAAAATCCAAACAGCCTCTTGACTTGAAGAAGCAAAATAATAGCTTCTATTTCCTATAGTAAAGCTTGTCTTTGGCGTGTCTACAGGGTGAGGGAACAGGACACTAGATATTCAGTTTCAAAGTACACATGGGCCAGAGCATTTCTAATTTCTATTCACAGGGGAGAAGGGAGTTTGTTACTTCTCCTGTAGTATTTTCTTTGGGAAATGATATGCAATAAACCATACGAGGTCAAATTTCAGTTTATTCTATTAAATAGTTTAAGTAACAAATCAGGATAAAACTGAATGTAATGCTATTTAAAGAAGCCTATCTAGAAGTTTCAATGGATCGCATTTACTTAATCTCTCCACAGTTGCCCTCCTGGTGGAGATTGGAAAAGGTCAGTTGAGGGACAAACAAATAGTTCTCTTCATAGCAATCTAAATCCTCTGTCATGTAAAGAAATCCTTCATGTACAAATGGCAGGGACAACTGAAGGCCACTGTAGGCTAGCCAAGAAAAACTCACCATAGATTTCAAGTCCTCTGGCCTCAAGGAAGGAAGCTGGAGGTCCAAGTGACAAAGGCTTTGAAAACGATCTAGAAATTCACTAACAAGAACCACAGGCTCATCCAATGGCAACATCCCAAATCGATCTGTAGACAAAGTACACTGGAAGATCATTTGGTACAAATCACAAAAAATAAAAGACGTATGTAAAACAATATGGGATAGGTAGCGATAACATTGATAAAATATTTGAAGGTGAGTAGGGTTTCTCAGAAGCAGTCAGGCTAAGCTGAATTTGAAGACCAACAACAGTGTGTAAAAGCTAAGGCTCAAAGGAAGGGGCCAGGTAGGGAATTCTACATAGCTTCATGGGACAAAATGTGCCTATGGACACGTATGGAAAGGAGAAGATGGGCTTAAAGTATAGAGAGTAACTGGACCACAACTTTACAAACATATGTGATGAGAAATTACTGAAAGTTTTTTTAAAATTTCACATAATTTTAAAAAATATTCTATTTGTTTATTTATTTAGTTAATATTTTATTTATTTGTCAGCAAGAGCATGAGCGTGCATAAGTAGGAGGAGCGGCAGGTAGAGGGAGAAGCAGACTCCCCCTTGAGCAAGAAGGCCGATGCGGGACTTGATTCCAGGTCACTGGGATCATCACCCCTGAAAGAGTGATATTATAGACAATATGCATTACTTTAGAGTAGAGATTGTAAGGGGTCAATGTTACAAAGCTCTTAATGACCGGGGGTGGGGAGGTGGGGGGTGGGAGCTGGATACCTAGGTGATGGGCAGTAAGGGGGGCACATGATGGAATGCGCACTGGGTGTTAAATGCAACTGATGAATCACTGACCTCTATCTCTGAAACTAATGATTCGCTGTATGTTAATTAATTGAATTTAAATTTTAAAAAAGTACCCAGTGCGATAGATATTATTATCATACAAATTCTACAGATGAGGAATCCAAGGAATATGAAAGTAACATACCCAGGTTTCATTACCAGTGAGAGACCAAAAGCTCCTGCTTTTACAGAGTTTCTATTACAGCACTTGCCAGTTCTTTCTAGTCTTTAACAGTACTAGGGAATTCCTAGTTTCTTTTAATTTTTTTTTTAAGATTTTATTTTTATTTATTTGACAGAGAGATCACAAGTAGGCAGAGAGGCAGGCAGGGAAGCAGGCTCCCTGCTGAGCAGAGAGTCTGACTCAGGGCTTGATCCCAGGACCCTGGGATCATGACCTGAGCTAAAGGGAGAAGCTTTAACCCACTGAGCCACCCAGGTGCCCCGAATTCCTAGTTTCTTATAGCTCCTTTACTTTTGTTTTGTTGTTACCCTTTGTTTTGTTCTTACCCTTTTGTTACTAAATATCTCAAATACATAGACTTTTTTCCCCAGCAATATCTAAGCTCTAAAACAGGGATCAAGCTGTTTGGACCCTTGTGTCCAGCAAAAACCTAATATTGTATTTTAGGCAATAGCTTTAAAACTGTAGCTAAGACCCCTTCTTAGGTTCTGAAATCAGTTTATCATTTACCTAATTTCTAAGCCAGTTATTTTAACAAAACAGAATGCAATAACATTAAACTGTGGCACTTCCATACAATGCAATATTATCCAGCAATGAAAAAAAGTGAATTCTAGAAGACACTGAAGAATCTTAAATATATAGTGCTATGTAGAGAGAAGTGAGTCTGAAAAGCTGCATGCTGTGGGATTCCAACTATACGACATTCTGGAAACAGTAAAACTATGGAGACAGTAAAATTTTAAACCCACCATGAAAATTTTTTTTTTTTTTTTAAAGATTTTATTTATTTATTTGACAGAGAGAGAGATCACAAGTAGGCAGAGAGGTAGGCAGAGAGGCAGGCAGAGAGAGAGGAGGAAGCAGGCTCGCTGCGGAGCAGAGAACCCGATGCGGGGCTCGATCCCAGGACCCTGAGATCATGACCTGAGCCGAAGGCAGCGGCTTAATCCACTGAGCCACCCAGGCGCCCCCCATGAAAATGTTTTAACATAAGTTAAAATTTATGTTTTATAATTAACATACGTGAGTATTCTGTCTACTTCAGTGTTTGATGTGTTCAAAATAATCAGTCCAGTAAATGAGTAATTATAAATTAAAATGTTTAAAGGGATTTAATTTAGGTGTTAAATGTTAGAAAAAAACTACCTTCAAAATTGTATTTATTAGATATGCTTAATAAATGTAAGCATTAAAGTATAAATAGTTGTAGGTCTTCCTCTCTTCACACTCAAGTCTCTGGAAAGAACCAAACCAAGGGTGGTATAATTGAAAGGTCACATTTGAATCTATTTAGGAGGTAGAATGGACAGGAGTGGGTGGTGATGATAGACAGAGAAGAGCATCTAAGGCGATGTCCAGGTTTTTGGCTAGGATAACTTGGTGGGGGTGGGGTCAGTGCCATTTAAGATGGAGAAAATATATGAGAAGTAAGGTTTAGATCTAAAATGAAGACTTTAGTTTTGCATATATTGAATTCCAGGTGCCTACAACAAGTCATTACATGAAAATGTTTAGAAGGTAGTTGAAAATGAGTCAAGCTCAAAAGAAAAGTCAGGATAGGAGTTAGAGGTTGGCAAGGAGGTGGACCAAGAAATCAGAGTGTATAGTCATAAGAGTTGGGAACCACCAACAGGGTCCTGGTCAGATCCCAAAAACCTGGAGTGGGTACACTGGGAGGATTCACATCCTCATGGGACTGAGGTCAGTCCTACTACACAGTGAAATAGCTAGGCTGGGGTGCCTGGTGCCTCAGAGGGTTAAAGACTCTGCCTTCGGCTCAGGTCATGATCTCAGGGTCCTGGGATCGAGCCCCTCATCCGGCTCTCTGCTCAGCAGGGTGCCTGCTTCCACCCCTCTCTCTCTGCCTGCCTCTTTGCCTACTTGTAATCTCTCTCTGTCAATTAAATACATAAAATCTTAAAAAAAAAAAAAAAAAAAGAAATAGCTAGGCCAACAGCAGAATCTCCTTGTTACACATCATCTTCACTTTAAGAATGTTATTCCTTAATAGTCCCTTTCTATTGTCCCTTCATTATCAGTAAATGGCACTCTATGGATACTTTGAATCTCTTTTTTATTTTTTTAAAAGAGTTAATTTATTTATTTGACAGAGAGAGAGACAGCAAGAGAGGGAACACAAGCAGAGGGAGTGGGGAGGGAGAAGCAGGCTTCCCGCTGAGCAGGGAGTCCCACATGGGGCTTGATCCCGGGATCCCAGGATCATGACTCAAGCCAAAGGCAGACACCTAACAACTGAGCCACCCAGGCTCCCCCCCTCCCTTTTTTAAAGATTTTATTTATTTGAGAAAGAGTGAGCAACAGAGAAAGCACGAACAGGGGCAGAGGGAGAGGGAGAAGAGGACTCTCTGCTAAGCAGAGAGCCCAACGTGGGGCTTGATCCCAGGACCCTGAGATCATGACCTGAGCCAAAGGCAGATACCCAACCGACTGAGCCACCCAGGCGTCCCCACTTTCAATCTTTCTTCCTCTTAGTGGTCATTCATGGAATATTCCCAGGCATCAGTGACCCTGGAATTGGCCTGAGCTGTCCTACTGAAATAAAAGGTAGACCTATTGGCACTAATGTCTGGTCAGGCATGAAGTTTTGCCCCTGGTCTTGGTGAGCCCTCTGGAGGGCTCTGCTGTGGAGGCTGGTTACTCAGCAGGAATAAGCCTATGTGACCAGTAAAATATATATTTATTTATTTTTAAAAGATTTATTGAGAGAGATAGCAGGGTGGGGGTGGACAGAGGGAGAGAGAATCTCAACCAGACTCTGTGCTGAGCGCTAAGCCTGATGCAGGGCTCGATCTCACCACCCTGAGATCACAACCTGAGCCCAAAACCAAGAATCTGATGCCCAACAAACTGTGCCACTCAGGTGCCCCAACCAGTGAAATATTTAAAAATCCCACTTCCTGGGGTGTCCGTGAGGTTCAGTCAATTACTTGCCTGATTCTTAATTTCAGCTCAGGTCATGATTTTAGGCTCATGGGCTCGAGCCCTGCATTAGGCTCCGTACTCAGTGGGAGTCTGCTAGAAGGTTCTCTCCCTCTGCCCCCTTCCCCACTCATGCATACGTTTTCGCTCTTTCTCCCTCTAAAATGGGTAAATAAATCTTTTGTATAAAATCCCACTTGTTACTACATTTTGGGCTTTTTGTGCATACAAACACTTAAAGGCCAAGAGCTTTTAAGGATACAGACACGATTAAAAATAACTAAAATAACTCCAAAATATATAAAAATATTAGCAACTGCATCACCTTACTATTTTTCACAGAACAAGTTCTAAATCAAGATCTGAAGATCAGTCACAAAGGAGCTATCATGTATCTTATAAGGCAGGGCATTCTAGAGTGTGAGGCTTCATAAAACTGCTGTGTCTCTTAGCCTAAGTATAAATTTTGGAATCATAAAGAAAACATACCCTGATGTTAGTTTCCTAGAATACATAGTCAGGTTCACTCTAAAGTAGCTTAGTTCTAAAAAAAAAAAAATAATAATAATAACGACTGAAGTTAATAGAGTGAAGACAATCACAAAGTCACCAGATACCTTCCAAGGCCCTTCTACAGGCAGTCTTTGGCCTCAACGCTGTTGTCACATTGTGTCATTTCACTGTGATAAACTATGTTTGTAATCACTCTCATCTGGCTTCCTGTGAGTCTGCTTTCGCAATGGAACCCCCTTTAACCGCCACCATTAGTGCACCAAAGGAAGCCTGGGGAGAACATGGGACGCTTGCTATGGTGGGAAAAGCAGACAGTTTGAAATCAGATAAAACCACAGTTTCGCCTCCTCACCAGTTGGTTTTAAGATCTCTGATTCTGTTTCCTCATCCCCAAAACTGGGTTGAGAATCTAGCTCCCAGGGTCCCTGTGAGAATTATGTGGGATAATGTCTACACAGCTGAGCTGTTGGCATGCTGAATGCCTATAATAAAGCTTAGTAATAACAAGTGGATGAATGTAAGTTCTTGAAAAGCACAAATAGAAAGGAAGAAAAGAAACCTCAAAGACTAGATTTTCACAAAGATATAGGCAATACTAGAAATGCAATAACCAAGAAGACACAGTAAATGGGAGATCCTGGAAATGAGTACCTGGGGAGGGGCTGTCTGGCCAGAAACAGAACTTCTCATGGGCGGTGCACAAGGCTTTCTTCAGCTCAGCACATCGGTCCTTATCTGAAACCCACAAAGGGAATACTGCCTTAGAAAACATTATATAGATTCAAAATCGAATGGCCAAGAACTTTTAAGAATATAGACAGAACTAAAACCAAAAATGACTAAGATAATGTTAAAAGATATGAAAATACTAGCAACTATGTAATCTTAGTGTTTTTCACAAAACAAGTTCTAAATCAAGATCCTAAGATCAAGAACAAAGGAGGTATTTCCAAGCTCCAGGCTTTCATCAAAGTGCCTTGTCTTTTTGTCTGAGTATACATTTTGGAACCATAAAGTAAACATACCCTGCTGTTAGCTTCTCAGAATGCATAAAGTCAGGTTCATGCTAAAGTAGCTTCGTTTTTAAAAAAAAGTAGTAACTGAAGCGAATAACTAAGATGAAGACAATCACAGATTCACCTTGATCTATGTGACACTACACATTCTTCGATCCAACACAGGTGACTGGTCTTTTTGGAAAAACTCAAGTATCTGTGAACATGGAGGAAAATGTAACTAGTGCTTTGTACTTACATCGGTCAAAATCAAAAGCTGGTTGTAAACTGGCACAGAGAAAAGCCTGGCAGCTGGAGCACTTCAGCATGTCGCACTCCACTGTGACCCAGCCGTATTTTGCACAGACGAGTGGAGACAGCTCGGAGGGCTTACCTGCCCATTTCAGAGAGTATTCACGTTAAGAAAAACAATGCTGGGGGCGCCTGGGTGGCTCAGTGGTTTAAGCCTCTGCCTTCGGCTCGGGTCATGATCTCAGGGTCCTGGGATCGAGCCCCCCGTCGGGCTCTCTGCTCAGTGGGGAGCCTGTTTCTCCCTCTCTCTCTGCCTGCCTCTCTGCCTACTTGTGACCTCTCTCTGTCAAATAAATAAAATATTAAAAAAAAAAAAAGAAAGAAAAACAACGCTGCAGGTATATTAAAATGAGTAAGTCAGAAATTAAAACTTTAACTCATTCTTTTGTATAAACAGGGATAAACAGATTAAGAGGAAAAGCACTAAGTGTGAAAAAACTATTTTTAAAGCACACATACTTCACAGAATAATGAAAGTTGTTTGAAAAATGACCAGAGGGGAACAATTATGAATTTTTCCTCTACAAAGCCCTGTGTATTTTGTATGTTCAAAATGTAGGAATTTGAAAATATTTCAATTTCAGCAAAAGAGGGCTGGAAGGCTAGAAAACAGAATTTAGATATGAACATTAAAGGGCTCTAAGCTGGGAGTCTACTTTAAAAAACAATAAGTAAATAAATAAATAAAATTAAAATGAACGTAACAGAATTACTTAACCAGCTGTGTTACATAAATGATTGTCACATTTAAAGTGGTGATCAATTCATATCCGCTGAAAACGAAAAAGACCCAAAGAAAATGGTTCTAAGTACCAAGCAAAAATCAGGAATTATGGGTGCCTGGGTGGCTCAGTCAGTTAAGTGTCTGCCTTTTGCTCAGGTAATGACCCCAGGGTCCTGGGATCGAGCCCCATGTCAGGCCCCCTGGAGCCTGCTTCTCCCTCTCCCTCTGCCCCTACCCCTGCTTGTGCTTGCTTTCTCTCTGTGTCAAATAAATAAATAAAATCTTAAAAAAAAAATAATTATTAAAAAATCAGGAATTATTCCAAGGAGCAGCAGTAGAAGGATGTTTAAAATACCTTCCTCTTCCTGAGCAATTTATTCATAAAGCCATCAAGCGGTGAGCAAGGAGGACAGCCAGGAGGGTGAGGGGAGGCAGCTCAGTGCCAGGTGTCAGTACCCAAGGTGGGTAAAAGGGGCTGCTCACCTTGAGGGGTGGAAGCCAAGTAGGGTGGAAAGAACATCCCCATGGGGTCCCCACTTACCAAATCAGGGATCACTGGAGTATCAAAATATATCATGAGAGTAATGGATTATAACCCACTAAATAAAAAAAGCAGCCCAGGCTGCTATGAATAAATTACTACTTAATAAAGTTTGATGAGGAATGGGATATTTGCATAGTTTCAAAGCACCTCTGCCCAAAACACTTTTTTTTTTTAATTACAAAGAAGAGAGTTACTTTACGGTGGAAAAGATGGACAGACAGTCCCTGAATCAAGTGACTGAAGGAATCACTGCCAGGAAAGGGATAAGCTGTGCCTCGTGATGAGATGCAATGAGGACACAGAGCCATTCTGGGAGGCTCCTACACTACCTGAATCTAACTGGAAGGAAAGAGCAGACGGATGAGAGTGACACTCAACAAAACAACGGGCCTGTCATCTTCAAAAGCATCACAGTCATGAAACTCAAGGAAAAACAGGAATCTCAACTGGTTCCTTTTGTTATAAAGAATATTACTAGGACAACTGTTGAAATGACTAGAGGCTAAGGGTTAGATGGTAGTAATTTATTAAATGAAACTTCCTGATTTTGATGGCTGTGTTGCAGTTATGTAGGAAAAAGTCCTTGTTTGTAGGAAACATTTGGGGGTAGTGAGGGATCACTCTGGCAGCTTACAAGTAGCTCAGAAAGGAAGTTTTCTGTAACCCGTGCAACAAAGTCTGCAAGTTGGTAATTGTTTCATATTTTTGAAAAAATCACTCTAGTGAATAAAGGGCAAAAGTGATGGGATGTCACCTCTGAGATCAGGTCACAAAGAGTCTAGCTTCTTTCATCCTCTCACTTGCTCGCTCTGATGGAAGGCAGCTGCCATGTTGTGAAATGTCTGTGTGGAGAGGCCCATGTTGCAAGGAATGTAGGGAGGTCTCTAGCCAACAGCCACTCCAGACCTGAAGCCCTCAGTCCAACAGCCACGTGAGTGAGCCTGGAAGTGCCTCTTTTCCTAGTGGAGCCTGAAGATGACTACAGGTCAACTGTCATCTCGACTGTAGCCTGTGAGAGACCCTAAACTAGAGGATCCAACCAAGCTGTGCCCACATTCCTGACCCACAGAAATTATGACATAAGTAGTTGGTTGTTTTAAACCACTAAGTTGTAGTGTAATTTCGTTATGTAATAATAGATAATATACAGAGGAAAATTCAGAAAGAGACAGGAAGTGTAGTAGGCAGTCTCAAAAAACATTAGGTTTTGGGGCACCTGGGTGGCTCAATGGGTTAAAGCCTCTGCCTTCGGCTTGGATCATGATCTCACAGTCCTGGGATTGAGCCCCATATCAGGCTCTCTGCTCGGCGGGGAGCCTGCTTTCCCGCCCCTCTCTCTGCCTGCCTCTCTGCCTACTTGTGATCTCTGTCTGTAAATAAATAAATAAAATCTTAAAAAAAAAAAAAATTAGGTTTAGGTACCAATAGCCTTACGCTATAACCCTGACTCTGCCATTCGCCAGCAGCTTGACCAGAGCCAAGTCACATAAGCTACCCGAAACTGTTTCCTCTTCTGTAAATGAGTATATAATAATAATAATACCTCTTTTCACAGGCTTAAGGGGATGATCAAATGTGATAATATATGTGAAAACATGTTACATTAAAGTGTTAATTAAAGTGTTAATATTTCTTCTGCTCTCAAGCTCTTAGTGTTTTCTTCTGTGAAAGGGTCAGGTCATCTCAACACTTGATCATAGTCAAAAGGCCAAGAAGCGATGTCAGGTCATCTCAAATATTCCTTTGAAGAATAACATTTTATGATGCTAATTTTCCTATAAAATTTCCTACCAAATTATCTTTTTTTTAAATTTTAACTAGGCTCCATGCCCAAAATGGGACTTGACCTCACAACCCTGACATTAAGAATTGTATGCTCTACCAACTGGGCCAGCCAGTCGCCCCTTACCAAGTTTAATTCTTGAATTTAAAACATCAGAGTAAGGGGAGAAGTAACAGTTCCAGGAGCAGGGAGAAAGTGCAGCTCACATGACCCAAGAAAAAAGGATATAGAAAACGTTTCCACTCTGCTAAAGAAGGCTTCTTTGCTTGTAGATTCCAATGGAGGCTGTTCTGCTTGGGGCGATCCATTAACTGACTGGAATGTGGCAGACGTGTCCTTCCTAAAATAAAGTGGCAGAACTCTTGGTAATCCTTCCAGAGCATCACTTTGCCCAAACATTTTGCACCTCACTTTATGGCACATCATAGCATCAATCACGCCACACTAGATTTTAATCTTTCTAAAAATCATTTCAGTTATGTCATTCCTCTGCTTAAAATTATCAATGGTTTCACAATACTTACTAAATAGAATCCACATTGTTCAGTCTGGCATTCAAATCTCTTTATAGTTTGGCCATACCTCTAATCTATACCAGCAAACTGTTCTAGCTCACTCACTGGTCTCCAATAGTATTTCACACAATTTCAGTGCACAAAATTAGACTCAAGGCTTCTGTGCATTATACAATTTGAACCACCTTAGAAATTTAACTCTTTTAACACAGGGAGAATAATTTTGATATTTCTACCTGGGTCGACTCTTGGTACCCACGCTCCCAAAAAAGAACTAATCTGAAAATTCAAATCAAAGTAAAGATGTTTAGCAGTGCCTGGGTGGCTGTTGGTTAAATGTCATGGGATCCAGCCCTGGATCGGGCTCTCTGCTCTGAGGGCAACCTGCTTTTCCCTCTCCCTGCCATGCCCCCCACTTGTGCTCTCTCTGTCATATAACTAAATAAAATCTTTAAAAAAAAAAAAAAGTAAAGATCTTCAGGCAATTTCATGAAAAATATTCAGGGAGAAAAACCCCAACAAAACAATTATCTTATTTTCAGCGAAAGGCATTTCAATAGCGTGTGGGAGAGGCAGAGGAAGGACCTACTGAGGACAAAAGTCATTTTAATAAAAAAAGGGTGACACCGGGGCACCTGGGTGGCTCAGTGGATTAAGCCGCTGCCTTCCGCTCAGGTCATGGTCTCAGGGTCCTGGGATGAGCCCCGCATCGGGCTCTCTGCTCCGCAGGGAGCCTGCTTCCTCCTCTCTCTCTGCCTGCTTGTGATCTCTGCCTGTTAAATAAATAAATCTTTAAAAAAAAAAAAAAAGGGTGACACCAACTATTATAACTCAAAAGAAATAAACTCCAAGACTTTCACGGAAAGTCAGAGAGTCTCAGGGAGGTGTGGTTCTTTAAAGAAATTGAGAGGATCCATAAACTTGGATGAGAAAAAAGTGACATTTATGCTACTAACCTCTAACTGAAATTTAGCATTTCCTTCAATTATGAATGAAAGTAGTAAGAAAAACCCAACAAAGTATAGTAGCATCAGCAGTACCTGTGAGCATGTAACCAATGGAAATCAGATGTTTTGTCACATTAAGGTTGCATGTTTGAAATGTCATTTATGCTTATGATTACTTCAAAATTATGGTAGATGGCAGACATTCCTAGATGTTAATTAACTCTTTAATAACGAACCATGTTACTGCATCACTTTTTATTATTTTATTTTTTAAAAAGATTTTATTTATTTGAGAGAGAGCACGCACAAGCTGGGGGAGGGGCAGAGGGAGAAAGAGAAGCAGGCTCCCCTCCCAGCAAGGAGCCCTAAGCGGGTCTTGATCCCAGGACCCTGGGACCACCACCCCAGGAGAAGGCAGGCGTTTAACAGACTGAGCCACCCAGGCACCCCACTGCATCACTTTTAAAATTCTACTATCTTGATAACTGCATTACAACATAACTGTTTTTTTAAATAATCCCATGTAATTTACTTCATACACTTAAAAATATTCTGAGAAGGGGTTCATAAGCTTTATCAGGCTGCCAAAGGTGTCTAAGGCTCAAGAAAAGCTGAAGAAACCCAACTGAGATGTCAGGTGCATATTCAGTTAGCGGTCCTCTTTTTTATTTCCTCCCCTCCAAAACCTGTCTGGAAGCAAAATTCTGCGCGTGGTGCGGAAGGCAGTACGTCCCGAGAAGATTAAAGCCGAGTAAATGTAGGAAACCCATTCTCTTTCACAGTCCCGGACGTAGCCAACCCCGCCAACCGAATAGCACCCAGGGGATCCCCCCAGGCCTGCGTTCGCCAAACCCTGTCCAATCCGCCGGCGCCGGAGCCACGATGGACTCGCGAACTCACGCTTCCGCGCCTCCCTCTTCCGGGGCAATCCCCTCATCTATCAGCTGCCGGACTTTTTGGGGTGTTCCTTCTGGGGAGCGAACAACTGCACCCCAATTCTTTTCAACCCCCGAGGCAAAAGCTTGCCCCTCAGTGGGCGCCGCCATCTTGGTCCGTTGCCGACTTGCTTCCCCGCGGGTTTGAAGGCTCAGGAACTTCCGTTCTGCGCGGTTAAGATCCTCCTCCCGAGGCGCGGTCTCGCGCGTTTGCCCACGCGACTCGGAGAATCTGACCGCGGGGCCTACTCCTTCGTGGCCATCTTAGAACTAGGTAAACCCTCATTTTAGAATGAGGTAAACCACCACGGGAGGCTCTGGTGTTTAAACCCAGATTAACTGTTTTCTTTGTGCACGAGCGTATTTGGGGCTGATAAGGGGTTTTTAGAGCGTTGTTTCTCCAAATACGGCAGGGAGGAGGGGCCAAATTTAGTCTTAAAGTAATTAACTAACAGGGCCCTCCTACCTTATATCCTTTTACAAGTGAAGAAATGGCCACCGTCACTTGAGAGTAAATAATTTAGAAGTTTTCTTAGAAATCGTGTTACAGGTGGGTTTAGAAGTCTGTGGCATTTGCCGTTATTGAACACCCTCCCTCCTTTGTCCAACAAGTATTTATGGAGTGTGCCCTACTGACGCTGTCCTAAGCGTTGGCAGTGACAGCAGTGAACAAAGGAGACAGGTCTGAACGGAGTGAGATCTCAAACACGTGTTCCTGTAGTTTTGAGATTATGATTGGAAGTGCTCCAAGGAGTGCCAAGTGTATACAAGGAGGCCCTCATTTCGTCTGCAGATTCTCCCGGGACTGTCAGGCGGTGGCGTTAACATGGATGAGGTTGTGGGAAAGAGATTAGATTGGAAGGAGTTGGCCTCATCTGATCAACTGGAAAAGAAGACTGTTGTGACTGAACCACAGACCCAGATGAAAGTGGGACCACCCCCAACCCCTCCAGCTCACTCCCTGAGGGCTTCTAACTGCAATGATGTGCCCACCCCTAGGACCTTCAGTCTACTGATCCAGCCACCTTTCCAGGATCCCTAACTCCAGAGCCTCCCTTATCCCTTCTTTCCCTAGCCAGCTTAAGTTCATTGCCAGTCATCATTTCTTTGCAAAATTTGAACATGGACTGAGAATTAGTCAAGATTGAAGTATTATTGTTAGTTTGTCATAGGTGATAAAGGCATTTTGATTATGGTTTTTAAAAGTCCTCACTTCAGGGACGCCTGGGTGGCTCAGTCGGTTAAGCCGCTGCCTTCGGTTCAGGTCGCCATCCCAGTGTTGTGGAATCGAGTCCTGCATTGGGCTTCTTGCTCCATGGGGAGCTTGCTTCTCCCTCTGCCTCTGCCTGCCACTCTGCCTGTCTGTGCTCTCTCTCTCTCTCTAACAAAGAAATAAATAAAATCTTAAAAAAAAAGTCCTTAAAAAAATGACTTATGAGAGATATATCTCAAAGTATTTATGGGTGAACTGTAGGATGTCTGGGATTTGCTTTCAAATTCTTAAAGTGAAGGGTGCCTGGCTGGCTCAGCCGATGGAACATATGACTCTGGATCTCAAGGTTGTGAGTTTGAGCCTCATACAGAAAATAAAATCTTTTTAAAAAGTTCTTTTTTTTTTTGGTTTAAATTATTTATTTATTTGACAGAGATCACTAGTAGGCAGAGAGGCAGGCGGGGGGAGAGTAGGCTCCCTGCAGGGAGCCGGATGCAGGGCTCAATCCCAGGATCCTGAGGTCCTGACCTGAGCCAAAGGCAGAGGCTTAACCCTCTGAGCCACCGAGGTGCCCCTTTAAAAATAGTTCTTGAAGGGAACGTGTGTGGGGGAATAGATGAAAGAAGGTTGCAAATGTTTTTAATTGTTGGATTTGGGTGATGGACTCATGGGAGTTCATTATATTCTTTCTACTACTGAGTATAGTTGACAATGTCATAATAAAAGACAAAATAAATAAGCAAAAAATGATACATTTTCATGAATATCCTCTCAAAATTTCCTTTAACCTCTCTTGCCTTATAGTACTCATTTGGTGGAACTTCAATCCCAGTTGAGTTCAACTCTTCACAACTCTGCTCCTGTACCAGTCAGCTGAATATGGCTAAAGAGAAATTTGGGGCATGCTGACTTGTCTCTATATTCTTGACCTCATGTGGGCTGTTAATTCTATGGCAGACATTTTGTCTATATATATACATTATGGACATTTTTTTCTATAATATAGACATTTTTTCTATAATTTCCCAGTGCCTGATACATAATAGATGTTAAGAACATGTCAGTTGTTTTTTTTTTTTAAGATTCTATTTTTTTTTTTTCAGATTTTATTTATTATTTGTCAGAGAGAGTGAGCACAGGCAGACAGAGTGGCAGGCAGAGGCAGAGGGAGAAGCAGGCTCCCTGCTGCGCAAGGAGCCCCATGTGGGACTCAATCCCAGGACACTGGGATCATGACCTGAGCCGAAGACAGCCGCTTAACCAACTGAGCCACCCAGGCATCCCTAAGATTCTATTTTTAAGTAATTTCTACACCCAGCATGGGGCTCAACCTGAGATCTCAACCCTGAGATCAAGAGTTGCCCACTCAGGGACGCCTGGGTGGCTCAGTTGGTTAAGCCTCTGCCTTCAGCTCAGGTCATGATCCCAGGAACCTGGGATTAAGTACTGCATTGGGCTCCTTGCTCAAGGGAGCCTGCTTCTCTCTCTGCCTCTGCCTGCCACTCTGCCTGCTTGTGCGCTCGCTTTCTCTCTTTCTGACAAACAAACAAATAAATAAATAAATAGTTGCCCACTCCACCCACTGAGCCAGCCAGGTACCCCAGGAAGATGTCAAATTTTTTTTTAAAGATTTTATATATTTGAGGGGTGCCTGGGTGGCTCAGTGGGTTAAGCCGCTGCCTTCGGCTCAGGTCATGATCTCAGGGTCCTGGGATTGAGTCCGGCATCGGGCTCTCTGCTCAGCCTGCCTCTCTGCCTACTTGTGATCTGTCAAATAAATAAATAAAATCTTAAAAAAAAAAAGATTTTATATATTGGACAGAGAGCACAAGAAAGGGGAGTGGCAGGCAGAGAGAAAGGGAGAAGCAGGCTCCCCGGGGAGCAGGGAGCCCAATGTGGGGCTCCATCCCAGGACCCTGGAATCATGACCTGAGCCGGAGGCAGAGGCTTAACTAACTGAGCTACCTAGGCACTCCAAAGATGTCAATTTTAAGACATGGATCAATAAATATTTCTGAAACATCCAATTTCCAGAGTCCCTTGGCAAATGTGATATGGAGGAAAGAGCTTTGGAGTCAGATATGGCTTCTCCACCCACTAACAGCTTTAGGTATGTGACCTTGAGATTGAGTAACCTCTGGTTATGAGATTAAATGGGATAATGTCTATGAAAGTGATTGGTACGTAGTTCTTGGTAAGTGCTAGTTTTCTTCCCAAGCATTCTCGCATAGGTTGTGGAGGCAGTGATGCACCATCCAGGGCCACCTTTAGGAATGAACTGAATAAATCCTACAGTCATTGGGAATACCACCAGCCAGAAGCCCTCAGCTGTCAGTTCCTTTAGGGGTTCCTTGAATGAGAGGAGCTATTATATTCTTTCTACTTCCCCAAGGCACTTCAGCTCGGGTCATGATCCCACGGTCCTGGGATCATGCCCCACATCGGGCTCTCTGCTTGGTGGGGAACCTGCTTCCGCCCCCACCCCCGCCTGCCTCTCTGCCTACTTGTGATCTCTCTCTGTGTCAAATAAATAAATAAAATCTTAAAAAAAAGTGATAATATAAAAGGCCCAGCCTCTTTGCCTCAATTTAGAACAATGCTAAAGGGCCATCCAGCTTTAAAGTTTCCTTTGGGGTTCCCTGGGGCCAACCTCGAGAGTTCATCACAGTTCACCTTCTCCCCCTGCCCTATCATGCTTCCTTCCCCTCCTTTCCATGGTGTTGATCCCAAGTGCCCTTTCTCAGACCCTCTGGCATGCTAATCTCACTCCAGGGTCAGTTTATTCATTTTGTTTATCCCAGGGAAGCTGAGAGCTATGCTGATAGCTCCAGCTACCAGACTATCTTTATTGTCTGTGTGGGTTTTTTTTTTTTTAATTTTATTTATTTATTTGAGAGAGAGAAAGTGTGAGAGAGAGAGAACACAAGAGGGGGTAGTATCAGAGGGAGAAGCAGACTCCTCACTGAGCAGGGAGCCCAGTGTGGTACTCGATCCCAGGACTCTGGGATCATGACCTGAGCCAAAGGCAGTCGCTCAACCAACTGAGCCACCCAGGCGCCTGTGGGTTTTTTTAAAATTCACTTTCTCTATAATCTCTATACCCAGTGTAGGGCTCCAACTCAGGACCCCTGAGATCGAGAGTTCCATGCTCTTCCAACTGACCCAGCCAGGTGCCCCTGTGTGTGTGGTTTATTCAATGTGAGAATATACAAAAATTTCTGGTGGCAAGTTTTTTACGCTATGTAGGACCTCTTAGGAATGAGTGAAACATACTATGTTTGCTAGTATATTATTTCATGAAGTACAAAAATGTGTCAAGCAGCTAAATTTACATTTCTAGTGGAAATTTAGTTTCTGTAAAACATGACAATAGGTTTTTGTTTTTATATTTTATTTATTTTATTTGACAGAGAGAGAGGTCACAAGTAGGCAGAGAGGCCACAAGTAGGCAGAGAGGCAGGCAGAGAGAGAGGGAGAAACAGGCTCCCCACTGAGCAGAGAGCCCGATGCGGGGCTTGATCCCAGGACCCTGAGATCATGACCTGAGCCGAAGGCAGAGGCTTAAACCACTGAGCCACCCAGGCGCCCCTGACAATAGGTTTTTAAGTGGGTACACGTTTATCAAACATTTTGATTTCTTATGGGCTTTTTATTGATGTGTAACTTACGCAACATAAAAATCACCCTTTAATAGGGTGATTTTTAGTATACTCATGGGGTTATGCAGCCATCATCACTATCCAGAGCATTTCATCACTCCATAAAGAAACCCATATTTATTAGCAGTGATTCCCTGATCCTTCCTTCCCTCAGTCCCTGGTAACCATTAATCTATTTTGGTACTATGGATTTGTCTATTCTGGACATTTCATATAAACAGAGTCATACAGTACATGGCTTTTTTAAAAAAAATTATTTTTAAGCAATCTCTACACCCAACATGGGGCTTGAACCTACAACAGTGAGATCAAGAGTCACATGCTCCACTGACTGAGCCTGCCATGTGCCTCTAATATGTGGCTTTTTGTGCTTGGCTTCTTTCACCTCCCATAATGCTTTCAATGTTCATTCATGATGTAGCATGTATTAGTACTTCATTGTTATTTATGGCTGAATAATATCCCATTGTACCGATGCGTATACCTTATTCTGGTTTTCCATCCATCCATTGATGGACATTTGCATTTACATTTTTTGGCTATTATGAATAATGCTGTCATGGATATTTATGTACCAATTTTTTTTGTGGACATATGTTTTCAGGTCTCTTAGGTATATATCAAGGAGTAAAATTTGAGTCATCTGGTAACTCTACGTTTAACACTTTGAGAAACTCAAACTTTTCCAATGTGGCTGTACCATTTTATAATCCTACTGGCAGTGTAAGGATTCTAATCTCTCTATGTTCTTGTCAACACTGATTTTTTTAAAATTTCTTTAAAACTATACCTCTTTTTAAAAATTTTTACTTTTTTATTAACATATATGTATTATTTGCCCCAGGGGTACAGGTCTGCGAATCGTCAGGCTTGTACACTTCACAGCACTCACAATAGCACATACCCTCCCCAATGTCTATAACCCCACCAACCTCTCTCTACGCCCCTCCCCCCAGCAACCCTCAGTTTGTTTTGTGAGATTAAGAGTCTCTTATGGTTTGTCTCCCTCCTGATCCTATCTTGTTTCATTTTTTCCTTCCCTACCCCCCAAACCCCCACGTTGCCTCTCAAATTCCTCATATCAGGGAGATCCTATGATAATTGTCTTTCTCTGATTGACTTATTTTGCTCACCATAATACCCTCTAGTTCCATACACATCATTGCAAATGGCAAGATTTCATTTCTTTTGATGGCTGCACAGTATTCCTCTAAATATATATCATATCTTCTTTATCCATTCATCTGTTGATGGACATCCAAGTTCTTTCCATAGCTTGGCTATTGTGGACATTGCTGCTATAAACATTTGGGTGCATGTGCCCCTTCGGATCACTACATTTGTATCTTTAGGGTAAATACCCAGTAGTGTGATTGTTGGGTCGTAGGGTAGCTCTACTTTCAACTTTCTGAGGAACCTCCATACTGTTTTCCAGAGTGATTGCACCAGCTTGCATTCCCACCAACAGTGTAGGAGGGTTCCCCTTTCTCTGCATCCTCACCAGCATCTGCTGTTGCCTGATTTGTTAATTTTAGCTGCTCTGACAGGTGTGGGGTGGTATCTCATTGTGGTTTTGATTTGTATTTCCCTTTTGCGGAATGATGTGGAGCACTTTTTCATGTGTCTGTTGGCCATCTGGATGTCTTCTTTGCAGAAATGTCTGTTCATGTCCTCTGCCCATTTCTTGGTTGGATTATTTTTTCTTTGGGTATTGAGTTTGATAAGTTCTTTATAGATTTTGGATACTAGCCCTTTATCTGATATGTCGTTTGCAAATATCTTCTCCCATTCTTTCAGTTTTCTTTTGGTTTTGTTAACTGTTTCCTTTGCTGTGCAAAAGCTTTTTGATCTTGATGAAGTCCCGATAGTTCATTTTTGCCCTTGCTTCCCTTGCCTTTGGGAATGTTTCTAGGAAGAAGTTGCTGTGGCTGAGGTCGAAGAGGTTGCTGCCTGTGTTGTCCTCAAGGATTTTGATGGATTCCTGTCTCACATTGAGGTCTTTTGTCCATTTTGAGTCTATTTTTGTGTGTGGTGTAAGGAAATGGTCAGTTTCATTTTTCTGCATGTGGCTGTCCAATTTTCCCAACACCCTTTGTTGAAGAGACTGTCTTTTTTCCATTGGACATTCTTTCCTGCTTTGTCAAAGATTAGTTGATCATAGAGTTGAGGGTCTATTTCTGGGCTCTCTATTCTGTTCCATTGATCTATGTCAACACTGATTATTGTCTACCTTTAAAAAAAAGATTTTATTTATTTGAGAGTGAGATCACGAGCCGGGGGGGGGGGAAGGGCAGAGGGAGAGGGAGAAGCAGACTCCATGCTGAGTGGGGAGCCCGACTCGGAGCTTGATCCCAGGACCCTGAGATCATGATCTGAGCTGAAGGTGTTGGTTAATCAACTAAGCCACGCAGGCTCCTCTGTCTACCTCCCCCTCTTTTTTAAAGGGTTATTTATTTATTTATTTATTTGAGAGCAGGAGAAGGAGACTGCTCAGTGGAGGTTGGAGGGGCAGAGGGAAAGAGAGAGAGAATCTCAAGCAGGCTTTCCACTGAGCATGGAGCTGATATGGGGCTCAATGTGGGGCTGGATCTCACGATCCTAAGGTCATGATCTGAGCTGAAATCAAGAGTCAGAGCTTAACTGACTGAGCCACCCAGGTGCCCCTATTGTCCATCTTTTTTATTTTAGCTGTCCTAAGGAATGTGAAGTGGCATCTTATGTGTTTTTTTATTTGCATTTCCCTAATCATAGTGTTGTCAAGCATCTTTTCATGTGTTTATCGACCATTCTTTGGAGAAGTTTCTGTTGAGATCCTTTGCCCATTTTTCAATTGGGTTGTTTTTTTGGTTGAGTTTAGGAGTTCTTTATATATTATTTATATTATATGATATATTAATATATATTATATTATTATATGATATATTAATATATATTTATAATATCCTCAGATACATGCTTTGCAAATATTTTCTCCAATTCTATATGTTGTCTTTTTACTTTCTTTTTTAAAAAACTTTGTTTATTTGAGAGAGAGAGTCAGAGAGAGAGAGAAAGAGCACAAGTCAGGGGAGGAGCCGAGGGAGAGGGTGAAGCGGACTCCCCATTGAGCAGGCAGCCTAACATGGGGCTTAATCCCAGGACTCTGGGATCATGACCTGAGCTGAAGTCAGACACTTAATGACTGAGCCACCCAGGCGCCCCTTCTTTTTACTTTCTTGATGACATTCCTGGATGCACACGTTTTAAATTTTAATGAGATCCAATTTATCTGTTTTATCTTTTGTTACTTATGTTTTTGGTGTCATATCTAAGAATCTTTTGCCAAAGCCAAGATCATGAAGACTCATCTGTGTTTCTTGTAATAGTTTTATGGTTTTTGAACTTATATTATATTTTGAACTTATAGGTCATTGATCCATTTGGGGTTTATTTTTATATATAGGTCTGAGGTTGAAGTCCAACTTGTGGAAATCCGGTTTTCCAAGCACCATTTGTTAAGACTATTTCTGCATTGAATGTACTTGACATCCTTGTAAAAAATTCAGTGAACACAAATAAAGGGGTCCCTACTTCTTTTTAATGAGGTATTTTTACAGATGTTTTTAAATTTCATTGTTATATGGCATTTGGAGTTTGTATTTATCCAAGGATCCCTTAAGTCTATGAGACTTTGTACATTTTCTTTTTACACTAAAAGAATTAAACATGACTATATGTTTTTCCTTGAGAGAGACTTTTCAGGTTAATCTGTAACTTCACAGGTATATAAACCAGGATCCTGACCCCTTTTACCTCCCTGGGTCCCTTTGCCTTTACGCCAATAAAATTATCCAAGGCCAAGTTCAAAGGCAATTTTATTATCTAAAAAGTTGCCAATGCTTAAAGTCAATAATATATTATTATTTCTTTATTTTTTATTCTAAAAGTAATAAAATCATGTTCTAGAACATTCTGACAATAGAGATAAGAAGAAAAAATCCATAATTTCACACAAAAACCATTAGCAGTTTTCATCATCTCTCTCATTTTATTTATTTATTTATTTTTTTTTTTCATTTCTCTTTTTCAGACTTAGTACAGATTCGACTTAAACCAGGGAGTCTGTGAGTTTAGATAGTATACTGGATTGAATAGTGTTCCCCCTCATTATGTCTACCTAGAACCTATGAATTTGGAAATGAGGTCTTTGCAGATATAATTAAGATGAGGTCATACTGGATTTGAGTGGGCCCTAAATCCATTATGACTGATGTTCTTATAGATAGAGGGAAATTTGGTTACAGAAATGCACAGGGAAAGCATCATGTGATAAGATTGGAGTGATGTAGCTGGAAGTCGAGGATTGGGAGCCACCCTCCAAAACTAGGAAAGGGACCTGGAACAGATTCTCACCCAGAACTTGCAGAATGAACCAGTCCTGACGACATCTTAATCTCAGACTTCTAGCCTCCAGAACTGTAAGAAAATAAGTTTCTATTGTTTAAGCTACCCGGGATGTGGTATTTTGGCAATCCTAGCAAGCGAATACAGCAAGGAAACGAATAGAGATAGGGGAAAAAAGTACCATTATTTTCACAATCCCTAAGTGAAATTTAGCATTTCCATCAATATTTTTGTTTGTTTGGTTGCTGTGTTTGTAAACTTATATCCTGAAAGATAATGTACTGCTTTGGGACTAAGAGATCCTCATTCTTACTGTTGCCCACCAAAGGACAGAAGAATGGCAGTAGGTTAAAAAAAAGAGAGAGAAAAACAAAGTCTTATTAAAAAATAGTAACAATGGGGCGTCTGGGTAGCAATGGGGCACCTGGGTGGCTCAGTTGTATGCATCTGCCTTCAGCTCAGGTCATGATCCCAGGGTCCTGGGAGGAAGCCCTGTGTCATAGTCGGGCTCCCTGCTCAGCAGGGAGTCTGCTTCTCCCTCTGCCTCTGTCCCTCCCCACTGCTTGTACACACACACTTACTCTCAAATAAGTAAATAAAATTTAAAAAATAATGTGTCCAGATATATTGTAAAGAAGAACAAAAGCTACCTGTAGCATACACTCTGTATAATCCCATCTATTTAACAAGCTAAAATGGAATACCTGCATGCATCTGTAAATACATAGAAAAAGGTCTGGATGAACAGACATCAAACCATTAACAGTCTTTGGGGCTGGGGAGTAGGATTGGGAGGCGAGCAAATGGGAGAGTTTCACTTTTTCTATATGTTCTTCTATGTACAGAAGATTATACAGTAAGGATGTACTCATCATTTTAGAAATTAGAATTTGATTTAAAGATTTTTATTTATTTATTTGACAGAGAGATCACAAGTAGGCCAAGAGGCAGGGAGAGAGAGAGAGAGGAGGAAGCAGGCTCCCTGCTGAGCAGAGAGCTTGATGCAGGACTCGATTCCAGGACCCTGAGATCATGACCTGAGCAGAAGGCAGAGGTTTAACCCATTGAGCCACTCAGGCGCCCCTAGAATTTGATTTAAAGACTCAAAATCATTACTCATGGCTATTGCGCCAATCTTGGGACTGTTACAACATTATGTATTATCTTATTTCACCATCTCCCACCTAAGTAGAAACACTTCTTAAGCACCTATTCTGTGTAAACAATATCTGATATTTGTATTGAGACCATAACTGTATGGTTTGCATCTGTTTCTTACAACTCGGATAATATATATATATATATATATATATATATATATATATATATATATATATATTTAAGATTTTATTTCTTTATCTGACAGACAGAGATCACAAGTAGGCAGAGAGGCAGGCAGAGAGAGAGAGAGAGGAAGGGAAGCAGGCTCCCTGTCGAGCAGAGAGCCTGATGCGGGGCTCGATCCCAGGACCCTGGGATCATGACCTGAGCTGAAGGCAGAGGCTTTAACCCACTGAGCCACCCAGGTGCCCCTAGAGATAGTATATTGATTAGGATTTTTACTGGCTTTGGGTGACAAACCCAATTTAATCTATTTTAAGCAAGACTTAGCATTTGGTAGAACACTATTTCTTAAAATGATTAATGTTCGTTCCACCTTTTGATTTTGTTCATCCTGTTTTACACAGATAAAACCTCCTCCTCAATGATGATGTTATTTTTATCAAAAGTTACTCCAATGCATAAATTATTTATAACCTTCTTTTGCTCCTAGTGCTTACAAGATAAAATCAGAATAAACTTATAAATTAAAGAACCATAAACTCAAAACAGTTCACATCGATGAATGATGTTTGCTAAACTATAACACCAATGTTGGAGAAAAGTAGAAAAAATATGGCCCAGTTTAGTTTCTTTAATTAATCTCCTAGTGTAATTTATTTTCAGTAGTATTAACACATACAGAACGAGCCTGTACATATAAGCTTACCACACCAAAAATGCAAAATGATATTAATAGTTTCAAGGTTTGCTTACTTGTTTGGGATAATCAGACTTAATACTTTACAAATCTTTGCCGGAGAGTGTGCTCCTAAAGTCAATTTAATGAGATATCTCTTAATATTTTCATAATTTCATAATATTTCATAACAAATATTTTCATATTTGTTCCCTTATGATTAACTCAGTGTCACTTTAATCTGAATCAAATGTATATATAACAATTATTGCTAGAATTTGGTAACAGGAAATCATATCTGAACTTCAAGTTCAATATCGCAGATGTTAGAAAAAAATGTCTTGTTTTAGCCCAGAACTTTGTATTAGATTATTAAAGGAATAAGTAAGTGTTCAAATGACTCAATAATATAACTTTAAAAATGAATGACCATAAAAAAGGTGGGGGGGCAACGCCTGGGTGGCTCAGTCAGTTACGTATACAACTCTTGATTTCAGTTCAGGCCATGATCTCAGTATCCTGAGATCGAGCCTCCATGGAGCCTGCCGAAGATTCTCTCTCCCTCTCCCTTTGCCCCTACTCCTGCCAAAATAAATAAAAATAAAAATGATTGGCCATTATTCAGTTTTCTTTAGAAACTTCAATTTTTTATTGGATTTGGAACATGAAAACCACTGTGAAACTGGCTTTTGCATTGCTTGCCGTGATGTCACGTAGCCTTCATTTGCCACAAATGCATATTCACCTGTCATGGCAGCCCTTGTCCTCTTCTCATTAGCTTGCAAGAACTAACGTAATAATGGAGCACTGGGTGTGGTGCAAAAACAATGAATACTGTTACACTGAAAATAAAAAAAATAAATTAAAAAAAAAGAACTAACGTAATATATCACTGCATCTCATAATATTTTCCTGATGTCAAGTGTAAAATAAACTTATTAAATAACAATAAATTTTAATTCTGTTTCAGTCTTTCAGTTACAAAGGGCTTTTTAAAAAAGGTTTATTTATTTATTTGTACTTTTATTTTTTGAAGATTTTATTTCTTTATTTGAGAGAGAGAGAGAAAGCATGAGCTGGGGACTGTTACAACATTATGTATTATCTTATTTCACCATCTCCCACCTAAGTAGAAACACTTCTTAAGCACCTATTCTGTGTAAACAATATCTCATATTTGTATTGAGACCATAACTGTATGGTTTGCAAATGGTGGAGGCAGACTCCTTGCTGAGCAGGGAGTCTAATATGGGGCTCGATCCCAGGACCCTGGGAGCATGACCTGAACCAAAGGCAGACACTTAACTGACTGAGCCACCCAGGCACCCCTATTTGTACTTTTTAACCTACGTGTTGCATCCAATGTGGGGCTTGAACTCACGAGCCCAAATCAAGAGTTGACTGAGCTAGCCAGGTGTCCCAAGAGCATTGTCTTTATAATTGATGATTCTAAGACTACATGGTTTACTGCCAGAACAATATTATATTTAAATCATAGCCTAAACAAGAATTCCAATCTTTTGTGATATTCCTCTCAAATATGCATAATGTGACATGATAGATCTTTAGTGTGGCAGGTAGAGGATACCTGGGAGCAGAGGTCTTTTTCCTGAGGCTGCTGCCTGTAGGCAGGTTCACCGATGGCCATGATAGCCTCCCATAGAAATCCTCAACCCTGGGCACCTGGGTGGCTTGGTTGGTCTTGGTCAGTTAAACGTCTGCCTTTGGCTCAGGTCATGATCCCAGGGTCCTGGGATTGGGCTTTAGTTTTCTTTTCCCTCTGCTTCTCCCTACTGCTTATGTGTGTGTGTGAGTGTGTGCACGTGCATGCCTGCTCTCTTTCTTTCTCTCAAATAAATAAATAAAATCTTAAAAAAAAGAAATCCTCAACCCAGTTCACTGGAATGATCTTTGAAAAGATTAATCTGATCATGTCGCCTCTTTTCTGAAAGACTTCAAGGATTCCTCCCTCCATTAGGATTCAGTTTAAGCTCCTTAACAAAGTTTGCCTTTCCAGTGTCCTCTCAAGCAGAATTAACTCCTTCCCTATTCCAGAATGAAATCTTCGTTTTACCAATTTCTTTTTTTTTTTTTTAAGATTTATTTATTTATTTGACAGAGAGACGCTGAGAGAGGGAACACAAGCAGGAGGAGTGGGAGAGGGAGAAGCAGGCTCCCCGCCGAGCAGGGAGCCCCATGCAGGGCTGGATCCCAGGACCCTGGGATCGTGATCTGAGTGGAAGGCAGGTGCCCAATGACTGAGCCACCCAGGTGCCCTCCATATCAGTTTCTTAGGGCTGGAGTTACGGCTTCTGAGAAACTAAAACTTTGGTAAACACTTTGGTCACCTACCCTTAATATTGATCAAATGCCTGCCTAAACATTGTGCGAGGGGAGCTTAACGGTTGCATAATGCTTCAGAGCAGGCCCTTTCCAACTTGAATACCTAGAGACAAGGTGTTTCAAGACCTTCCTAGATCCCTTCGTCCCCTCACCCCCTTTTCTCTTGCACTCTTATACTTTCATTCTTCTTCCAGGAAGTACTGGTCATGTCCCATTGAACTGATTTCATGAGTTAATGTTTTAAAAATACTATGGTAGGGGCGCCTGGGTGGCTCAGTGGTTAAAGCTTCTGCCTTCAGCTCAGGTCATGATCCCAGGGTCCTGGGATCGAGCCCGTTTGGGATGGAGCCCATATAGGGCTCTCTGCTCAGCAGGAAGCCTGCTTCCTCCTCTCTCTCTGTCTGCCTCTCCACCTACTTGTGATCTCTCTCTCTCTGTCAAATAAATAAATAAAATCTTTAAAAAAAATAAAAATACTATGGTAGGTTAATCTTCCTATTAATAAAGATGATATACATAAATGTGCCTAGTTCACAAAGTGTGATCAGTAAATGTGAGCCTTCTTCCTTCTTTTCCTTGGGCAGCCAAACCTAACCTTAGCTCTATTTTATTTATTGTGTTTCTATGACAGCTGTATGTGTAATGCTTACGTGTGTAATGCTTATATGTAGAGATGCTTGTAATTTTTGTAATTAAGTAAACTAAGGACTAATTAGTTTGGGCTTCTGAATATCAATGCTGATTTGATCTGGGCTAACAACAAGCAGTTAGTCACCTTTGACTATTCACCAAAGAATTTATATGATTTATATGATTTATACGATTCTGGGTCATATTTAAACTGCAACAAACTAATGAACAGTCCAAGAAGTAAAGCTTTTTAAAGGATTATTATACACTGATTGCTAATGTGAGAATATGATATTACATTTACATAAAACATTATATTTTTCCATGTACTTTATTTATTTTTTTTAGGTAGGCTCCACACCATACATGGGGCTCGAACTCAGGACTGTGAGATCAGGAGTCACACGCTCCACTGACTGAGCCAGCCAGGCACCCTTCCATGAACTTTCACATATACTATTTTATTGGTCTCCTACAATAACTCACACGCTGTTAAAAAGGAAGATACTACTGCCATTTTGCATCTGATAAAATTGGGTGGGGAACAGAGGACTACACTTGTGTTCTCCACCCTGGCTGTAAATTAGAATAACTCAGGGAATGTTAAAAATATGGCCAAGTGCCTGTGCTCCAGGGATTCTGATCCAAATGGCCTGTGTGGAAACTGGTCATCAGGGTTTTCCGTAACAGCCTCAGGCGAGTCCAGTGTGCAGTCAGGGTTCAGAGGCACCGGGTTACACAGTGCTGAGTTTAAGATGTCAGTATGATAAATACTCCTAGATTTCCTAACATAGTATGTACTTCTTACCCCTCCCCAATCCTCTGCTCTCTAACTGCATCCAGTGTTGTAATTATAGAAGTTCTGCTGGAAAACAATCCTGGAAATTTGTTTGAATCATTGTTTGTGTTCACCATTTATAAAACAGTTTCCTGGAAAATATTGTCAATGCAGACTTCTTGCTAATTCCAACTGACCTGTTTTCCAAGTTAGGGTGAACTGCAAGCTCTAACTGCTTATGAGGCTATTTTCATGGGTAAGCCTCAAGGAGGGTAGAGATGGTCTTGCCATCTGGAGGTGTTAAGATAGTCAGTCCTTAAATATTTAATTAGGCATAATTTAAAAGATCAAGAGATTTTTAAAAATCTTGATATCATTATCATACCTAACAAATATAATGTTATTTCCTCAATATCCTCTAGTAACCGTTTCAAATTTCAAAATTTTTCCAGTTGTCCCCAAGTTTCTTTTAAGGTTGATTTGTTCAGAAGGATCCCATACATTTTGCTATAAGTCCCCTTTAATTTAGCGCTGTTCTTTTGAGAACATTTTAAAAAACGCTGTTATGAAGGAAAAATTAAAATATTCGCAAAAGAGAGAATAGTGCCATGAACTCCAGTTCCCATCACGCATCTACATGAAGCATGAACTCCAGGCCACCCAGGTGCCCCTCCATATCTTCCTCCATCCACACTCTCATTGTGTCTCCCATGCCTCTCTGCCTGGATGATTTTGAAGCAAAGCTTAGACAGCATAGTCTTTTACCTATAAATATTTCAGTATCTTTTCTCTAAAAGATGGCTTTTAAAAACCATATTTTAACTATGTATTTAAAAAAATACATACATACATCCATAATACCTTAAAAATTTAATAATGATTCCCAAATATAATCCAACATCCAATCAAATTTTCCCATTAAAAAATTGTTGGCTTATTCTAACCAAAATGCAAACAAGGCCCATACCCTGCTTTTCGTTGATATATTTCTTAAAACTCTGTTAATCTGTGGGTTCCTTTTCCCTCTTCTTGAAAGATCAAGTTGAAGAAAATAGACTATTTGTTCTATAGAGTTATCCACATTCTATAGTTTGCAGATTACATCCCCAATATATTATTATTATTATTATTATTATTTTAAAGATTTTATTTATTTATTTGACAGACAGAGGTCACCAGCAGGCAGAGAGGCAGGCAGAGAGGGGGAAGCAGGCTCCCTGCCGAGCAGAGAGCCCGATGCAGGGCTCGATCCCAGGACCCTGAGATCATGACCTGAGCCAAAGGCAGAGGATTTAACCTACTGAGCCACGCAGGCGCCCCTCCAAGATATTATTTAACATATTCTCTGTCTCTCGTATTTCCTGTAAACTGATAGAGCTACAGGTTTGACTTTATTTGGATTCATTCTTTTGGCAAGAATACTTCACTGATGATTATACTTGTCAGCACATACATACTGCCTGCTTGTCCCTTTTTATCACTGCCTACCTCTATTATTTTGCTAGGGGTCACCACCTGCCCATTGTGTTTTTGTGTTATTCCATTTTGTTTTTCATGACATTGACTTATTGATGAAATCAGGCTAGGAGTGGCAAAGTTTGTCTCCCTGGATTTGTTTGATTTTTTTACATGTCATGTGACTGTTCCTTTGTGCCCTGAAAGTTCCTGTAAATTGGACGTTGGAGCTTAAATCTTGATTAGATTCCAGTGGATGTTTTTGGTATGATGACTTGATAGGTGGTATCAGGTACTTCATTTTATGTTACGTTAGCATGTACATATTGTCTGTGCATACTTACTTGTTAGTTTTTTTAAAAAGTAATCACTACATCCAGTGTGAGGCTCCAACTTACACCTCCAAGACCAAGAGTCACATGCTCTATGACTGAGCCAGCCAGGTGTGCCTGCACACACTTAATTATTTACTTATTGTTAAAGATTTATTTAGGGGCATCCGGGTGGTTCAGTCAGTTAAGTGTCACCAAGGGTCTTGGGATCCTGGGGTCTTGGGATCAAACCCCTCATTTGGGCTCCCTGCTCAGCAGGAGCCTGCTTCTTCCTCTCCCTCTGCCTACAGCTCCACCTGCTTGTGTGCATGCTCTTTCTGTCAAATAAATAAGTAAAAATCTTTTTAAAAAATAAAGATTTATTTGTTTATTTGAGAGAAAGAGAGAGTGGGGTGGGGGGGGCAGGAGGGGCAGGGAGACCTGGAGAGATAGAATCTCGAGCAGACTCCCCACTGAGTATGGAGCCCAATGTGGGGCTGGATCTCATGATCCTGAGCTGAAATCAAGAACCAGAGGCTCAGCTGACAGAGTCACCTAGGTGCCCCTGCACCCATTTATTATGAAGACCCCTTAGCAAATGTCAATACCCATCAAAGTGTACTTATATTCCACATTAAAAAGTTTTGGTGGTAACCTGTTTAGAAGGTTTCTAAAATAATTTAATAATTTCAAATTTAGTTAGGAACAAGTTTCATTTTTCTTCTAGAATTAAAAGTGATTTTTTACATATATATCATATGTGTATTATAGATTCTATATAACTCCATGAGATGGTTTTCAGCTGATTGGTTAATTTAATCTTATTTTGTAGACTTTTTAAAAAAAGATTTTATTTGCTTATTTATTTGAGAGACACAGAGAGAGAGAGAATGAGCAGGGAGAGGAGCAGAGGGAGAGGGAGAAGCACACTCCATGCTGAGCACAGGGCCTGAATCGGGGCTTGACCCTGAGATCATGACCTGAACCCAAATCAAGAGTCCGACGCTCAACCAACTACATCATCCAGGTGCCCCTTTTCCTTTTTATTATGAAGAATTTTTAAAATATACAAAGGTAGACAAAACAGTGTAATGAACCATTCTTATGTCTTTGTCGCCCAGCTTCAGCTTATGGTTAAATGTGTTTCATCTAGCTCCCCATTCATTTCTCCTTTCCCATATTATTTTAAAAATTTTTTAAAGAATTTATTTATTTGATAGAGAGATCACAAGTAGGCAGAGAGGCAGGCAGAGAGAGAGGGGGAGGCAGGATCCTGGCCGAGCGGAGAGCCCAATTCAGGGCTCCATCCCAGGACCCTGAGATCTTGACCTGAGCGGAAGGCAGAAGCTTAACCCACTGAGCCACCCAGGCGCCCCTTATTTTAAAATTTTAATTGAGATATAATCCACATAAAATCCACCATAAAATTCACCCTTTTCGAGTGTACAATGCAGTGGTTTTTAATAACGAAATTGTGCAACCATTACTGTTCAATGATTGTTAGTATATTCATGGAGTTATACTACCATCACGAGTCTCTTTTTTTTAAAGATTATTTATTTATTTATTTGGCAGACAGAAATCACAAGTAGGCAGAGAGGTGGGGTGGGGGGGAGTAGGCTCCCTGCTGAGCAGGACCCTGGGATCACAACCTGAGCCAAAGGCAGAAACTTAACCCACTGAGCCACCCAGGTGCCCCCACAAGTCTCTTTTTATCCTACAGATTTTTCCTTCCAAATATCACTTTTTCCTTTGTAATTATTTGTTGAAGAAATTTGTTTATCCTGTAGAAATTCCATAGTCTGGATTTTGCTGTTTGCATCACTGCAGTATTTTTTTAAAAATATTCCTCTGTCCTCTGTATTTCCTATAAATTGGTAGTTAGATATAGATATCTGATGAGATTCAGGTTCAATTTTTTTTTGACAAGACTACTTCATAGTTATGTTCTAGAGTCACATATTTGTCATCTTGCATTTTGTAATGCTAACAGTGGATGTTCAATGGGTTGATGCATTTATTAGGGGTTGCAAAACGATGATATTGTATCATTCTTTATTACTTGGAATACTCCTGTAAAAATAAAATTTCCTTCACCTACTATTTGGTTTACTCAGTGGTACAGTTTCTTTAGAAAGATTAGCACTTATTGATTTTTGACTTTCATATTTTAAAGCCATCAACTTTTTATCCCCCCCAGGTCTCAAACATTTTCATAAGCAGTGTGTGATAGTGGTTACCGGGTAAAACACCTGCCGGGAGGGACTGCAAGTAGGAAAATAAGGAGGCGGGGCTAGTGGTGACATGAAATTTGACCAAAAGCACATGCATCCTCAGCTACGGCAGATTTTCTCTCTTTTTTTTCCTTGCATCATTTAAGGTTCTCCTATATAAAGGTTTACATTAAAAGAAAAGAAAAGCCACCATATCTAAGAACCTTGAGAAGTTTTGGTTTCCTTGAAGAATACAACCGCTTTTCCCTTATCAATGACAAACATCTGTAAACTATCTGTATTTTCCTGCTTAGCACTGCTCCCAATAATTTCAAAGCCAAGTTTTCTGTTTAATTTTGGAATAGTATATCTGTATATCTGCATTTCCCCTTGATCTTTCGTACCTGTTTCTGTGTTAAAGGTGATTCAAATTTTCTACGAGCAAAAAAGTATTTGAACAAAACATTTTCATATAGCCATCAGTCATTTTTGAAAGTACCTTTCTCTTGTCAGTCTTCTCACTGCTAGGTGTTATTTTGAAAATCTTTACTAACGTAATAAGCCAGAAATGGTTTCTCATTGGGGTCTTCATTTGTATTTCTCCGACTCCTGGTGAGCCTGAACATTTTTCATGTTTATTAACCAGGTTTAAAATTGTTTGCTTCGGAGGTGGCTTGTATTTCATTAGGCAGGAGCTCGGCCAGTCAACTCAAAGACAAGATAAACCCAGGAATACCTCACTCTTATATTTAAGCTTCGACTCCGCCTCTGTTTTTTTTCCTCCACCAACAGAGCCCTTTGTGTATGTCAACGGTCAGGGAAAGGGATCTCAGTCTGCAAAGCCGGCGAAACACTGTATTGCCCCCAAATATGTGTATTATGTGCATATCCTATTTCTGATTTCGGTGTTTATGGAAAGAGTTCCTGAACCCTAACCGTGCCTGGAAGACCGGCCGTCGCGGGGACTCTTTCTGCAGGAGTGGCCTCTCTCACTCGGCCTTCGATTGGCCCTCCTGATCCCGCAGGAGTCGCCGCGACGCGGGCCTGCTCCTCGCGGTTGATACGTGTGTTGAGTGGCTGCTTCTGCCTTTCTCTCACCCCTCACTTTTTTTTTTTTTTTTAGCCATAGCTATGGTTACCACGTCTCTCCCCGCCTCCCTCCACCTACCAAGAAGACGACTGCCCATTGGCTGCCTGTCACCAAGTAAGCCAGTCATTGGTCACTGGTGTGAACAGGGCGCTCCCCCTTCCCCTGTCTCCCGGGTCTCTCGAGGAGCCCTGGAAGGAGGCTCGGCTAGTGTCGCCGGGCCAGGGGCTGCTGGGACCCTGCTGCGGCAATCGTTAGCGGGTCATGTCGGCCGCCCAGGGCTGGGACAGGAACCGCCGGCGGGGAGGAGGTGCCGCTGGCAGTGGCGGCGGCGGCGGAGGTAGCGGGGCCGGCGGGGGCAGTGGGGGCAGTGGGGGTCGGGGGACTGGCCAGCTCAACCGCTTCGTGCAACTCTCCGGGCGGCCGCACCTTCCAGGTGAGTCGTGGGACAGGGTCCTGATAGGTTGCGGGCGCGGTGGGAAGGCGACTGCTACCTTTTCTTTTCTCCCTGGCTTTCTTTTCCTTGGGAGGAGGAAAGGCAGGCCCACGCATAGCAGAGGGATTGGGGCATAGAGAAAAAGGAAGGGTATCTTTGAGGTCAGGGAGGGAGCAGGAACACAGCGAAAAGAAGTATTTTTGCTCTGTTGAAAGCTCTGTGCTGAGAGTTGTGTTTTCTTTTCAAAGGAGAGGCCGCTGTTTCATTGACATTCCCAAATGTTTCGCCTATTCTGTTCCCAGGCTCGTCCTCTTCCGCAGTTTGATCTTGTAAAAGAAAGACATTGGCGCCTAGCTGTGAGAAATTATTTTTAAAAGGGTGCTAGATTGAGGAGAGAAGAGGGAAGAGCATTCCAAAGGGTGCTTTTGTAAAAACCACTTGGAGTGTGTAAGAGTTAGGCATTCTGAGACAAGAAAGGAGGAGGAGGAAAGGCGCGGGGTGGGGTAGGGGGGACGGGAGGGGGTGTTGGGATGTGGCTGGGAAACAGAGCCAGGAGAATTAGGAAAAACTAGTTAAATTATTAATATTTTGGAATATCCAGAGCAGAGTCTGGATTTTAAGGGGGGAGAAAATGAAGATCAAGAATATACTTAGTGACAAAATTATGCTGCCTTTACTGTATAAAAACAGCTGATTGAGAATTGGAAAAATGCGCCCAATGTGATTATTTTACGTTTTGGCCTACAGTTTCCTATCCTTGAGTTCAGATGCCTTAAAAAACAAAGACAAATCAAATCGATGTGTGTGTGTGTGTGCAGACAATTTTAAAAAGATAATATTTGTAAGTTAAGTATAGTAGGGGGGAGATAGGGAAGTAAATATTGTTCAGAATATCAAATATTATGTTGGGCAAGCTTATTTCTACCTTGAAGAGAACTATCAGGAATTATGTGTTAATCATTCACCATATTGTTTGTGAATAATGTTGAAGTTGATTTTATCAGGGATGTATTTGTTTAACCAATGAGTTTTGAGAACATGATGGTTTTTGATTTCCTTTTACTACCATGACTGTACTTCCAAGTAGTCAACAATTATTTGATTAATTTTAAGATAACAAAGAATTTTGCACATTGAATGAGACAGTCGCTTGTTTGTGATGAAGTTATTGATGTGTGTTAGAAATGCACATTAACCATTTCTGTGTGCCATTAAAATTAACAATGAAGCAGTTTTAAATAGTCGAATATATAATATACTAGGAGTTGGGTTTGGGACTGGGTGATAGTATCAAACTGGGTATTCTGGAATTGCTAAATATGTGATCTTTAAAAAGAGGGAAAAAAAGAGAAATCCTTTTTCTTACCCAAATGAATAGTAAAAAACTATATTTTTGTATTGGAAGATTTGAAGATAAATCTCTTGCCAAAGACTGTTACCAGTTTGCCCTCTACTACTACTTATATTTAGGTCTTTGATCTCAGATTGATTATACCATGGGCTGGGTATAGGCATTCCCAGGCTCCCAAGAACCTGGTTGGTGCACTTCCTCACTGCCACCACCTGATGGCAGTGGAAGCCATGATTTCTGATAATGGGGCTTAGGTGTGGAGCTATTTCTGCATTTCCTTAGCACACAAGGCCAAGGAACAGCCATTTGTCCAGAGGTAAAGATAAACGTGTTTAAGGTGTGAAAATCATGTGATGGGGTGATCAGCCTTTTCTTTTTCCTTTCTTTTCCCCTTGATTGGCGCTTCAGTCTTCCTTCTCAAATAGGCGGCCTCTGCCATTTATTCACTTTCAGAATCAGGAACATCAGATATCTCAATATATTGGGAATTCTTTTACACCAATTCATTATTTTCCCTTGCATGACATTTTAAGTCTCTCCCCACTCCTGCTCCCCTGGAATGAAAGGTTGTATATTGAGGTGTTTAAAAGATTTTAGGTGGTGGCGAGGGTTAGAAATATCTAGCCCCATTTTATGGCTGACCCTGAGGTTAAATTTTTTTTTTTCTTTTTTAAGGTTTTGTAGCTAACTTTCTCTCTCCATTGAACTCTAATCCCGTTTTCCTTTTTTCATCCTTCTCTACCAAGACTTCCAGATACTAAGTGTCCAGAACGCCTTCTTACTTTTTGCACACCCACTATCCAGTTCCCGGTAAAACAAAACAAAATAATCTGATCTTCCTGGAGTGTTGTCTCTCTTTCAGTGATAGCATCTTTATCCATGCAGTCAGGCAACCTTGGGCCTCTTCCTTAAATTTTCTTTTCCCTTGCATTTCAGGTGTGATTAATCACCCAGTTCTGTTTAGTTGAGTTCTACTATAACTCCAGTCCAGTCTGCCATTATCCCTCACTTAGGTCTCCTACAGTAGCTTTCTTTTTTTCCTTTATTTTTCCCCTGCAGTAGCTTTCTAAGCAGTCTTCCTGCTTCTACTCTTGCCCTCCAGTGCATACAGCCCATTCATCTTTTGCAAGCACAGATCTGTTCTGAACTCTGCTTACAACCCTTTACTAGCTCTTCATTGCTTTTAGGGTAAGGCAGAAATCTTAAACACCACCTAAAAGGTACCGCATTGTCTGTCTAATTCTCGAATTAATTCTACATCACATGGTTTGCTCTTCGATCGTTTTCTGTTTCATTAGACATATCATGCTCCCTTCTGCCACAGGGCCATTTCACATGCTATCCCATCGTATAAGAACTCTCTTACTCCTCATTCTGGTTTTTTTTTTTTTTTTTTTAAGCTTCTCTTCCATTGGAACTTAGCTCAGTCACACTGTGTTTTCAGGAAAGCCTTCTTGGACCTTCCCTGATTTATTCTCTTCTCCCTATACACACTCATAGTGCCATGTGGTTTTCCTTGGGGATACTTACCATTTATGCATGATTCCTTGATGTGCAGGATTTGATACTCTTGATACACACACTAATTATGTGTGTATATGTACATATATGTACATATGTACATACACACACATATATATTCTCAAATTCTAAATGAGTGCATTGGCATTATATGTAAGCAATTAGTTTCTTGTGAATTTGATTGATTAGTGGGTTCAATCCTCTACAGACCCATTGACTCTGGACAAATGGATAAAATCAAATTCTTACACATAAAAATAGATTAGACTCTGCATTCATTGTGAGAACACAAATGATATTTTGTGAAACCTTGTGAAACCTTGCTTCTTATCTTTCTTGCTGTCTCCTAAAATGTAGTAGTGGTTATGTGTTTGCCCCCTAGACCAAGAAATTCATAGCTTGTTGGTCCTGGATTTCTAACTCATAATCTGTATATGCTCAGTATAGAACAGGGAACATTTTTATACAGGAAGTATGCAGAGGTAGAGCTCAGGGGCAAGAAGATCCTGGGGATAATAGAACAAAAGTTACTATTGTAATTTCCCTGTGTGAATTTGGTTAAATACAATGTTTTACTTGGGATAACACTTAACATTGCTGCTAATGAAAACTGAAAAACTGACAAAGGAAAAATGTAACAACTGGTAAAGCTGGGCAAAAATAGCATTGAAATCCTAATTTAAAAATGTGAAATGTGATATATGTTCATGACATGAAATCCAAATGGTGCTAAAGAGCGTATGATACAAGGCAAGTTTTCCTTCTACCTTTGACCCCAGATAACTGGCTTCTTTCCCTAGAAGCAACCGATGAGAAATTTCGTGTGTGTGTGTGTGTGTGTGTGTGTGTGTGTGTGTGTCTAGAAACAGTAGCATTTCTTTGTTTGGAGGGGCATTTAAAATGGTTGCAGTCTTGCTAATGTAAATGATGATACAATGAATATCCCTCTACACGTTTTTACACATGAATAAGTCTGTCTAGAATAAATTCCTAGAAGTGCAATTACTGGGTCAAAGGCTATGTACTATTGAAATTTTGACAGAGATTGTCAAATTGCCTTCCATAGAAGTTGTAGCAGTTTATGTTTCACTGTTGGTGTTGGGTGCTGACCCCCCCACACCCTTGGTAATAGAGTGGGTTATCAAACTTTTTAAAAATTGCCAACTAGTAGGTGTATTTTTCTTCATCTTTTCAATAGATATAAGAACTGTATTTGTGAACTTTATTAATAACATTTGCTTATATTTTTTATTCACCTGGTTATATTTTTTTTGTTCATTTTTCTGTTGGGATATTGAATATTTTTTATAGAAACTCTGTATTTTAAGGAAATTGTTGTCTTTGATATGTGTTGCAGATATTTTTCACAGTTTGTCATTTAGCTTTTACTTTGTTTCTGGTATATTTTTTCAGCAGAAATTTAAAAATTTTTTGTAGTTATAATTATCAATCCTTCATTGGATTTTAGCTTTTTGCATCATAAGAAAGGCCTCCCCTATTTTAACTATTATTTCTGACTAAAATGAAAATTCTTATTTTTTTTCTTGGTACTTTTATGATTTTAAGTTAAATGCACTTATCTATACAAAATATAAATTATGTAAAGTATTAAGATAAGAATCTTATATTTTTCCAAGTGGCTATGGGTTTATCACAGTATTGAAATATTATCTGTAGATACACTTAGTTCCTTCATATGATTTGGGGTTCTTACTGGCACTTTTATTCTGTTCCATTGATTAGTTCATCTGTTTGTACCTTAATGACCTCATTCTTTGAGTATAGCCTTCTCTACTCTAGTTCCAGAGTTTTCCTGGATATTTTTGCTTGTTTAGCTCCTCTCCCCCATTCTGTTGCTCTTATTGGTAGAATGTTATATTTACAGATTGATTTAGAGATATTTGATGTGTTTTCGAGGTTCAAACTTCTGTTCAAGAACAGGGGATATATTCATTTCTTGTTGTTTACGTCTTCTTTTGCATCTCTCAATAACATCTTAAAGTTTTTTTCATAAAGACCCTCCACATTTCTTGTTATGTTTAGCCCTTGGCATTTTATCTTTTTTGTTGCTATTGTAAATGGAGTTTCTACTTTTATTATCTCTTTTATCTTGTTGTACCTAGCCGCTTTTAACCCACTGAGCCACCCAGGTGCCCCCCCTAGCCATCTTTAGAATTCTAATACTATCTGTAATAGTTTTCCAGTTGTTTTTCTAGGGCTTTGCAGTTAAATGATCACATTATTACCAAATAAAGATAATTTTATCTACTCCTTTCCAATTTTTATACTTACTTCTTTCTTTTGTCAAATTAATTTGGCTAATACTTTCATTAAACAGTAAGACAGTAGTGGATCTTTCTCTTATTCCTGACTTCAGTTGGATTTTTTTTTTTTTTGTGCTTTCCTGTTAAGGTTAGATCTGACTTTAGCTTGAAGTGTACCTATTTTATCATGTTAATGTTATTCCACTATTGCCATTTTATTAAGATTTCTTAATATGGAAATAAATTTTTGGATGCCTGAGTGGCACAGTCAGTTGAGCGTCCGACTCTTGATTTCACCTGAGGTCCTAATCTCAGGGTCATGAGATTGAGCCTTGTATACCGCTCCACTCTTAGCGGGGAGTCTGCCTAAGATTCTCTCCCTTTCCCCGTCCTGCTTATACCCTCTTTGAAATAAAGAAATCTTAAAAAAAATATGGAAGTAAATTTTGTCAAAAGCTGTTTCAGCTTCTTTGGAAATTATGTAATTTTCATCTACTATTGTGATGAATTGTACAATAGATTTACCACACCATCCTTGCACTCCTGAATCAGCTCTCTTGGTCACCATGTATTATTATTTAAAATGTGCTGCTGGGTTTTATTTGCTAACTTTATTTAGAAATTTTGTATCGTTCCTCATAAGCTAAATTATTTTGTAATTTTTTGTGTTTTATCTTTGGTTATGCCACTTTCATAAAAATTATTTCAAAATTCTCTGTTTTTGTTTGTTTTCTTTCTCTCTCTGGCTAAATGGCATTGAAGTTGAAGATTTGATTAAATTACCTGTGAAATCTTTAGACCTTGAGTGTTTGGGGGAAGACGATCTCTTTGACCATTATGTCTACTTTTATGATAATTTGCTTACAATGTATATTTTGGGGGGAAGCTTTGATAACTTACATCATATTAGAAAATAATCTGTTTCATCCAAGTTTTCAAAATTATTTTGTGTACAGTTGAGCAAGATATTCTTTAATGATTAAAAACATTCCAAAAAAATAAAAATAAAAATAAAAACATTCCCTGGGGGGATCTGGGTGGCTCAGTCATTAAATGTCTGCCTTTGATTCAGGTCATGATCCCAGGGTCCTTGGATGGAGCCCTGCATCAGAATCCCTGCTTGGCAGGAAGCCTGCTTCTCCCTCTCCCTCTCCCAATCCCCCTGCTTGTGTTCCTTCTTTTGCTGTATCTCTCTCTGTTAAATAAATAAGTAAAATCTTAAAAACAAAACAAAAATTTCCTGGGTTTTTTTTCCTTAGTCTTTGGATTTTTTTTTTAAATTAGTTTTACTGTTTTCTCTGCTTTCTTATTTATTACTTTTTCTTTCATTGTTTTAATGATTTGTTTAGCTTTTCTTAGATTTATTTTGTGATTGTTTTTCTATCTTCTCATGTCGGATGCTTAATGTTCTTGTTATTCATTCTAATTGTTTAAACTATAAGATTTCTTCTAGGGGCATTTGGGTGGCTCAGTTAGTTAAGCATCTGCCTTCTGCTCGGGTCGTGATCCCAGAGTCCCCTGCTCATGCTCTCTCACTCTCTCATTCTCTCTAAAATGAATAAAAATCTTTAAAAAGAATATAAAAAAAAAAGATTTCTTCTAAATACTGCTTTAGTTGTGTTCTGTAGGTTATAGACTTCCAGTTGCATTTTTTTCCCTTAATATCTTGCAATTCCATTTTTAATTTATTTTCTTTAGTACAAGAGTAGTTAATCTTTTAAACTTTTTCTTAACATTTCCATTTATGTTTTGAATAGCTTGAGATATAATTCAAATGCCATGAAGTTCACCATTTAAATTCACCATTTAACAACCAGTGGTTTTTAGTATAATCAGATATGTGCAGTTATTACCACAGTCAATTTTAGAACATTTTCGTTACCTCAGGAAGAAACCCCATATCTTTTAGCTACTATTCCCTTATCCTCCATTTCGGTTCCCCATCCCAGCCCCATTTCACCTCTAAGTAACTACTAATTTACCTTTTGTCTCTGTAGATTTCCCTATTATGGACTTTCTTATATGAATGGGATTGTGTGGTATATGGTCTTTTGTGACTGCTTTTTTTTACTTTGCATAATGTTTTCAAAGTTTATGCATGTTAAAGTGGCAGATATCAATACTTCATTCCTTTTTATGGCTAAATAATATTCTGGTGGTACGGATAAACAACATTTTGTTTATCCATTTATCCATTGATCATTTAGACTATTGCTACTTTTTGGCTATTAAGAATAATGCTGCTATAAATTGAATAAAGGTTTCTATGTGAACATAGGTTTTCATTTCTTTGGGGTATATACCTAGGAGTGAAATTGTTAGGTTATATGGTAACTCTGTGCTCTATGTATATTCATTTTAGGAACTGTCAAATTTTTCTAAATTGGCTGGAATTTTACATTCCTACCATAAGTGTTTAAGGGTTCCAATTTCATCATGCTCTCTCCAACACTTGTTATTATCAATCTGACTTTTTAATGCTAACCATCCTAGTGTGTTTGAAGTGGCATCTCATTGTGGTTCTTGATTTGCATTTCCCTGATGACTTAAGATGTCAAGCATTTTTTCTTTATTTCTTTCTTGCTTTCTTTGTTGCTCTTCCAACTTTTTTGAGGTAATTGACATTGAGCTTCTTTTCATGTGCTTCTTGACTAATTGTATGTCTTCTTTGGAGAAATGTCTTTTAGCTACTTTGCCCCATTTAATTAATCAACTAGTTGATTAATTAATATTTTGAAAAGTAAACTCTCAGTGGGTTAAAGCCTCTCCCTTCTGCTCAGGTCGTGATCCCAGGGTCCTGGGATTGAGCCCCAAGTCGGGCTCTCTGCTTGGCAGGGAGCCTGCTTCCCGCCCCCCCCCCCCCCCCCGCCTGCCTCTCTGTCTACTTGTGATCTCTGTCTGTCAAATAAATAAATAAAATCTTTAAAAGTAAACTCTCCACCCAATGTGGGACTCAAACTGATGACGCCAAGACCAAAAATTGCATGCTCTGCTGATTGAGCTAGCCAGGGCCCCCTGCCCCATTTTTTTTTTTTTTAAGACTTTATTTATTTATTTGACACAGAGAGAGAGAGATCACAAGTAGGCAGAGAGGTGGGCAGAGAGAGAGAGAAGCAGGTTCCCCGCCAAGCAGAGAGGCCCGATGCGGGGCTTGATCCCTGAGATCATGACCTGAGCTGAAGGCAGAAGCCTAACCCACTGAGCCACCCACGTGCCCCCCCGCCCCATTTTTAATTGAGTTGACTTTTACTATTGAATTTAAGAGCTCTTTACGTATCCTAGTTACAAGTTCCTTGCAAGATACATGATTTGTAAGTATTTTTCATGTTCTGTCTTTTACTTTCTTAATTGTGTTGTTTGAAGCACAAAAGTTTTAAATTTTGGTGAAGTCCAGTTTATCATATCTAAAAGCCTTTCCAAATCCAAGGTCATAAAAGCTTATCCCTGTGTTTTTTATATTTATGCTTTGATTCTTTTTGAGTAAGTTTTAATGTTTGGTGTGAGGTAAGGGTTATCTCAACTGACTGTCCTTTTTTTCCAACTCCATTTGTTGGAAAGACCATTCTTTCTCCATGGAATAGTCTTGGCATTCTTGCCAAAAACCAGTTGACCATAAATATTCAGGTTTACTTCTGGACTCTCGATTCTGTTCTGTTCATCTGTGTGTCTGTTCATGTGCCAGTACCACACTGCCTCTCATACTGTTACTTTGCAGCAAGTTTTGAAATCAGAAAGTGTGAGTCCTCCTACTTTATTCTTTTCCAAGATTGTTTTGGCTATTCTAGGTCCCTTGCAATTCCATATAAATTTGAGAACCAGCCTGTCAATTTGTATGAACTCAGAGATTCTCATAAGGATTTGCGTTGAATCTGTACATCAGTTTGGCTATTAAGAATAATGCTGCTATAAATTGAATAAAGGTTTCTATGTGAACATAGAAAAATGTTAATATAGAATTATAGAATTAACATTATAACTAATATTATAACATTATAACTACTAAAAAATTATTATGTTTTCAGCAGTGTTTGTACTCCTTTATAATTAACATTATATAGAATATATAACATTATATAGAATTAATTATAGAATTAACATAGAATAATGTTAATAATAATGTTAAGTCTTCCAATCCCTGAATATGGGATATTTTTCATTTATTTAGATCTTCTTTAATTCTTCATATAAATTTTTTTAAGTTTTGTAATTTAAATCCAATTAATTAACATATAATACAGTATTTGCTTTAGGGTTATAGGTCTGTGATTCATCAGTCTTATATAACACCCAGTGCTCATCACAACACATACCCCCACCATGTCCATCATCCAGTTATCCCAACCCCTCACCCAAGAGTCTCTTATGGTTTGTTTCCCTCTCTGGTTTCATCTTGTTTCCTTTTTTTTCCTTTCTTCCCCTATGAGCCTCTGCCTTCTTTCTTAAATTCCACATATTAGTGAGATCATATGATAATTCTCTTCCTCTGATTGACTTATTTCACTTAGCATAATACCCTTTAGTTCCATCCACATCATTACAAATGGCAAGATTTTATTTTTTGATGGCTGTGTAATGTTCTATTATATATTCACCACATCTTCTTTATCCATTCATCTTTTGACGGACCTCTGCTCTCTTTCCATAGTTTGGCTATTGTGGACATTGCTGCTATAAACACTGGATTGCAGGTGCCCCTTTGGATCACTACATTTATATCTTTGGGGTAAATACCCAGTAGTGCAACTGTTGGGTTGTGGGGTAGCTCTATTTTCAACTATCTGAGGAACCTCCTTACTGTTTGACGGAGTGGCTGCACCAGCTTGCATCCCACCAACAGTGTAAGAGGTTTCTCCTTTCTCTGCATCCTTGCCACCAACATCTGTCATTTCCTGACTTGTTAAATTTTAGCCATTCACGGGCACCTGGGTGGCTCAGTGGGTTAAGCCTCTGCCTTTAGCTCAGGTCATGAGCTTAGGATTCTGGGATGGAGCCCTGCATCGGGCTCTCTGCTCAGCAGGGAGCCTGCTTCCCCCCACCTCTCTCTCTCTCTCTGCCTGCCTGTCTGACTACTTGTGAGCTCTCTCTCTCTGTGTCAAATAAAAAAATAAATAAAAATTAAAAAAAAAAATTAGCCATTCTGACTGGTGTGAGGTAGTATCTCATTGTAGTTTTTTTTTTTAAAAGATTTTATTTATTTATTTGACAGATAGATCACAAGTAGGGAGAGAGGCAGGCATAGAGAGAGAGGAGGAAGCAGGTTCCCCGCCAAGCAGAGAGCCCGATGAGGGGCTCGATCCCAGGACCCCGGGACCATGACCTGAGCCGAAGGCAGAGGCTTTAACCCACTGAGCCACCCAGGCGCCCCTATCTCATTGTAGTTTTGATTTGTATTTCTCTGATGCCAAGTGATGTTGAGCTCTTTTTCATGTGTCGTTTGGCCATTTGGATGTGTTCTTTGCAAAAATGTCTTCGTGTCTTGTGCATTTCTTGATTGGATTATTTGTTCTTTGGATATTGAGTTTGGTAAGTTCTTTATAGATTTTGGATACTGGCCCTTTATCTGATATGTCATTTGCAGATACCTTCTCCCATTCTGTCGGTTTTGTTGACTGTTTCTTTTGCTGTGTAAAAGCTTTTTATCTTGATGAAATCCCAATAGTTCATTTTTGCCTGCTTCCCTTGCCTTTGGAGATGATCTTCTTTAATTCTTTCAACAATGTTTTATGGTTTTTATTTATTTATTTATTTTTTTAAAGATTTTATTTATTTATTTGACAGAGAGAGATCACAAGTAGACAGAGAGGCAGGCAGAGAGAGAGAGAGGGAAGCAGGCTCGCCGCCGAGCAGAGAGCCCGATGCGGGACTCGATCCCAGGACCCTGAGATCATGACCTGAGCCGAAGACAGCGGCTTAATCCACTGAGCCACCTAGGCGCCCCTGTTTTATGGTTTTTAGAGTTCATTTATATCTTGCTTGCTTTTCTCAGTCCTGTTGTCCATGTCCATTACTATGTTTTCAGCAGTGTTTGTACTCCTTTATGCTATGTGCAATGAAGATTTCATTTCTGTGTTGGCTTTATTTTTTCCTCCCATTTCTTTCCTGCTTCCAGCCTGCTTATATTTCATCTCTTCTATGGTCTATCTTCTTTGAGTTAGAATCTCTTAAATCTGTTCTGCCTTTGAAATACCATTAATTTAAGATAGTACAGTTTACTATCTTCCACTTCCTACCATGACCACTATACAAGGAATACAAGCTCATTATTAAAATTTGGAAAATATTGAGTGAAAATTTGAAAATCATCCATACTAATTCCACTTAAAGACCAAGAGATCAACATTTTGATATCTTGCTTTCCTTTTAGTTCTTTATCAGTGAATTATGTTTTATTTAGTACTATATAAGTAATTATGTATGACTAGCAACAACTAGGGATTCTGTTCAAAACTGTTGTATTTTAAAATGTTTTAATAATAAACACTCATTTATATTTTCCCTTATTTTATCAGGAAGAATCTATTCCTCCTCAATTTATTATATGAATAACCTTTTAGATTTTCTTCTAACTGATGTGTCCTGTTTTGTTTCTCTCCTTTACAGCCAAGCTTTCAGAAATAATAGACTCTTTTAAATTTTTTTTCTCTTCAATCTATTGCAGTCTCACTTCTGCCTCCATTGTTCCACTCAGGTGCTCCTGTTAAGGTAATAACTTCCTAATTGCCAAATCCACTAGATTTCTTGTAGTCTTCATCCTGCCCAACTTTTCTAGATCCTTGTTTTGACTACCTCCTGTACTAAGTATAATACTAGGTATAGAGCCTAAGAATACGTAAAATTAGACAAAGTCTCTATTCCTGAAGAGCTCTTAGTTATCCTTTTAGCTCTTGAACTTCTCATTAGTTTTCCTTTATCTGCCCCTTAATATTAGTATCTGAGAATATATGCTTGTTTATTTATTTTCCCTTCCTACTCTTAGATTTTCCCTGGGTGATATACTAATCTCCCAACAATGCCTAAATCTGTCTCCAGCCCAAACCTATTTTCCTGGTCTGTTTGGCAGTGGCTACTAGACGTTACCACCCAAGTTACTGAAGAGTGTCTTAAATTCATCATGTCCAAAAATAATGTCATCACCTTTCCTGCCAAACCTTTTCTTCCTTTTTGTTCCTTATCTGTTTGTTCCTTATTTGTTTCATGGCTAACTCAACAATTTAGTGATTCAAGCTAGAAACCTGAGAATCACAGCAGACTCCTCCCTTTTCCTTATTCCTTATCCAGTTGGTCACAAATCACTCCTCTTTACCCTACTTCTTCTGTTTGTCCCTTTTAAACCTCTCCAACTTCACCATCGATGTCTTTCATTTTATATTTCGGCTATATAGAAGTACTTGTAGTTAGTAACTTAAATTCTCAGAATAGGGTGGAGAGAGAGAGAGTAAAAAGAAAAGACTTGTAGCTTACAGCAGTCCCGCACTGTCATTATTCCGTGCACACCATTTCTTCTTCCCAGAGTTCCGTTCTCCTATTTGTCTTCTAAGACCCACTCAAGTATACTTTATACAGCTTCTTAAAATTCTCTTTTTTAGTGCAAATAGGTTACTTGTACAGAGTAGTCACAGTGTATCGGTAAAACACATGTTCAAGGTGTTTTACAGTCATCAACTTATTTCTCCTCATAACCTTGTGAGGTAAGTAACTTTTGCATCCTCTTTTCTGACGGGGAACTGAGGCTTAGTGAGAAACTACATAACTTGTGTAAAGTTATATAGCTAATAAATGTCAGAGTTCAGATTCAGGCCAGTCTGTTGGACTTCAAAGCCTATGCTCTTGTGCCTCTTCTGTGTGCCGCCACCTTCCTTTGTATGTGTGTACAAAGGATCACGGTGCTTAAGTATGCGGAATTGCGATTGTTTCTCAACTTACCTGCTTACTAAGTGTGGGTTCCTTAAAGACAAAAATAATGTCTTGGGCGCCTGGGTGGCTCAGTGGGTTAAGCCGCTGCCTTCGGCTCAGGTCATGATCTCAGGGTCCTGGGATCGAGTCCCGCATCGGGCTCTCTGCTCGGCAGGGAGCCTGCTTCCCTCTCTCTCTCTCTGCCTGCCTCTCTGCTACTTGTGATCTCTGTCTGTCAAATAAATAAATAAAATCTTTAAAAAAAAATAATGCCTTATTCCTTATCATATTCTACAGAAACTTAGAACACTGTCCAGCTTTTAGTAAAAAAAATTTATTGAATGAATAATTATCAACATCTGTGGTTATTCATGCAAAAGAGTTGTTTTACATTACGTAGTCTAAAATACTTTTTTTTTTTACTAAGGAATTTAGCACATACAATTTTTTTAAAAGATTTAATTTATTTATTAGAGAGATTGTGTGCATGCGCACAAGTTGGGGGGAGGGCCAGAAGGAGAGTGAGAAGCAGATTCCCCGGTGAGCAGGGAGCACAATGCTGGGCTTCATCCCAGAACCCTGGGATCATGACCTGAGCTGAAGACAGATGCTTAACTGACTAAGCCACCTAGGCACCCCTAGCACATACAATTTTTGTATGGCTTTTCTAAATATTCTCTTTTTCCAAGTACACTTTTATGTTGAATATTATCAGAAATAGTTGTAGCATTCTTTTTCCATCTGTGCCTTTATTCTGTCCCCTCCTGCTTATTCAGAAAATTTACATTATCACTTCTCTGTCCTCTGTCTTCAACCTTTTTCTCTCCATCAAATCATTCCTCTAGCATTTGAGCTTTCAGTTTCGTCTCTTCTAATTTCTCCTTTTCTCTTCATAGCCAAGTTTGTGAAGGCATCGACTAGAGTTGCTGACTTCATCACCATACCTCCCCATCACATCTTTGAAGTTGGTTTTGTTAATGTCACAAACGACATATGTGTTGTCAAATCAAATGGATGCTTTTCGCCTCCATCTTACTCTCTCTTCACTTTATTCTTTTTTTTTTTTTTAAGATTTATCCATTTATTTTAGAGCAAGCATGTGAGCCAGGGGGAGGGGCAAAGGGAGAGGGAGCGAGAGAGTGAGAGCAGACTCTCCGCTGAGCAGGGAGCCCTACATGGGGCTTGAGCCTATGACCCTGAGATCATAACCTGAGCCAAAACCAAGAGTTGGCCTCTTAACTGGTTGAGCCACCCAGGTACCCCTCTCTTCATTTTATTTATTTATTTATTTTAAAAAGATTTTATTTATTTATTTGACAGACAGAGATCACAAGCAGGCAGAGAGACAGGCAGAGAGAGAGGAGGAAGCAGGCTCCCTGCTGAGCATAGAGCCCGATGTGGGGCTTGATCCTAGGACCCTGGGATCATGACCAGAGCTGAAGGCAGAGGCTTTAACCCACTGAGCCACTCAGGCACCCCCCCCCCTCTTCATTTTAAAACATGCTTTTCCCTCAGGTTCTCAGGTATTAGGTCTGATTTTCTTTTTATGACTCTGGCCTCTCATACTTAGTCTTCTTTGTCAACTCTTCTTTATCTACCAGGCCTTAATGTGAGTTCTCACGTCTTGATCCTATACCTCCACCTTCTTTATTTCCACTTAAATTTCAAGTATTCTCTTCCAAATCCTTGGTTTTCAGTTTCTATCCATATGCTAGTAAGTTGGGCCACTTTGTAACTTCTGCTCAAATCTTTCTTGAGGGACATGTACTTGCTTTCTTCATGCCTCCACTTACCTGCCTTATACCCCTCAAGTTCAGCATATCTAAAATTGAATTTGTGACCTTTCTTTATTTTGAAGGTGAAGGGGAGCTATTGGACAGTTTTAAGCAGGGGAGTGATATGATTAACATACATCTTTAAGATGTTTTTATTTAAATTCCAGTTAGTCAACAGACAGTATAGTATTAGTTTCAGGTGATTCAGCACTTCCATACATTAGCCAGTCCTCCTAATAAGTGCCTTCCTTAATCCCCAACTCCTGTTTCACCCATCCTCCCACCCACTTCCCTCTGGTAACCAGCAGTTTGTTCTCTATGGTTAAGAGTCTGTTCTTGGTTTGCCTTTCTCTTTCCTTTTTTTCCCTTAGCTCATTTGTTTTGTTTCTTAAATTCTACATATGAGGGGCATCTGGGTGGCTCAGTAGGTTAAAGCTCAGGTCATGATCCTGGGGTCCTGGAATTGAGCCCCACATTGGGCTCTCTGCTCGGCAGGGAGCGTGCTTCCCCTCCTCTCTCTCTGCCTGCCTCTGCCTACTTGTGATCTCTGTCTGTCAAATAAATAAATAAAATTAAAAAAAAATTCCACATACGAGTGAAAGTATATGGTATTTGTCTTTCTCTGACTGAATTAACAGCTCCCTATCCATCAACTGAGGAATGGATAAAGAATGTGTGTGTGTGTGTGTGTGTGTGTGCGTGCGCGCGCACACGCACATATGCACACACACACTGGAATGTTACTCAGCCATGAAAGAGGCATGAAATCTTGACATTTGCAACAACATGGATGGAGCTGGAGAGTATTAGGCTAAGCAAAATAAGTCAGTGATTTACTTTCTTTTTTTTTTTTTTTAAGATTTTGTTTATTTGACAGAGAAATCACAAGTAGGCAGAGGCAGGCAGAGAGAGGGGAAAGCAGGCTCCCCACCCAGCAGAGAGCCTGACGTGGGGCTCGATCCCAGGACCCTGAGATCATGACCTGAGCCGAAGGCAGAGGCTTAACCCACTGAGCCACCCAAGCGCCCGAGTAATTTACTTTTTTTAAAAAAGATTTATTTATTTGAGAGAGAGCAAGTGCATGTGCACAAGTTGGGGGGAGGGGCAGAAGGAAAGAATCTCTAGCAGACTTTCCATTGAGTGTGGAGGCCAACATGGGGCTCATCTCATGACCCTGAGATCATGACCTGAGCTGAAATCAAGAGTGGGATGCTAAACCAACTGAGCCACCCAGGTGCCCCAGTGATTTACATTTTTAAAAGCTCTCTGTAGCTGCTGGATGGAGAATGGAGTATGGGAATTGGTAAAAAGTGAAGCATAAAAGCTGTTTAGAAGACTTGAAGTAGTCTCCTCAAAGGATGATGGCAGCTTGGACTAGGGTACAGTGGTATAGGTGGTGAGAATTGATTGAATATGTGATGTATTTTCAAAGTAGCATTAATAGGGTTTCCAGTGAGTTATGAAGGAGAGAGAGGAATCAAGATGACTCACACATTTTTGTCTTGAGCAACTAGGTGGATGATGGTGTCATTAAATGAGATGGAGCATACTGGACGGAGCAGGATTGTGGGGATTCTGTTTTGACTATGTTAAGCATGATGCCTATTTGACCTCCAAGTGGAGGATACAGGGTAGGCAATCTTCATATATAAATCAAACTCAAGGGAGAGGTAGAGGTTCAAAATATAAATTTTGGAATTATTAGCATACAGATGATATTTAAAAGCCTCTGGACTGGATGAAACCACCAAGGAGGATTAAGGAGAAATAAGGGCAAAAGACTCTAACTTGAAGGTGAGAAGGAAAGGAGAAACAGGCAAAGAAGGTCAGTAAAATAAGAGGAAAACCAGGGCTTCTTGATTTCACAGAAGCCAGGAGAAGAGAGTATGTCAAGAAGGAGGGAGAGGTCACCTTGTCCAAGGCTCTAAAACTGTTGGCTGTGTAAAACTATTAGTACTGTAGTTATCATTGTTGGTATAGTAGGCTTTTGTGGGGTGGTCTAGGGACCTATTAACTATTTATAATGTGGGGAAAAGTACTAGGTTTCATATCACAAATTGACATATAAATTTAGAATTTTGAAATGCAGCCTAATTTTTAATAGCCTCTATACTTTTTAAGGTTCGCTTCATTTTTTTTTCTCCCTGAACTATTTTTTAAAAATATTTTATTTATTTGACACAGAGAGAGAGAGAGAGAGAGATCATAAGTAGACAGAGCAGCAGGCAGAGAGAGAGGGGGAAGCAGGCTCCCTGCGGAGCAGAGAGCCGGATGCGGGGCTCGATCCCAGGACCCTGAGACCATGACCTGAGCCGAAGGCAGCAGCTTAACCCACTGAGCCACCCAGGTGCCCCCTCCCTGAACTATTTTTAAGGCCTTTTTGAAAGAAGTCTTTAGTGGTTTTGAACCCTTAGATCATTAGACTGTTACTAGTTGTTTATACTAGGCAAGCTTATAGAACACATAAAAGTTATGCTCGGCTAAATATGTAAATTGTTATTTAACTCATCCTGTTATTGAACTCATCCCACCCTATCCCCTCATATTTTTTCCATGAATTTTTAAGCTAAATAATACTACATAAATATGGTAAAATCAAGTAGTATACAAAGGGACAAAATCTCCCTTCTGCCCTAGATCCCTAGTTCTCTAGACTCTCCCCAGAGGTATCATCTGTTGGTGTTTCTAGTGTGTATCTTTCCAGAAATAGAGTTTGCATATATATGCATATGGATATATGTTATCTTTAAGTAATTAGAGTACAACATAAAGTATTCTTTCTGCACCTGTCCTTTTTTTTTTTTTTAACTAAAAATATATTTTGGGGATAGTTCTGTATTACCATATTTAGATTGATCTGATTCTTCTTCATGGCTGAAAGTATTGTGTTATATGGATGCACAATAATTTACCGTCCATGAAATAGATATTTACATTGTTCCTGGTCTTCAACATATGAAAACACTGCTGCAGTGCCTAGTGATAAATATTGACAGCCTTCCCATGTAATGTCTGTTTTTAAAGTTTTCTTCAAGTTACAAAACTAAAAACCCATACTTCTGTTTATTCCTTTACTTTACTCAACTTTCCCATCCAGCTTGTCTGTGGGTCTTTATGTTTTATCCCCATAATAATATTATTAGCTAGGAACTTTTATAAACATAACCCAGTAAGGAGTAAGTACTGTTGTTATTCTCTTTTCACAGAGAAGGAAGCTAAGGCCATTAGCTAGCAAGGGACAGAGCCAGGTCCATGCTCATAACCCCATAGTGTGTTCTCTGCTGCCTGTCCTCCCCAGTTCTATGTGTTACTAATGTAATTCAGGCCTTTATTGCCTTGAACTGGACTATGCTAATACTGGTTTTGTCATTTCTCGTCGTCTTCTCCTATTCTAACCTATATACTGAAATAAGTTAAGCTTCCTCAGGCACAACTGGTTATTTAGGATGTGCTTCCCAGATCAGAATCTTTCAGTGGCTTCCTGCTGCATTAGAATTCAACCTGATCGGGCGCCTGGGTGGCTCAGTGGGTTAAAGCCTCTGCCTTCAGCTCAGGTCATGATCCCAGGGTCCTGGGATCGAGCCCCACATCGGGCTCTCTGCTCAGCAGGAAGCTACTTTCTGTCCTCTCTCTCTCTGCCTGCCTCTCTGCCCACTTGTAATCGCTGTCAAATAAATAAATAAATAATCTTAAAAAAAAAAAAGAATTCAACCTGATCTCATGCTCCTTCTTTTCATATTCACTACACTGTAGAGGTGAATTTACTCCAAGCTTTATTTAAGATTTATCCAAGCTTTATCTAAGCACTGAGTTGTCTGCTAGATAGGGAAATTAGAAGTATGATGACTAGCAAAAAATGAGACAAATAGTCTTTGGAGTTGTTTGGAACTTGGAGCTTATTCTTATTTGCCTTTTTACCCACAGTAGGTCCTGCCATATAGCTTCATCAACAAACTGTCAGTGTAGTTAATTTGAATCAGATGTGTAATTGATCAAAAAATGCCAACATCTTGATGTCACATAAGACCAATCCCTTAAAACACATACAAACACATAAACCTCATGCAAGAATATGGAATTTTTAAAAAAGATTTATTTATTTTCAAGAGAGAGAGAGCAGGGGGAGAGGCAGAGGGAGAAGGAGAATCTCAAACAGACTCCCCACTGAAATCATGACCTGAGCCCAAGCCAAGAGTCAACCACATAACTGACTAAGCCACAAGGTGCCCCAGGAATATGGAATTTCTAATGTGCATTCCAAACTGGATACTTTAGAAAGAGGTAACATATTGAGCTTTAAATACGCATGCATATACAAAACTAAACATTGAGAAAACCATTTAGGAAGAAAAATAACTTTTTAAAGCTACATCAAAAATTTTTATACTCAATTTTAAGTATGAAACTTCAGTGTGCATTTATGGAAAAAATGCTACAATACGAATGTTCTTGTGAACTGGTATCTTTTTTTAAAAAAATGGTATCTTGAAATTTTTATTTCTGAGTAAAAAATAACATTTTATTTTGTTTTTTAGAATAGTTGTTATTTTTTAATATAATGTTTCAGGCAGGTATCTTACTGGCAGTAATGTCTACTTTGGCAGTATTCATATCTATATTTTTTACTTTTGCACTGAAGTTTTTCTTATTGGCTCTCTGCTTCTTACATAATAGGATTGTTACCAGTATTTCAAAATACCTTTATTTTATTTATTTATTTATTTATATTTTTATTTTTTTAAGAGATTTTATTTTTTTATTTGACAGAGACACAGTGAGAGAGAGAACACAAGCAGGGGGAGTGGGACGGGGCTCCATCCCAGGACCCTGGGTTCATGACCTGATCCAAAGGCAGATGCTTAACAACTGAGCCTTCCAGGCGTCCCAAAATAGCTTGATTTTAAATGTTAAACTTTTAACAGGCTTTTTTTTTTTAAGATTTTTTTTTTTATTGACTCTAGAGAGAGAGAGAAAGAGTGAGAGAGCCTGAGAGGGGAGGTCAAAGGGAGAAGCAGACTCCCCATGGAGATGAGAGCCTGATGTGGGATTCCATCTCAGGATTCTGGGATCATGAGCTGAGCTGAAGGCAGTTCCTTAACAAACTGAGCCACCCAGGTGCCCTAAACTCTTAACAGGTTTAAAAAATATGTATTTATTTATTTGAGAGAGAGAGAGAGTGCGAGCGAGTGTGTGCGAGCAGGGAGGGGGAGAGGGGTCAGGAAAGGGAGAATCCAAAGCGGGCTCTACTCTTAGCATGGAGCCCAACATGGGGCTTGATGTCAGAACCCTGAGGTCATGAATGGAGCCCAAATCAAGGGTAGAACACTCAGCTGACTGAGCCTCCCAGGCACCCCTAAACAGTTTTAAATTAGATAGAAGACATTAAGATTTTGTTATTTGGTGAATATTTTTTTGCTTTTTGCCAGATTTGGTTCAACACAGCTTTTACTGTCTTTGGTCAAGTCTGGGTATTTTTTTTTGAACACACTGCATTTGCCAATAGAAAATGGTAACCCAAGAGAAGGGAAAGTGAGTTCATAAAGAGCAGTTGTGTCTTCACTTCAAAATTGATTACTTTTCTAATTTTAATCAGGGAACAGAGTCACTAGCAAAGTAATAAATTACATTTCTGGATAGACTCATTTAACTACAGAATTTGAAAATTTCTGTCTGCTTGGTTCCTCAGTTTCACTTGCAGAAATAGGGAGGATTCAGTGTTTCTAAAGAGCTACCTATCTTTGCTGGTCCTTAAAGGAGGTAGGTTGCAAAATTTTAGTTCATAATTGTCACAGTGTGTTGATTAAAAACAAATCTATTTTTCATATTTAGTCTCTTATATCTACACTCACCCAATGCATAGTCTTTCTTGTTCTCTCTCAAGGATAATTTTTGGGAAGAGAGATCATTCTCTGGGTACTGAGTACTCATTAGAGTGCAGGAAATCCAGAAACAGGAAAAGACCAAGTCATATACTCTGACTCCTAAGTGGGTTATTACTATACATAAAGAAACTGATTATTTTCTAGGGTTGTAGGATGTATGTCATACTCATTATTTTTATTTTTTAATTAATTATTTAATTTACATTCTAGTTAGTTGACATACAGTTCAATTTTTAAAAAAAAGATGTTTATTTATTTATTTGACAGAGACACAGCAAGGAAGGGAACACAAGCAGGGGGAGTGGGAGAGGGAGAAGCAGTCTTCCTGCAGAGCAGAGAGCCTGATGCAGGGCTCGATCCCAGGACCCTGGGATCATGACCTGAGCTGAAGACAGCCACTTTAACAACTGAGCCACCCAGGTGCTCTGACATACAGTTTAATAATAGATTTCAGCTCATTAAAATTAAAAAAAAAATTATTTATTGGGGCGCCTGGGTGGCTCAGTGGGTTAAAGCCTCTGCCTTCGGCTCAGGTCATGATCCCAGGGTCCTGGGATTGAGTCCCGCATGGGGCTCTCTGCTCAGCGGGGAGCCTGCTTCCTCCTCTCTTCCTGCCTGCTTCTCTGCCTACTTGTGATCTGTCTGTCAAATAATAAATAAAATCTTTTTTAAAAAATTATTTATTTATTTATTCATATATATTTTTTAAAGATTTTATTTCACAGAGAGAGACACAGTGAGAGAGGGAATACAAGCACGGGGAGTGGGAGAGGGAGAAGCAGGCTTCCCGCTGGGCAGGGATCCTGATGTGGGACTCAATCCCAGGTCCCTGGGATCATGACCTGAGCCAAAGGTAAATGCTTAACAACTAAGCCACCGAGGTGCCCCAGCTCATTGTTTTTTTAAACAAAATTTTGTTGGGGATTAAAAAAAAAGTGATAGTAAATTAAGAAGAAAAGGCCTTCTGGCTATGGCTTTCATTTCAAGACAGGCACATTGACACAGATAGAGTCAAATGCAGGCAGTGTTTTGTTTTTTATTTATTTATTTATTTTTAAAATCTTAAACACAGAAAACACCTTTTAAGCAGTAAAAAAAAGTTTTAAAATTAATTTTTAATTTTTTTCCTTTTTCCCCTTTTCTAGAACTTTTTAGAACCATAAAATGTTAACACTGAAAAAGACCTTAGAAATTATTTTACCCTGTCTTCTATCCAATGTGGGAATCCTTCCCACAATAGCTCTAAGCTTTTTAAAAAATCTCTATTTTACTGTATTGGGTTTTTAAAAAAGCAAACTCTGCGTACAACATGGAACTTAAACTCACAACCCAAGACCGAGAGTTGCATGTTCTAGGAACTGAATCAGCCAGGTGCCCCTAAATCTCTATTTTAAAGAGGTCTACTTATTTTGACCTCTTAGATTAATAGGCTGCCCATTGTGTTGTGGAGAAAGCTGTCAAATTATTTGTTGACTCTAATTATTACAAAGACTTGCTTTTGGGCTCTCTGCTCCGCAGGGAGCCTGCTTCCTCCTCTCTCTCTGCCTGCCTCTCTGCCTACTTGTGATCTCTCTCTCTGTCAAATAAATAAATAAAATCTTTAAAAAAAAAAAAAAAAAAAAAAAAAAAACAAAGACTTGCTTTTAATTCAGCTGCAAGTTCTATGACTTTCTCCAGTTGTGTTCTTCTGGAGTATAGAGTAAATCTATTTCTTCTTCCATTTGACCCTTTAGAAAAAACATTTATAACATTCTGGGGCTGAATTTTTTTTTACTTTTTAACCTGGGGTTTACAGTTTATCCTGGAGTCTGTGGTTGGTCTTCACGGAGTTGTATCTGATGTAAAATTGTGAGTATATATGTGCATTTTTGGGGAAGAGAGCCAATAATTTTTATTAGTCTCAATAGTACCTGATTCCCCACCAAAATTAATATGCCAGACCTACCTGATGGACCCGGTAATCTGCTTTTTGGTTTTGTTTTTATTTTTATTGTTTGTAATAAGTTTGTAGTGAGCCAGCAAGTCCAGCACCTCAAGAACTATTGCTCTAGGTACTTTCTGAGATTCTTGGAGCATTTCTGATTCCATTGAGAATTGTAGAATTTTTAGAGCTTTAGAGACCATCTAATATACATACAGTAGTTACTTCTTCTATCAAAAGATTAAGCTGATCGAAAAGGGTGAAGTTTTTATTTAAAAATGTATTTCAGGGGCGCCTGGGTGGCTCAGTCATTGGGCATCTGCCTTCAGCTTGGGTCATGATTGTAGGGTCCTGACAGCGAGCCCCGTGTCAGGCTCCTTGCTCGGTGGGAAGCCTGCTTCTCCCTCTCCCACTCCCCCTGCTTGTGTTCCCTCTCTCAATGTGTCTCTCTCTATCAAATAAATAAGTAAAATCTTTAAAAAAAAAGTATTTCAAAGTCTTGGCAGCATTCATTAACAGTAAGAATGTGGTGGTGCTGTTTTAAATCAGAAGTGTTCCCAAGATTTTTTTTTTGTTATATTTAATATTTTAATCTAACAAAGTTTATGAATTATTCTTTTTTATTAACTTTTAATCTGTAAAATTTTTAGCCTGTTTGGTTTTTATGAATCCTAAGGAAGGACACTATGGCTTAGCATTCAGTCATTTATGAACCCTGGTTTCAATATCTCATCTAGATTTTGGAACACTTTGAGCCTAGTACAATTCCTCCTGTGCCTACCCCCCTTCCCCAAAGACCAAACTCCTCAATCAACAAGGCTTTTGTTTAGTTGAATAACTAATAACATAAACCAAATGACAAAGAGCCTCTTAAGATTTGAAGATGTCTCTCAATGTGCTGTGATTAGTTCACTTTTATAGAAGTCTATGATAGGCACACATTTTGCTATAAATGTCAGAGGAGTAAAGTCAGAAGAGACAAGAGACTACTGTGAAAGAAAACAGAACAATGAAGGTGCAGCAGGAGAAAAATGAACATATTTTAATAAACAACAGAAATGATGAGCAACAGAGATGGCAAGAACCAGGATTTTCTTTTTTTTTCTTTTAAGATTTTATTTGTTTATTTGACAGAGATCACAAGTAGGCAGAGAGGCAGGCAGAGAGAGAGAAAGATAGGGAAGCAGGCTCCCTGCTGAGCAGAGAGCCCGATTCGGGGCTCAATACCAGGGCCCTGGGATCTTGACCTGAGCCAAAAGCAGAGACTTTAACCCACTGAGCCACCCAAGCGCCCCAAGAACCAGGATTTTCATTCACTTAACCATTTATTCCTCTCTTAGTGTTGACTTATATATAAATAGAGATATATATGAAAACAGAATGTTTTAAATAAAAAGGGGCTCCAGGCTGGCTTAGTTGGTGGAATGTATGACTCTTGATCTTGAGGTCGAGTTCAAGCCCTGCATTGGGTGTAGAGATTAAATAAATAAAACTCAAAAAATCTGAGGAAAAAAGAATGCTTTGAATAAATAGATAAATAATTAAATGGTTTAAAGACAGGCAATATAACATATCTGATACCTGGGGGAACATATAGCTGCCTTTGCCTCAATATTGCAACTCCCCTTGGTGCCTGCGTGGCACAGTCTGTTAAGGGTCCAACTCTTGGTTTTAGCTCAGGTCTGGATCTCAGGGTCCTGGGAGTGAGCCCCACATCAGCTCTGTGCTAGTGGGGAGTCTGCTTGAGATTCTCTCTCTCCCTCTGTCCCTCCCGTGCTTGCTCTCTCTCCTTCTCAAATAAATAAATCGTGAAAACAATATATTGTAACTCTGTAAAGATACATTCTTGTGTAAGCCAGTAAGTAGTCAATAGCTGCTCATGCCCTTAAAAGAATCAGACTACATGTTTCATACAGTTTCATACATAACTGTTTGACTCCTAAAAACCTAAGGGCTGGGAAATACTAGTTATTTCATTCATTAAGGTGATTTACTGTGGTTTTTTTATATTTACTGTGGTTTTTAATAAGGGGGCAATATGATGGGATAATGGGAGAGAATACCAAAGTCTTGGGAAAGGAGAGCAAATTCTTTGGAAGGTTGGGAGAATGTACTTTTAGTTGAGAATCGTTGCCTTAATGTTCATTCATTCATTCAACAAGTATTTATCAAGTGCCTTTATTAGACACATTTCTCAGGTGCTGAATTGAATTATGACTAAGGGCATTAATATAGAGTGGTTAAGAATGATTTTGATCTTGGGGCACCTGGCTGGCTCAGTTGGAAGCCATATGACGCTTGATCTCAGGGTTATGAGATCGGGCCCCACATTGGGTGTAGAGATTACTTAAATAAATAAAATGTAAAAAAATATTTAAAGAGGGCACCTGCTGGATGGCTCAGTTGGTTAAGCGACTGCCTTTGGCTCAGGTCATGATCCCGGAGACTTGGGATCGAGTCCTGCATCAGGCTCCTAGTTCTGTGGGGAGTCTGCTTCTCCTTCTCCTGTCTCATGCGCGCGCACTCTCTCTCTCTCAAATAAATAAATAAAATCCTTAAAAAAAATTTAAAGAGTGATTTGGATCTAAACTGTATGGGTTTGCATCCCAGATTTTTCATTTGCTTAGCTAAGTGACCTTGGGAAAATTACTTCATCTCTCCATTTCTTGGTTTCCTCATCTATAAATTGGGAGTCATAATATTATCTATCTCTGAGTTATGGTAAGGATTAAATGAGTTCTTGGAGTAGTATTATTATTAAGGGAATGCAGTTGTTTTTATACCACACACATATATATGTATATATACGTATATATGTGTAAAATGCTATGATTACCTAATTAAGCCATAACACAGTAAAATAGCACTCTAATTTATATTTTGGTTTGTATTGGCTTATATACCACTTTGTTTCAAAAAGGATTTGAGACAGAACCAAAACCTCCTAAAGAACTCTATATATTCCACCAAAACAACAGAACTAAGATATGGTTTCAGATCTTCTTGCTTTGAAAGGCAAAAACTTAAAGTGCTAGGAATAGATTCTCAGTAATTTTCCTGAAGTGCAAAAGAAAGTGATTTATTTAACGGGTAGGTCGCTGCTAGCCCGAAGTGTGCCATTGTGCAAATTATTTAAAAATGCCTCTTCTAGGCATGCCTGGCTGGTTTAGTCAGTGCAGCATGTGACTCTTGATCTTGGGTTAGTGAGTTCGAGCGTCACATTGGGTGTAGAGATTACTTACAAATTTAAAAAAAAAAAATCTTAAAAATAAATAAATAAGTAAAAATGCCTCTTTTGGGTAAACATAGTCCTTTGGGTGCATTGGAGAGTAGAATGGAGGCTGGATTTTAGCCCCACTTAGTTACTTGGCCTGAAGCTCTTATGAAGTAAGTAATCTACATAACTGTGATTCTGAATACATTATTAATTTGCTTCTCTTATGAAATGACACTGAATTGTATAGAGCATTAGGACCATATCGTGTGGCATAGTCATCTAAATCAGAATTTTTAGGTCATGTTGAATTGTTCTGTTTGTAGAATATTTGTAATTGTTTCAGACATATCATTTTGAATGTAGTCTGTCTCATATCAACAGTTTTTTTCATATTTTAAATTTTTTATGTTTTTTACTTTGAGATATTGTAGACTTACACGTAGTTATAAGAAATAATATAGAATGCTCCATTTACCCTTGATCTAGTTTCCCCAAATGATAACATCTTGTTCCTATCATATATAACACAACCAGAAAGTTAACATTGATACCACCCACTGACCTTACTTTGATTTCATTAGTTTTACATGCATTTATTGGTATGTATGTTTGTATTGAGTTCTAGGCAATTTTATCATGTGTGTAGGTTTGTGTGACCACCTAGTCAAGATATAGAACAGATCTGTTGCAATGATCCCTTGAATCATCCTTTTATAGCCACAGCTACTTCCCCTGGTAAACCCCTGGCAACCACTAATCTGTTTTCCATCTCTAAATTTTGTCACTTCAAGAATGTAATGTAAATGGAATCCTACAATATGTAACCTTTTGTCATTGACTTTTTTCATTCACCACAATTCCCTTGGGAGCCATCCAAGTTGTTACACAGATCAGTAGCTCATTAATACTGAGCATTATGCCATGGTATGCATATACCACAGTTCCACCACTCATTCATTGAAAGGTTGTTTCCAGATGTTGGTTATTCTTGATGAAACTACTACGAACATTTGTGTACAGGTTTTTGTGTGAGCATAAGTTTCTTTTTTTCCAGTTTGCTGGATGTTGAATTTTATCAAATGCTTTTTCTACATCGATATGATCATGTGGTTTTTCTCCTTATTCTGTTAGTGTGGTGAATTATACTGACTTTTTAATGTTAAATTGGTCTTATATTCTTGGAATAAATTTCACTTGATCATGATGTATTATCCTTTTTATTTGATAACATTTTGTTTCGAATTTTTGTGCTCATTTATAAGGGATATTGACCTGTAGTTATTTTTAATGTCTTCATCAGATTTGGATATCAAGGTTCTATTAGTCTCACACCTGAGTTTCTCTATTCTCTGAAAGCATTTGTGTAAGATAAGTATTATATCTTCCTTCAGCTGTTCTTCCCCTTGAGTAGTCTTATCACCTTTGTCAAAAATTCTATTCCATTGGGGCGCCTGGGTGGCTCAGTTGTTAAGCGTCTGCCTTCAGCTCAGGTTATGATCCCAGGGTCCTGGGATCGAGCCCCATGTTGGACTCCCTGTGCAGCGGGAAGCTTGCTCCTCCCTCTCCCACTCCCCCTGCTTGTGTTCCCTCTCTCTCTGTGTCTCTCTCTGTCAAATAAATAAATAAAATCTTAAAAAAAAAATTCTATTCCATTGATCTATATGTCCATCTTTATGCCACTAAACTGGTTTGAATACTGTATCTTTGTAGTAAGTTTTGAAGTCAGAAAGTATGAGTCTTCCAATTTAGTTCTTTTTCAAATTGCTTTGGTTTTCTGGGTTCCTTGAATTACCATATGAAGTTTATGATTAGCTTGTCCATTTCTGGAAAAAAGGCAATTGGAATTTTGGTTGAAATTGCTTAAATCTTTTATATCTTAACTTTGTGAAATACTTTCTACTTTTTCCTTCTGTACTCTGTTGTGAATTTAGTGGCTCCATCTTTCATTGTACAAATTTAATTTGTTCATTAACTATATCTTTCAGTTCTTAGGTGTTTTAGTTAAATGATCAAAAATTAATTTCTGAGGGCTCCAATTGATTTCTTTTTAAAATAAATATATTATTATCTTGCATATCTCTGAGGATATTAATTGTACTTGATCTAAGGTCTTACCCTATTTAACCTGTCAACTCTCTTTGGGTGTGAGTTCTTCTGTTTGTCACATTCATGTCTCCTTGTCATGTTGGAATATTGGTTTTATACTCATTTATCTTTGTTTGAGAGTCCTTGTTAGCCTTCCAGTAAATGTTACATCTATTACTGCGGCAGGTCTCCATTGATAGTGGGTTGGGATGGAATGGGATGGAGTGTACCATTGCCAGTCTTCTTTGTAGTAGTGTCTCCTTTTCTACCTGGAAGTTAGTATCCATCCAGGGTTTTGTCTGATCTCTCTGATCCAGTGTGTACTCCTTGTTCCTACCTGGGGAGTGACACCAGTCTTATTTGATGCCACTATTCACATCTGGGAATACCTCTCTCTATTCTACAGTGCTTATCCCAAAGAGGTAAATGGGGGAGAGGCTGATCTGCTTTGTAACTTCTGTGCTACCCCCCCCCAACCTGTAAATTCTGTAAGTTGTTTCAGTTCTTCCTGCTGTTTTCTACCTCTGGGCTTATTTTACTGTGGGGCTGCTCCAACCACTTGCAGTCGCTCTCTACTCTAGGTGTATAGGACCATGTTTTTGTATTTCAGTGATTCCTCATAGTGTTAGTCCACAAAAAACATTTCTTCTTTTGATTATGGATTTTTTTTTTTTAAAAATAGCTTCTGTGTTATTTGCTGGGCTTTGGAGAAAGGGGAGTGTGCTCAGCCTACCCCTTTATTTCTGTTAATGCCTATGTCATATTTATAAAGTAAATTTAATAGAAAGGAAAAAAATTAAAAGTTAACAAAAAAAAATAGGGGTGCCTGGCTGTCTCAGTTGGTAGAGCATGTGACTCCTGATCTCCGGGTCCTGAGTTCGAGCTCCATGTCAGGCAGAGATTTCTTTAAAAAAATTATAAACATTAGCAAAAAATAAATATTGAAGAAATTATGCTTTTTGTTTTGAAGAGTAGAATCAATCACAAATGAAGATTGACAGTTTGAATATATAAAAATCAATGCTTTATTTTTTATTTCTTTTTTAAAGCTTTTATTTATTTATTTGACAGAGAGAGATCACAAGTAGACAGAGAGGCAGGCAGAGAGAGAGAGAGGGAAGCAGGCTCGCTGCTGAGCAGAGAGCCCAATGCGGGACTCGATCCCAGGACCCCGAGATCATGACCTGAGCCAAAGGCAGCGGCTTAACCCACTGAGCCACCCGGTGCCCAAATCAATGCTTTATTGAACAAAACTTCAGACCAGGAATGTACCTATATGAAATTAGAAAGGCATATAGTTGCTCTGTTATTGGTTTCTCTGTTTCTGATCTTCGGGTAAAGGAAGAAAACGTGGGTTCTGAAGCCAGTGCCTAACCTCTGTAGAGTCAATATTAGCTTGTGCCTGTGACAGATGTATGTTGGTGGCCGAGAGAGAAACAGGCCAAAGATGTTTGACGGAGCTCTGAGAAAACATCAACAAGATTTTTTTATTGTAACTTTGGTTCAGTAATTTTCAATATTATTCCCTTAGAGCTATTCTAAATTTCTATATCTTTTTCCATTATGTAATAAATCATGGAATTTTTGGATACTATAAAAGAGGCAATAATCCTCAACCCTAATCATAACCCCTGTTAACACTTTGGTATGTTTCTTTACAGTATTTTTTTTAACACAGTTAAAAAAAAAGTAATACGATATTATTTTTCTTCCAGTCCAAAAGTAATGCCTACTCAATGGGAAAGCTTGGAAAATAAAGACCTGCATTAAGGAGAAAAATCCAAAACTCACTCATAATCACCCAAAGATAACCACAATTAAAATTTTATGTATATGCTTCCTGTATTTTTCATGAATCTATACAAGCACTTTTTTCTTTACTAATATGGTATCATACTTTGGTACTATTTTGTATTTGCATTCTTTGTTTGCAATATATTGTGAATGTTTTCTCACGTTAATAAATATTCTTGTATATACTTCTTAGCGTGTGGAATTTAAACATATTTAAGTATGTTTATTTAGCATACTTACTTAGCCATCTCCCTATCGTTGGACATTGAAAGTGTTTCTAATTTTTTACCATTATAAATAATATCATAGTGAGTATCTTTGTCCATACATCTTTCCATGCATCTGTGATTGTTTCTTTAGGAATAAATTCCTAGAAGTGGAATAGCTGGGTCAAAGGGTATGTACATTTTAACACTTTTGATACATAAAAATGTCAAATTTTAAGCTAATCACTTGTTATATTCTGTCTTGTATTGCTATCTAACTGTTTTATGTGTCTGTCTTGTCTCCCTAATTCGAATATAAGCTTCTTGAGGTCAGGGGAAGTTTTTCATAAATTTTATGTATCCTTTGACAGTATGGTTTACCATGTTGGACTTAGGAGTTATTCAACAAAAATTGTGTTGATTTAAAGCTGTGGTTCTTCAGACTTTTGGATGTCATTAACTTGTAATTTAAAAAATATGTGTATTTTGGGACTATAATAGGCTTGTAAATTTTCTATTTTTCCAAGAAAGAATGATAAAACCAAAACCAACTATGCATTTCCTATCACCTTCATTTCATAAAATAAAGCATATTTAATAACACAAAATTCCCAATCCCTGAAAAAAAGGACAGGCCTTTAAATGGAACATTTTACCTTTAAAAAAACAAAACAAAACACTGCCTTGTCCACTTTTTTCTCATTTTGTTTTGGGCTGGTCAGTCTTTATCTTAGCCTAGCAGTGGTCTGTAGACCAACATTTGGGCGTTGCTGATTTAAAAGACTTGGACGATTAAAAGATAACCCTTTTTCAAAAATGAATACTTCTTTCGCTTGCCAAGGAGTCTGTCTTCTCCACAATAATAAGTACATATGCACCAGTAATGCCATTTCATTACACACAGTTTGTGTGTCTCTATGTACAAGTACCACAGTAAACCAGACCTTGCTGATAAACATCTAAATGTATTTTCAGCTTCCAAACCCAAAAACTGTACACTTTCTAAGGAATTTGAGACAGGGTAAGTGTGGTATAGTATAGTGGATAAAAGGCTGGTTTTTGTTTTTAAAGTCAATAGAAGGCTGGTTTTAAAGTCAGGCAGGCTGAGCTTGGATGCTGGGTCAGGCATTAAGTCACTTAATTTTCCTTTGGCTTCCTGACTTGTAAAATGAAGATGATAGTATCTTCCTCAAAGTGTTTTTATGGCTACTGTTACGGCAGTTACTTCACTGTAATATAATTATTTGTTTAGACATCTGCCTTCCTCACAAGACCAAGAGCTGTTGAGGGTAGGAGTCATCTCCTTCTGCACTACCCTAAGGCCTAGGCTAGGGTTCAAGGCATAGCAGATGCTTAATGAAATGACTGTGGAATCCATACAGGAATGTTGTGAGGATCAAATGAGGTAATATGGGTGGAAGCTCTTTGTAAACTTTAAACTCTATACATACATTAATTGTATTGCCAGTTAACACTATCTTTGGGAGCTATCAAACTTCGGGAAGAGACAAAATTATCCCATTTACCAGTTCAATAATGCTTTGTATTTTTCTACTATATTATAAGAAAGCAGATTTTAATTGGGATTAATATGGAGCTGATTTGCTTCCTGGGAAGGCAGATGAATTTCCTTTTTTCTCTCCCCCAGTGGAAGTGCCAAGATATTAAATGTTTGCGTTATTTGGTTGTCACCATAACATTTTAATCAGCTTATTTCATATGCAGAGAATGGTGCCCATTGCTTTATCCTCTTAACCATTTAACTGGTAAAAGAACACCAAACCTGGAAGAAAACAGAAGCCTACATTATGCCAAATTAATTTTAGCCAGAGCTGCTTTTTTGACATTCACTGATTTTTTAAAATGTCATAATTTCTAATCTGTTTGTAAAGCTCCTGGTGAATTTTTGCCACAAGATGGCATTGGTGATTATTGAATGCATGTACTGTTGAACCAGAATTCTGAAAAATGGTGTACATGTTGTTCGTATTCTTTGGGGATGAGTTGAATACCTTCATCACTGCTTATATATTAATTTAATTTTGTTTTGACTTCCAAAACAGGGTTAAATGCTACTTTACATCACTTCTTTCTGTATTCAAGTATTGTTTTGTTTCCTGTTTTTCTGTCTTTATAACTGCAGTAACTATGTATTATTTGCCATGTGTTGTATGTGTCTGACTGATTGCTGATAATTGTGGTGACAGGTAAGAAGAAAATACGATGGGACCCAGTTAGGAGGCGCTTCATTCAGTCCTGTCCCATCATAAGGATCCCTAACAGGTTTTTGAGAGGTGGGTGATAACTAGCAAGAGATCTCTGCTTCGTGTGGATGGGGTAAAGGGAGCTTTGAATTTTCTAAACTCAAATATCCGGTTTTAAAAAATTGTCTAAACAGCTAAAATTGGAGTAAGAAAAGTCTAGAACTTAATTTTAAACTTGTGTTTCATGTTGACCACTGTTGGAATTGTAATTACAAGTTTTAGGGAGTTAGAGTCAATGTGTATTAGATTATAGATGGTGGAAATAAATCATCTAACTGACATCAGTATTATTCTACTGTAACCATATGAGAAAGAACTTTGAGTGAATATTCTGTAAAATATGGGTGTGGGAAAGAATTTTCTAAATATTCTAAGGAAGAAATAAAAATTAATTTGTTTGATTTTATAAAATTTAAAACCTCTTCTGTCAAAAACTATAAATAATGGTAGTCTCTCCTTTGCTGTCCTGCCCACCATTCCCTTGCAGTGTATTCAATAAACTTAAATAAATAAATAAATAACAAGATAAAGAGGGTACTATTTTTAACAAATGGTTACTATCATGAATATACAAAGAGCTCTTATAAATCGATAGTTTAAAAAGCAAATGCCCACTAGAAAAATAGGTAAAAATGACATGAATAATCAATTCATAAAAAGGAAAGGTCAATAATTATGAGCAAATATTTAGTTTTACTATTATATAAACATGATACTTAAAATAATAAGATATCATTTTCACCTATGAGGTTGCTAAAGACTAAAAATAAGAATACCCAGTGTTGGCAAGGGTATGGGGACATGAAGCTCATATGCTAAGGGAAGTGAGCATTTAACACAGCCTATCTGGATTCAATTTGGCAATGTAATGTAAAAAAAAAACACCTAAAAATGGTGACATCCTTTGACCTAGTAATTCTTACTTTTAGAAATGTTCCATTCCTTCTATTTCTTATTTTTTCCACCAAAACATACTGTACACTGGAAAAAAAAAATCTGAAAAGAGGGTTGAAAACTGGTTCACACTATTTTTTCTAGATATAACAAATTGTCAGACAAGTATGCTTAATGTGCTTTAGACTTCATTAAATTATAAGCCACTATGTCTAATTTTAACTGAAGATTATTTAAAAAATCTTCAGCTGCTAGAGATGTTCTAGTACCTAATCTATTTCTAGCACCATGTTCCACAGCATGGAAAGAATAAAATCTAGACTAAATGGGTCAGGATAAGATACTTAGGGTGGTGTGCTCTCTTTTAGAATAAATAACAATTTTATTGATACAAATTAAGAAGATATAATTTTAGTATTTTGTGCCATGAACCATTGTGCATACATGGCCAAGCAGGCACATCAAATTCTATAACACTTTTTTTCCATTTATGAACTAGAATGCTAATTTATTGTTTTACAATGAGAAAGCTAACTCAGGCTGACTAAATTTAAGTACAATTAAGAAATTGTTTAATTAGGATGTAGAATTTAATATAGTACCAATTTTGTACAACTATAAATGTAAAAAACAAAGAAAGCAGTGAAGAAGCATCATTATCTGGATGTGAGATTTTATTTTCTTTTGAATATTCTGTTTTTCAATTTTTTAATAATGGAAAAAAGAGATTAGCACAGGTAAGTTGCACACCTTTGATTATTTTGTAAGCCCTAACTTGCCTCCAACAATGGCTGAGGAGGATGTCTCTGCCAGTGCTGAGGGAGGCGGGGGTAAACCCAGCATCACCATCATCAGTCACCAGTGACTGCCTCTAAGTCAGTGGTCTTGTCTTAGTTCTCGCCTTCTTTGACCTGTTTGTAGTGTTTGATGCTGTTGACCACCTGCACCTCTTAAATTTCCTTCTTCTTTTGGGTTACTTTACTGTACAATCCTAGATGTTTTCTTCTTCTCTTTGATTGTTCATTCTGTTTCCCTCACTAGCTTCTTACTTCCTACCCACTAGAGGTGGGTATTACTCCAACGTTCTGTCCTTCTCTCCATTATCTCCTTTGGTTCTCTCATCAGCTTTCACAGACTTAATTCTCTTCGTTCGTTCGTTCATTCTTTCATTCTTTTAGTATTTCTTGATTGCTTCCTGTGCAACAGGCAGTGTACTAGCTCAATATCTAGATAATAGAGAATCAGGTAAAGGAGCAATTACAGAAAATAATTTGAGTGTAATTCTTTGTGATAAGTGTCCTGATGAGGTAGTATGGTATGGGATTACACAAAAGAGGTACCTGACTCAACTTGTGGGGAGCAAGGAGAGGAGTGGCCAGCAGGATGACTTCAGAGGAGATGTACTTAAAGGCTGAGTAGGTGTTAATGAGCAAGGGAGGGTTAGAACATCTCAGTCATGGGGACCACACAGCTTAAGTAAAGGCAGTTAGGCAAAATGGAGCACAGACTCTCAGAGAACTGTAGGGAGTTCAGCATAGTGGGAAAGAGTATGGAGAGAAGAAGCTGGAGAAAGCCCAGATCAAGAAGAAACTGGAGAAGGCCCAGATCAAGTGGGGGTACCACCCAAGGGGAGTTTCCAGAATCATTTTGTTTTTTTAACCAGTGAAGAGATTTATCTGAAAGACCAGCTATGAGGTTATTTTAGTTATCAAGGTGAGCAGTGATAGAGGCTTCAGCGAAGGCAGAGGGTAGGGAATTGATTTTAAATAGAAGAGAGAAGAATTTGATGAGACTTGATTGATTTGGCTAATATTGAAGAGGAGCAGTGTTCTGTGTGGACTGTTGTGCTCTTTAAATGTGTTATATAGGTAGATAGTGGGGCAGATTTGAGAGAAAACATGATACATTCAGTTTACAATCTCCTCAAACCAATAATAATGTATCCTTGAAGCCTCAGTGTAAGAGTTCTTTCCAGGGAAATCTCCTTGGATGGCCTGTCTCTGTTCAGATACCACCCTTGGTGTACCTGCCTGTATCATAGCACTTATCACACTGAATTATAGTTGTTGGTTTCCTTATCCATGCCTGCCGTTAGACTGTAAGCTCTGTAAGGGCAGGGATAGTGGGACAGTGCCTTTCATTTCTTTATCTCCAGTCTGTAGCACAGTACCTGTGGTAGGTATATCATGTCTATTTCAGTCTAACTGAATTATTTTTTTTTTTTAAAAGATTTATTTATTTATTTGAGATAGAGAGGTTGGGAGAGAGAGAGCACATGAGAAGGGAGAGGTCAGAGTGAGAAGCAGACTCCCTGAGCAGGGAAGCCTGATGTGGGACTCGATCCTGGGACTCCAGGATCATGACCTGAGCTGAAGGCAGTTGCCTAACCTACTGAGCCACCCAGGCATCCCCCAACTCAATTATTTAAAAGGCCACTGTCAGGGAATAGGATGGGACTAAAATTTTCATATGTTCTCAACTTCTCTCTGGTGATGTGACAGTAAGCTAATGTGTTGTTGAGAACACAAAAATGCTGGTGTGTATTGTTTTCTTAGATTAAAAAGAATCTATGCTTTTGAAATTGCCACTTTTAAGACTCTCATTTTGGGAATCCAGTACATTACCTCTGTTGATTCTGATTTAAATAGTTTCAAAGGGCTCATTTTCTGTCACTGGATTCCTTCACTAGATTCTGCATTTTCTCTTAAAGCTATTTCTCATTTCTCATAAAGCAATTAAAAGTGTGGTGTGAAACAATACTGGTATAATAAAAACAATGCATTTCCATTACAAAATGATGGGCCTAAATGTACCCATTTATGTTTCCATGCTTCTTAATATCATTGCAAAAGACAAAGTAGACATAAGAAAAATAACAAATCATAATTGTAGAAAAGGAAAGCTTTGAAGCCAGATTATCTATGTCTGAATCCAGGCTCTACCATTTACCAACTGTGTGACTTTGGGCAAGTTCCTTACTCTTTTTTTTTTTTTTTCTTTTTTTTTGGTCTTCAATTTCCTCATCTGTTAAATAAGGATGATGATGGTAGTACCTGCCTCCTAGGGTTACTGTGAGATCAAGAGAGATATGTGCAAAGCACTTTGAGTTTTTACATTTAGCCAACGTTGAATTAATCTTAGCTACTTCCATTATTATTTTATAATGCCAGAAAGTCTAAGGAATTTCAGGGCCATAGAAAGCAGTTGGAATTATATTGACTGAGAAACCAGAACAGAACGAAATGGAACCCAAATTAGGTGTTCCTGCTGCATGCTGCAAGTCAGAGAATTCTTAGTAGGGCCTCTTTCCTGAAACTCCAGGCCCATTGTCAGCAAGTATGGGAACAGGGAGCAGGTGTAGGAAAAGTGGAACATCAAGGCAAATAATGAAGGGTCTTCCTCCAAAACAGTTATTTCCCTTACATCTCTCTCTTCACATAAAGAGCTTTGGCAAGAGCATTAGTTCCTAGGATAAAACTATGAGGACGGCTGCTCAGGCAGAGTTAGGGGATTTGCTCTGGGGAAGGTTGAGCAGGCTGTGTTCACATGGACTGGAATTGGAGAGAGAGTGGGGGCACAAAGCAGAACTTTGGATGAGGGAGCTGGAACAGGGACAGGAAAAGAAAGGGAGCTCCATCAAGGTGTGATGTACATTAAAGGACCATAACATCAAAACACAGCCTTTTCATTCAGGCAATACCAAGGCAAAGCTACTCACTTTTCTCTCCTTCTAAAGGGCAACCTGTCTGTCAGTCTACCACCTACCTGCAGAGACCCACCAGGAGAGGGACCTCCCATTGGGAGGTTTGGAGACAAAGTACTACAACTGTTGAGGAAATCCTTGTCTCTCACAACTACCAACCAATGTAGTCCTTCATTTATTAATATAAATAGGTTATCAAGGCCCATCAGACATCTGAGGGAGATTAGATTTGAAAAAGGGATGACTAAGATGAACAAATGAAATACCTGACCGTGGGGGAAACAGAACAGGAGGAAGCATGGAACTTTAAGAAGATCTGATCAAAAAAAAAAAAAAAAAAAAAGATCTGATCATAGGAGATTTCCTCAGAATCAAGAGTGAATTGGATCCATAAATAAAAAAACAACAGCCGTGGAGAAAAGTGAATGATTAAAGAATTATTTCTGGGGGCACCTGGGTGACTCAGTGGGTTAAGCCTCTGCCTTCGGCTCAGGTGATGATCTCAGGGTTCTGGGATTGAGCCCCGCATTTGGCTCTCTGCTCAGCAGGGAGCCTGCTTCCCCTTCTCTCTCTGCCTGCCTCTCTGCCTGCTTGTGACCTCTCTGTCAAATAAATAAATAAAATCTTAAAAAAAAAAAAAGAATTATTTCTGTGTTGAAGTCTTGATTGCTGACATAAAAATGCAGTTTGAGTATTAAAAGACAAGCTTAAGGGGCGCCTGGGTGGTTCAGTGGGTTAAAGCCTCTGCCTTCGGCTCAGGTCATGATCCCAGGGTCCTGGGATGGAGCCCCGCGTCGGGCTCTCTGCTCAGCAGGGAGCCTGCCTCCTCCTCTCTCTCTGCCTGCCTCTCTGCCTACTTGAGATCTCTGTCTGTCAAATAAATAAATAAATAAATCTTAAAAAAAAAAAAGACTAGCTTAAGACCAATTCTAAGGAAAATAAAGAGGCAATATAGAGACCATAAAGCAAGAAGACCAAAAGAGAAAATACATGAGAGAAATTCATACTTTGAGGATAAATATAAGTGTTCCACTATCCATATCATGGAATTACAGAAGGAAAGATCAGATAGTGGAAGGGAGAAAATAAGGAAACACAGAATATTTCCCTATACTGAAGAAAGACTAACTTTTCAAGAATAAAGGGCCCATCAAGGAACAGGCAGGAAGAACAAAAAAACAAAAGCATCTATCTATACGTTGATGAACTCCTTATGATTCCAGGGACAGAAAGTTGTTTACATTTTCTTAGTCTTAGACCAAGACTAAAAATCAGACTGGTGTTGGATTTCTCACCTGCAACACGATTTGCTAGAAGATAAGTACCTTCAGTGTTCTGAGAGAAAATTATTATTTTTTAAAGATTTTATTTTTTTAGTTGACAGAGAGAGACACAGCAAGAGAGGGAACACAAGCAGGGGGACTGGGAAAGGGAGAATCAGGCTTCCCTCCAAGCAGGGAGCCCGATGCAGGGCTCAATCCCAGGACCCCAGGATTGTGACTTGAGCCGAAGGCAGACGCTTAACAACTGAGCCACCCAGGCGCCCCCTGAGAGAAAATTATTTTGAGCAGAACTCTGTACCCACCCTCACTAGTGTTTAAGTAGGGGTAAAAATAAATGAGAACTCTGAAAGTTTACAACACATATCCTTTTTGAGAAAATTACTTTGAAGAGATACTCCCAGTAAAATGAAAACAAATCCAAGAAAGAGGAAGATTGGGATATAGGAAGCTACAGTGTGGAAAGAAACCAGTAAAACTTGGAGCGCCTGGGTGGCTCAGTGGTTTAAGCTGCTGCCTTCAGCTCAGGTCATGATCTCAGGGTCCTGGGATCGAGTCCTGCATCCGGCTCTCTGCTCGGCAGGGAGCCTGCTTCCCTGCCACTCTCTCTGCCTCCTTGTGATCTCTCTCTGTCAAATAAATAAATAAAATCTTAAAAAAAAACAAACAAACAGTAAAACTTTAAGAGTTGTATCGAGATAGAGGGACTGGGAAGCCCAAGTTTAATTGTTAAGAAAAGATTTATAAAAATACAGAAATAAATGTATGTATATTTTATATATATAACATTCTGTAACTAAAAATAAAGAATAATATAAATACATATGTGTGTGTATTTATATGTGTGTATATATAGATATAAGTAACATTGTACAGCATTTCAGATGATTTAAACAAATTGGGAGTAGGGAGAAAGTAAAACTGCTTAAGATCATCTTATTTTTTGTTTTAGAATTTACAGGTATAATACGGGCTTATTTAAATTCAAATAATATGGAAATACATAAAGTGAAAAATGGATGTCCTTATCTGTATATAACAAATTTGAACAGATTAGTAAGAAAAAGACATCTCAGTAGAAGAATGTATTAAAGGCTTGAGCAGATATTTCTCAAAAGAAAAAAATCTAGTTGACCAGTAAACAGGAAAAGGTGCCCAGTCTCATTAGTAATGAGACAAATGCCTATTAAAACCACAATGAAATAGGTATACAAACAGATAGGAATTGCTTAATTAAAAAGACTGACAATACCAATAATAAGTATTTTGTAAACAGTTTGAACTTTCCTAGCAAAGGTTAAGATTTCCATATATTGTGACTCACAAATTACCTATCTGGATTTTATTTATTTTTTTTTAAAGATTTTATTTATTTATTTGTCTGAGAGAAAGGGAGAGTGAGCGAGCGAGCACAGGCAGACAGAGTCGCAGGCAGAGGCAGAGGGAGAAGCAGGCTTCCCCGCTGGGCAAGGAGCCCGATGTGGGACTCGATCCCAGGACACCAGGATTATGACCCGAGCCAAAGGCAGCTGCTCAACCAACTGAGCCACCCAGGCTTCCCTTTTATTTTTTTAAGATTTTATTCCTATCTGGCTTTTATAGCTAACAAATGTGGGTCCCTGTGCACCTGAAAACATGTACAAAAATATTTATAGCAGCATTAAGAATCACTATTTTGAAACAGCCCAAATGTCTATTCATGCAATGTAGAATGGATAAATCATGGTATATAGTCATACAAAGAAATACTATTTGGCGATGGAAATGAACAGACCACTTCACTCCCAACAACATGAATGAATCTCACAAACATAATTATGAATGAAGGAGCCCAGAAAGAATATATACTATATTATTCTACTAAAATACACTTCAAAACTAGGCCAAAATAAACAATACTGTTTAGGGACGCAAACTTAGGTATGATAAAGCTATTAAAAGAAAGCAAGTTTTATGATTGCCATAAAAATAGGGAATGTGTTCTTCCTCTAGAAGTGAAGGAGGTGGGTTGCAGGGAGTTGTGGCCAAAAGGAGTAGGTAAGGGGGCATCTGGGTGCCGGCAGTATTCAGGGTTTTGACCTGAGTGATGATTGCCTTTTTTGTAATTTGTTCAGCTATACATTTATAGTTGTATGTGTTCCTGTACATGTGTTATATTTTACAACAATGTTAAATTAGAAAAGCAAAGGTCCTCCTTCACATCTTTACTCTTCACGTTATTCCCATCTCCAGAAGTAATCACTGTTAATAGCCAAGTGTCTTTCTGTATGTAACTTGTTTTTTGTTGTTTTTTTTTTAAGATTTTATTTATTTATTTGACAGAGAGAGATACAAGCAGGCAGAGAGGCAGGCAGAGAGAGTGAGAGGGAAGCAGGCTCCCTGCCGAGCAGAGAGCCCGATGCGGGACTCGATCCCAGGACCCTGAGATCATGACCTGAGCCGAAGGCAGCGGCTTAAACCACTGAGCCACCCAGGCGCCCCTGTCTTTCTGTATGTAGTTGGTTTGTTGGTTGACTTGTTCATTTGTTTATTTTTTGAGAGAGAGAGAATGTGAGCTCTGGAGCCTGGGAGGAAGGTGGAGAGGGGTAGGGGGAGCAAGAGAATCTTAAGCAGGCTCCACAGCCCAGCATGGAGCCCCAGGAGCCCCATGAGGGGATTGATTTCAACACCGTGAGATCATGACCTGAGCAGAAATCACAAGTCAGTGGCTTAACCGACTGACCCATCCAGTTGCGCCTATATGTGGTTTATTCTTAATATTGTTAGGAAAACAAAAGTTTATGGTTTTTAAAAAGATTTATTAAAAAGAGAAAGAGAGGGAAGTCACGTGTGGTTGCGAGTGGCAGAGGAGCAGAGGGAGAGAGAGAATCCTCAGGTGGACTCCCTGCTAAGTGAGGAGCTGGGAAGCCAAGGCTTGATCCCAGGGCCCTGAGATCATAACCTGAGCCGAAATGAAGAGTCGGTTGTTTAACTGACTGAGCCACCCAGGTGCCACAAGTTTATTGGTTTTAAAAAAATATTAGAGGTAATGGGATATAGATCTTCCTAGGAGAAAAGGAAAGAAAAATAAAGCTTAATTATTTCAGCAAAATCAGAAAAGTAGAAAACCAGTAAGATTTTCTTGATATCAAAAAAGTTTAATAAAATTTGATTCTCAGTGTGTTCATTTTGTTAAAATACACCAAACTATACTCTTATATGCAGTTTTCTGTATTTTCCATTTCAGTAAAAATTTAATTTTTGAAAAACCATACCCATTTCTGGTAAGGAAAAAATTGGCAGGCAGCCATGAATAGAGAAAAATTTATTTTATTGTATAGGCTATGTATAAGAAACGAATTGCAAATATTATACATTATGGTGAAACATTACCAATTTAAAAAGAAAATAAGACAAAATGCCCACTGCCTGAATGGCTCAGTGGGTTAAAGCCTCTGCCTTCAGCTTAGGTCATGATCTCAGGGTCCTGGGATTGAGCCCCACATCAGGCGCTCAGCTTAGCAGGGAGCCTGCTTCCCCCCCTCCCCCTCTCTGCCTGCCTCTCTGCCTACTTCTGATCTCTGTCTGTCAAATAAATAAATAAAATCTTAAAAAAAAAAAAAAGAAAGACAAAATGCCCACTATCATCTCTACTCTTCAACCTTGTTCTAGAGGTTTCAACTAATACCATAGAAGACAAGGAAAAACATAAAAGTACATGTATTGGAAATAAAGAGCTGAAAGTTGTCATTAATAACAAGTACATGATTGTCCACTGTAAAATTTGAGATAATTAGTGATAACTAATACCAGAATTCAGGCAGTTGACAGGATAAAATTTGAACTTGCAAAGATAAATTACTTCTGTGTATGTTAACAACAACCAATTAAAAAATAGAACAAAAGAGATACCCATTCACCATTGTGTGGAAAATTATGAAGTACTTAGAAATAAAAAACAAGAAAACAATGAATCTATATGATGGTTATCAAAAAAGATGAGGATAAATGGCTAGAGACTATGTTCCTTCATGACATAATTTCAGACTCAACAGAGAAGCAACAAGAATGGTAAAAAATTCTATACCCTTTGCCCAGATTCTCCAAATGTTAACATTTGATCACATTTGCTTGATCCTGGTCCCTCTCTTCTCTTCCCTCTCCTCTCCTCTCCCCTTTCACCCCCTCTTTCTATGCATATATGACATATGTATATGTATACACATGTCTGTTGTTTTTGTTTGAACCGTTTGAGGTAAGCATAGACATGATGCCCTGTTATCCCTAAATACTTTAGTGTCCCTGGAAAACAAATATTCTCTTTGACTGCAGAACAAGTATCTAAAATAGGAAATTACCACTATTAACACTGTAAGGAATGGATAAAATTAACACTAGTATCTGATTTACAGACCTTACCTTTAGATTTTGCCAATTATTCCAATGATGTCCTTTGTAGTAAAAGAAAATGCCAAATCATGTGTTGCATTCAGTTTTCATATATCTTTTTAGCTTTGACATTGATATTTTTCAACAACGTTGAAAACATTGATATTTTTCAACAACGTTATATTGTGGCATATCAGTTTGTGTTTGTCTCATGTTTTTTCATGATTACATTCAGCTTATGCATTTTTGGTAGGAATGCTGAAGTCGTTTTTGTTGTTGTTGTTGTTGTTGTTGTTTTAGAGAAAGAGCAAGCAAGGAGGGGCAGAAGGAGGAGAGCAGGAATCTTAACCAGGCTCCACGGGCAGCGTGGATCCCCATCCAGGGCTTGATCTCACAACCCTGAGATCATGACCTGAGCCAAAAATCAAAGAGTTGGATGCTTAGCTGACTGAGCCACCCCATAGTCCCCACCCTGAAGTAATATTGTGTTCATGTCCCTTGCAGATGGTGTTGATTTTTCCCATTATGATGATGTTAATTTTGATCACCTGGATAAGATGATTATATCAAGGGACTTTTTTTTTTTTTTTAAAGATTTCATGTATTTATTTATCAGAGAGAGAGAGAGCAAGTGAGCAAGCGAGCACAAGCAGGGGGAGTGGCAGGCAGAGGGAGAAGCAGACTCCCTGCTGAGCAGGGAGCCCCATGTGGGACTCCATCCCAGGATCCTGGGATCATGACCTGAGCCGAAGACAGACACTTAACAAACTGAGCCACCCCGGCATCCCTCAAGGGACTTCTTACATTTGTGGGTTTTGTTTTGTTTTGTTTTTAACAAACTGACTCCAAAATTGATTGCAAGCGTAGGTGGAGAAAAACAGCCCAGAAATTCTTTGAAAAAGTAACAGAAAGGGGAATTTGTTCTACTGGATATTGAGAAGATACTTCAAAGCTATCATAATTAAAACAGTGTGATAATGGTATAGGAGTTGGTAAATAGCAGAGTTGGTGGAACTGAATAGAGCCCAGAAGCCAATGATGATATATAACTAGGTACAGTGTAACACAACTAGCTCAAGTATGCTGTGCTCAGTACTTGAAATGAACTCATCATAACACCAGAGTCTGTCAAAGCAGATTTATTTTATTGCCGCTATCTTCGACACTAAGATTATCTGCCCTGAGAAGCCAGATCTTTACATATGCATCTCATACAGGGTATGGAGTTCCTCTGGTAGGAAATGCATATATAACTATGTAATAATGCTTGCTGGTATGAATAGATTGCTTTTGCCTGAACAGCTTGGACTCTGGGAGTAGTAAAAAGGTCTGCTTGCTGTCAGGGGCGGGAGCCAGCTGGCTCAGTCCTCCTTGGCTTCCCTGTCCAGTTTTCCATATGTAAAATAGAAGACCTGTCTTCTCTGGTAGAGGTAATGGAAAGCTTTATATTTGGGAAAAAGTGACCAGTTAAATGAAACTGAATCTATCCTTTAGGCTATTTGATATTTATAACTAGCTAATACTTTCAGCAGTAAAGGTTTTTATTTTTTTTAATGGCCTCCCCACAAATTAATATAACATTTAGAGGTGGCTACATCTTGTAAGTAATAGATTTACTAAGCAATAAATGTTATATGCTATTTTACTTGCAAGCTTTTGCATTTAAGATTCTGTGATTTTGCTTTATATTGATTGTGTGCACTCTTTTTTTTTTTTTTTTTTTTAAGATTTATTTATTTATTTTAGAGAGAAGGAGAGAGGGAGATTCCCAAGCAGATTCTGTGCTAAGCGTGGAGCCAGTCATGGGGCTCAATCTCACAACCCTAAGATCAGGACCTGAGCCAAAATCAAGGGTTGGATGCTTAACCAACTGTGCCACCCAGGTGCCCCAGTTGTGTGCATTCTTAAAGAGTAATAGATTTTGTGTCCAAGTTTGTGATTAGAACTGGATATTGGGATTTTCCTAATTCTACTCTAGAACATGTCAATTTAGTGTGTGATAAAGTTGGCATTTCAACTTTATTGAGATGGCTTTCCAGAAGTGGTTTGATGGCAAAAGCCTATCCATTTTGGGAGGAAAATTAGAGCCCTACCTCATATATTACACAAAAATAATGTATTCAATTTCTGAGTATTTAAAAAAAACCCTGTAAAATTACTAGAACTAAATGAAAATATTTTTATAATTTTATGATTTAGAGATAAATGAGATATAAAGCACCTTTTTTTTTTTTTTTGCAAAGGAATCTTTATTAAAAGATTGAGAGATTCAGTAACACAAAAACTTCCATACATTAAAAGATAAAATTAAGACAAGTAGCAGGTTGGATGAAAGAAATATTATAAATAAATAATTTCTACAAATCTGTAAGATAACAACTAGGTAGATAGAAAAGTCGGCAAGGGGTATGATCAGGCAGCTCCCCACAGAAGAAATATAAATGGGCTGGTTAACATGTGCACTAGTAAAAAATCAGGGAAGTACCTGAAATACCAGGGAAATTTGTACCCTTCCAATGGGCACACAGGAAAAAGGTTAAAGAGAGTGTGAAGAAATAAGCACTTCCAGAAATCATTGTTGGGAGTATAATTGTTCCAGTCTCTTTGGAGAGCAATATGGCTCTATCACATTGCATCTGTAACATTTTAAAGCATATATTCCTTTGACGCAGAAGGACTCAGAATTTGCATGTGAACATATGTAAAGGAAGCTTTGTTAAAATATTGTAATGGTGAAAACATTGACTAATCCGGCTAATCATCTGTCACCTTAATGTTGGGCAGCTAGCTTCTCTCTTCCTTTGGGCTGGAGTAGAAACTAAAGCCCATTTCCCTGGTTACCACGAGCTCTTGCTTCTGCCCTGAGTTAAAGAGCAAGTGTGAGCCCATGGAAGAGATGGTTCAGACATCATACACACTCCCTTAGCTGGATGTTGCCTTGTGGATATTGGGAATCACCTCTGTATACTAGTTCAGTTTTAATTTTTGACTTTTTTACGCTTGAGTTTTTTTACATTTTCTAGTGGAAGTTTCTGAATTAGGTAACCTAATTCAAAGGGTAATTTTATTAGTAGCAAGTCATTTTTAGGAAAGTGGGATTTGCACATGGAGAGTTTGGGGAGGATTCAGAGAACTATTTAACAATCTAAAACCCAATTTTATTTTGGTCAAGGCTGATGAACCTGTGCTATATCCTACACGATGAAAATAAGTGCTTAGTCTCCATGGCATTAGCCCTGACAAATTCCCATGATTTATTCAAAGTAAAATTTGACTTTCTGATATGTTAGTCACTCTTGGGCTATAAATATGTACAAAGAAATCTCTAGTTACCGACTGAAGAGAAAGAAGAGTTACCTCTTTACTCCCAGCCCTCAGACTTCTTGACAGCATGTTTAATATTTATCAAACATTGATCAGATTCTCTTTACCCAGCAGTTTAATTTGCATAGATAATGGAATCACAAAAGCCAGCAATTGAATCAGACCAGCCCTGTTCAATAGAAATGTTACGTGAGCCACAAATTGAAAAATTTCCAGTAGTCACATTAAAAAAGTAAAAGGTGGCATTAATTTTAATACTTCTATTTAACTCAGGACATCAAAAATACATTTCAACATGCATTCAATACAAAAATTAGTAATTCTACATTCATTTTTGGATACTAAGTCTTTGAAATCCAGTGGGTATTTTACATTGAAATCGTATCTCATTCTGGACCATCCTCATTTCAAGTGCTCAGCATTAATACATGGTTAGTGGCTACCGCATTCAAAGTGCAGGACTAGACTTTAATCTCTAGAGGACAGAAATACAGAAATGGTAGTGGTCCTATCACTGTATCCCTAGCACCTTAGGCAGTACCTGGTACATAGCAAGTATCCAGTGATATTTTTGGCTTAATGAATGAATGAATGAGTGAATAAATATGAAACCGTCTTTTCACTAACTCCTCAACCTTTAATCCATTTGAGTTACATTTGTCACAAAAATAGTTGTCAAGTAACTCATAGTGGGAAATTATAGAGAGAAAATCCTAGAATATAGTGTATGTCTTTTCAAATATTTGTCCAAAAGCAGTTTTAGAAAAGTATCTGTTGACTTCAGGGAGTAAAGCAAATGACATTATAAAGATTCTCAAAGTTCCCATCTGTTGACCACAACAACTCTGTTTTGTTTTGTTTTTAAATTTGTTTCACTAATTTTTAGAAGCATTTCTGTTTTGAGAAGACCATTGCATAATCCAACCCCTGCCCCTGAAATTGTGTATCTCTGAAGTATAATGATATCAAAGTCTATTGGGAGCTGTACACTACTTTGATCATCCCTGTCACTGTTTGCTTTAACCCGAAACTAGAATCATGAAACTCCTAGTATCTTTTTTCTTTTTTTAAGATTTTATTTATTTTTATTTGAGAGATGGAGTGAGAAAGAACATGAGAGGGGAGAAGATCAGATGGAGAAGCAGACTCCCCTTGGAGCTGGGATCCTGATGCGGGACTTGATCCTGGGACTCCGGGATCATGACCTGAACCAAAGGCAGTTGCTTAACCAACTGAGCCACCCAGGTGCCCTGTCTCCTAGTGTCTTTTATATCGCTCCACTGGTTTCAGGTGTTATGGGTAATACAGGACGATTGTTATACATGATCTTTGCCTTTGAGGAGCTTCTAACCTACTTGGAGAAGAAAAACAAATGTTAACAAAATGATTAGAGAAAAATTTGTAAATTTTTGTTTAGTGTTTTTTGTGTGCCTTGGGCTTGGTACTAGAAAGATGAATACAAGAACATTCCTCTTTCTTCAAATAGTTCACACACTTGGAAAGATTAATATATAAACTAATAAGCATTTTAATAGAAGTGTGAAAAATCTGTGAGGTACAAGCATAATATCCCCTTATACAGACGAGGAAGCTGAGATACAGTGAGGGTCTGTGACTTGCTCAAGGTAGCAGTTAGAAACCTGGATTCAAATCTAGATATTTGTAGGAGCTTTTGCTTTTTCTTCCACACCACACTTTCTGTGTTTCAGGATTCCTAGAAAGAGAAATTTAATTCTTCGGTTGAGGTAAATCACAGCTTATGAGTAATTTTTCTAACTGATTATAGTTTGCCTAATATCATATTCATGTATTTACATAGATACGGTATAATAATCTTGCTGTGTGTGTATATCCTATTATTTGAATCGCAGGGTATTGAACTTTAAGGGCTCTAGGGTTTAACTGATGACAAAGCTGTAAGGGCTGGATTTGGAGGCATTTCCACAAGTAGGCATTGAAGGGTAGGAGACCAGGCCAAGGGCTAAGGGAAGGACTTGGCTTTATAAGCAGAGAGACAAACTTAGGCAGAAGTGTGAGCCATCAGGCCAAAGTTATGTTGTGAAAGGCTCTAAATTGTGGGTGGAAAACTGTACTTGACAGAACAGGAAGGAGTCATCAAAGATTCTCAGACAGGACTGATAGGTCAGAGTTGAGGGATTCAGTGATTGATTTGTGGTTTATTTGTTTTTTAGTTTCTCTAGATAGGTGCAACTTCTTTTCTGTTCTTATTTGAAGTTATACTCTAGGAAGTGAGATTTTGATTAACAAAATACATAAGGCCTATGTTAGGTTGGTAATAAGTGTTTTGTTTTTAATACAACATGTTTGTTAGGTGTCCAGGATCATTCTAAATATTAATTAACATTATACTAGTATCTATTCCTAGTATAGGAAAGTAGGTAAGTCTTTAGGGTGACAGACAACAATTGTGGCTTCTTAATCCATCCAGTATGGATTTAAGCATTTTGGGTTCTGTAGCTATGTAAGGGTTTGTGTAGACTGGTATAAAAAATTGTAAGGATAATAGAAATAATCTAAAAATTTAGGGTTTTTTAATCTTGAAGTAGTTTTTAGTGAACTAGTTGCTGCAATTTAGACTTCAGATAGCTTTCAAATATAAACTGTAGAAATAGCTTTTCTGAGTAAAGCTCTCAGTAGGATGAAAGATGCTTTTTGAGATAACTATAAGGATATTTTTTGTTAACTGCCATACTGTCTGGAGTGGTATTTAATTCTAAATCTTTCTATAACTCTTTGAAAGCCAGTTTTCTTTTTAAGTGTATAATTATTAGTGTGGACAAATCATAGGTTTTATGTGTGTGTATTTTTATTTACACATGACTCATTCACATTTGTGATTATATTTATGTAGTTCTCTAATATTTTCAGTTTAATTTAGTTGGCCTGTGTTTTTGTTCTCCTCTAAGGAAATAAGAAAATTTGTCCTGTTAGCATTTTGCTTATTAAACCCCTCCTCCTTCTTGAAAATTTCAAGTTGTCAGCCATTTTTTTGAGTTTATAATGCTATTTTACCTCCCTTGGAAAAAAAACTTTTCACAGTTACCAAAATCTGAAAGTTAGTCGTATGAAATAGAAATGGAGACTAGCTCCTTAAAAACTTAAGTAGTTGTGTGTGAATGTAAAAAATAACCTAAGCAAATAAAAAGTAAATCAATGTTATAAATTTTCCCTGATTCCCTTTTAAAGCTAAAATGATTGTGACCAAATTTGTTTGTGCTTTTAATCTGCTTGGCCATCTGTGGAAAACCGTCTTCTTCTCTCCTAGGCCACAGACCTCCACCAGCACGAAGTGGACATCGTTGTGTGGCAGATAATACCAACCTCTATGTGTTTGGAGGTTATAACCCAGATTATGATGAATCTGGAGGGCCAGATAATGAAGACTATCCTCTCTTCAGGGAGCTTTGGAGGTATCATTTTGCTACAGGAGTATGGCACCAGATGGGCACAGATGGCTACATGCCCCGGGAATTGGCGTCTATGTCACGTGAGTGCACGCAGTTCTGAACTTTTGACTTTATGAAATGTCTGTGAGGACAGGTCAGTGTCACATGGTTCTTGTTAATAATTTGTAATAATACTGCCGTATGATTAAACCCCGTTAAGGGATAGACTTGCTACTGTGGTAATAATGCAGCATGGTGATTCAAAATCACTTGGGAGGCTAGTCCTGAGTTTGCATCCAGCTGTATACCGTTTTCTTGCTTGATGATTCTTGGGTTCAAATCCTTACTTGTAAAATGGGATTAGTAATATTTCAGAGGGTCCAATAGAAAGTAGCAGATAGAGGCTAAGTAAAATGTAGTAGAGGATCAACAGAGGGGGTTTATAATAACGATAGTAGCTTCTGAGCAAAGTACGTCACACGTAGTATCCGTTTACCTCACAGCATCTCTGTGATGCACTTACTAGAATGATTGCCGTTGTACAAATGGAAAACAGGATGTTAGAGAGGCCTTAAGGGACTTTACTGAGCTCATACAAGAATTGAAACCTGGCTCTTGCGGCTCCAGAGCCATGCTGGCTCTCAAACTGTATCAGCTGAACAATTGATTTCTTAAAATGCCATTGAGGTAAAATAGTAGCATGATTTGGGGAGTACTTGTCGTTAGAGAGAGAAAGAAAGCATGTGTGTGCATGTGTGTGTGTGTGCGTACGTGTGTGCATGTGGTGGCAGGAACAGAAGAAATACAGAGAACACCAAAGTTACCAGCAGGATATTGGTGTTTCTTTTTATCTGGTGAAGGATTAAGGTGACAGAAGCATAATTTAAAATGTAGAGATCATTCGTTCCCCTGGCAGAACCAGGATGATCCTTTTATCCCTTCATCCAGAGTCCTGCTGGGTCTTTGCTGAGGCAAAGATGATACTTCATTTCCTCTGCTTTGCTGCGTACTTGAACTGTCTTCAGTGACAGTGGTGTGCCATAGTTCATGTCCTTTAGTAGTGTTAGACACGGTATTTCAGGAACTCCACAAACACGTACTGAATACGTGTCACGTACCTAACAACGAGCTGTCCTTATGGTTTAGTCCGTGCAGTTTGAAGTAAGCCTTTTCCTGCAGAACTTTATAGTAGATAGATGTCAGTGGTTTGAGTTACCTTCTGAGAGAGCATTAAAGCAGACATTTTTTTAGTCTCTCAGTTATTCTGGGTCTACGTGGGAACATACCGCAGGCAGCCAGTGCATAATGGACATGTGCGTCTCCTTCCCCAGTTGTGCTGCATGGAAACAACCTGCTGGTGTTTGGAGGTACAGGCATCCCGTTCGGTGAGAGCAACGGCAATGACGTCCATGTGTGTAATGTGAAGTATAAGAGATGGGCTTTACTCAGCTGTCGGGGGAAGAAACCCAGCCGTATATATGGACAGGTACCAATCTGTGGCCAATCACGGTGGATGTATTAGTGCAGATCTTTCTAGTTCTAGGGACAATGTCAGAATATTTGTTACCACATTTTTTTTTAAACAGAGAATGAATTCACTGTTTAATATTTGATTTTTCAGTTCATTTTTTCAAGAAGATTTTATTTATTTATTTGAGAGATGAGAGAGAGCCTGAGTCTGTGGGGAGGGGAAGAGGCAGAGGGAGAAGCAGTCTCCCCAGCAAGGGGCTTGATCCCAGGATCCCAGGACTGGCTGAGCCACCCAGGTCCCTAGGGTTTTTGTTTCTGTTTCTGTTTTCCTTAATTTATTTATTTGAAAGAGAGAGAGCACACACATGAGTGGGGGGAGGGCAGAGGGAGAGAGAGAATCTTCCAGCAGATTCCCCACTGAATGCAGCACCACACAGGACTTGATCTCAAGACCCTGAGATCATGGCCTGAGTTGAAACCAAGAATCAGGCGCTCAACTGACTGAGCCACCCAGGCGCCCCCTGATTTTTCAGTTCTGATGTGAAGTCATAATTTGCAAATCTGGTTTACCTTCTTTCCTTTTTTTCCTCACTCTTTATTTCTAATTCAATTTGGGATCATGACCTAGATCTATACAGAAGTATTTTTCTTAAAAGATTTTATTTATTTATTTGAGAGGGAGAGACAGAAAGCATGAGCAGGGACAGGGCAGAGAGAGAAGCAGACTCCCTGCTGAGCAGGGAGCCCAATTCGGGATTCGATCCCAGGACCCTGGGATCATGACCTGATCCAAAAGCAGCCACTTAACTGACTGAGCCACCGGGGCGCCCCTCTACAGAAGTATTTTAAATATCAGGACGCACCCTGCCTCCACTCCCACCCCCAATGAGTTCGGGCTCTACATATGGTCAAGGTGCTGTCATCTCTAAAATGGTATGATTCTTTGGAGAACTTTCAGACCTAAGTAGTAGAGTAGATAATATCTGCACTTGGAAGGGACTTAATACAGGCCAATCTGAGTAAAACACGGGTTATGTGGACATTAGTTTCTAGTTAGATTCCAGTGCTTCAAACCTTAGGTCTGAAAAGTTCTATCCAAAAAGATAGGGAGCAACCCTCCAACATCAGCGACCCTTGGAGAGTAATGGGCTAAACTTAAAAGCATCTTTAGCTTCTTTTTCAACTGGCCAATGTTAGTGCTAATAATAAATACCTCCTGAGCTATGTGCAGAGGTACATACTGGATAACTCTATTCCACTGGAGGAGGCATTAAAACTCTGAGAAATGACCATAACAAAAGCAGAATTTATGCTGACGGGAGTCTGGTGGAAAATGTGACATTTTTAGGACTACCAACTTTAGACATTTTACTTAAGGGGTTCTGGTGCCTTATTTTCATATCTGCTGCTTCTTCCTGAGAGCGTCTTTCTTAACACTGCTTAGAAAGAGAAGCAGCTTTGCGTGGAAATGTTCATGACCATGCTGTATACATTTTTTGGTTGGCCAGGACCCCTAAACGATATCCAGTCCTCTTGCCTATCTAGGTAGAACTGCTTTGTAGTTGAGCAAAGATTTACCTTTCTTTCTTAACTTTTCTTTCTTTTTAAAGATTTATGTATTAGATAGAGAGTGCATGTGGTCGGGAAGGGGCAGAGGAAGGGGGAGAGAGAGTCATAAGCAGACTCCATGCTGAGCAGCCCGATGCAGGGCTTGATCTAACAACCCTGAGATCATGACCTCAGCCAAAACCAAGAGCAGGACACTTAACCAACTGCACCACCCAGGCACCCCAAAGCTTTACCCTTCTAAAAATGATCCCTGGGTTCTCTAAAAATCTTTAATCTTTTATTTGTTTGTTTACTTTTAGGTATATTTTTAAAAGATTTTATTTTTTAGGGGCATCTGGGTGGCTCATTTGTTAAGTGTCTGCCTTCACTCAGGGCATGATCCCAGGGTCCTGGGATCAAGCCTCCACATTGGGCTCCCTGCTTGGCAGGAAGCCTGTTTCTCCCTCTCCCACTCCCCCTGCTTGTGTTCCCTCTCTCACTGTGTCTCTCTTTGTCAAATAAAAATTTTTTTATTTTTTATTCATTTATTTGAGTGAGAGAGGGAAAGAGCCCGAGTTGGGGGAGGAGCAGAGGGAGAAGGACAAGCAGACTCCCCACTGAGCAAGGAGCGCAATGACATGGAGCTTGATCCTAGGACCATGACATGACCTAAGCCTAAGTCAAGAGTCAGATGCTCAACTTACTGAGCGACCTCGGTTCTCCCCAAATCTATACTCTTTTAAAGGCCTGCTATTTTGGAACGTTAAAAAGTAGAAGAGAGTTTCATGAAGTCTCATTTTGTGGTATTGAATACGTTTGTATTCTTTAATCAGGCATTAATGAATCAATGGTATTCACCTTTCCTTGCCCTCCAGGCCATGGCGATCATCAATGGCTCCCTCTATGTTTTTGGAGGGACAACTGGCTACATTTACAGCACAGATCTGCACAAACTAGATCTCAATACAAGAGAGTGGACACAACTGAAACCAAACAACCTGTCCTGTGATCTGCCAGAAGAGAGGTAGGTTCTAGGATCGAGCATATTTGTTCTTTCTTGCTAAGTTTGACTTTTTTCTGAATACTGCTAGTACGGTTTGACGAAGACTCTTACAGCCTGGTTAAAATAGCCAACTGGCTGGTAGGTCCCAGTTCAGTATTAAAGAAAGGTCGTCTGGTTAAGGAATGATATTTCCCCCTTAACCATAGATTTTTTTCTCATAGTATTTCCTTTTATATCTCTTTTTTTCCTGCATTAGGAAGATAGTAACACTTTGAAGAAGAAACCAGTGGTAGCAAATGTAATTAAATACCATATTACAGACAAAACAATCACTTTCTAGTTACTTTTTGATTTGCCTTCTTAACTTGCGTATTGGGATTCTTTGGCTCATTTGCTCGCAGCTGTATACCCAGAGAGCCTGTGACACTCAATTCCCATAGTGGTACTCAGTGAATATTGATGGGGGGAGGGTGGGAAGGGGGTGTGGTGGTTGGATGGGTGGATGAGAGGAAGGGAGGACATTCATTTCAAGTGCCCTGTTAAGCTTGCAGACATCACAGGGTGCTCCTAGCCACTTTCTGGGAGCAGTCCTAGGCCTTTCACTTTTCTTTCCTGCTAGGACTTGCCTCTTAGAATTAAACTCTGTGAAATACTTTTTTCCTCTCCAGTTTAAAAGCAAAGACAGTAAATACTTTTTTATTCACTTTGTTTAGATGAATCCAGTTATCTCTTCATTTCCTTTAAACAAAATGGCCTAGAGGGTCTAAGGAAGGCTTTATCTTTGTTGTAGTATGGCAGTGGGCTGATGTTTGCAGAGCTACCATGTGAGGACTCAGGGGGGTGGGCTGCTGCTGGAATAATTTTGATGTAATTTATTTTATCAGCACCAGGGCCTTCAGGGAAAGGAGGAAATAGATTAAGTTTTCAAAGCATTTTCACATGGTTGCCTTCTTGAATCATTTTATGGACATATTATAAATTGTTTCAGCTTCTAGCTAGACTGCTTGGATAAAAGTCCTGGTAGGTGTTTCACATCATAATCACAGTTCTATGTGGCAGAATTTTCCTGATATCTTTGTATCTATTAAATAAGCATCTTAATTTGAAAGTCCATACTGTGGGGTTTCTAATGAAATGTAGACAGATCAGTTTTTAAGAACTCTGTAATAATTTCCCCCCCTTATACAAAGTTATCACAAAAAGATTTTAGAAAATATGGAAAATACAAATAAGTAAAATGAAGAAAATGAAAAAATAAAATGTAAATCTAGAGATAGCCAGGGTTAACATTTTGGATCTATCTCTGTAGTCATTTTCTGTGCATATTTGTGTATGTATAAATTTTTCATGGGATTAGAGCCTATCTGCTCTTACATAACTTTTTTTTTTCCCCAGTTAATGACATGGAAAGAGTTCTTGAATGTTAACTGTCCTCTCTGTCTACATTCTTACTGGTTGCACGCTAATCCACTTTATGTCTATTCTGTAATTCATTTAACCAATTCACTATTGTTAAACACTTAGATTATTTCTAACAATTTATTACTATGAATAATTATCCAACAGAAGCCTTATGGCAAAATCTTAGGTAGATCATTTTTCACTTCATTATAAACAGATTTTATGTATGTTTTCAGATACAGACATGAAATTGCACATGATGGGCAGAGGATTTACATCTTGGGAGGTGGTACTTCCTGGACAGCTTATTCCTTAAACAAGGTATATTTAAAAATAATAATAATGAGAGAGAAAAGGACAGAGAGAGGCATGTTTCATACTAAGTAAGATAATTCTGGGACTATAGATACTTGAATTTTGGAACAGTTTCTTAACACCTGTTTGTTTGTTTGTTTGTTTGTTTTAAGATTTTATTTATTTATTTGACAAAGAGAGATCACAAGTAGGCAGAGAGGTAGGCAGAGAGAGGAGGAAGCAGGCTCCCTACCAAGCAGAGAGCCCAATGCGGCACTCGATCCCAGGACCCTGAGATCACGACCTGAGCCGAAGGCAGAGGCTTAACCCACTGAGCCACCCAGGCGCCCCTTAACACCCGTTTTATATTACATGCTCTTTATAACATATGGCCATACTCTGTCCCTGATACGCTTTCTAGTTGACCATTGTATCGATCACACTCTGAAAATACATGAGAATTATCCCCGGCAGAAGCTGGTTGGGGGAAGTGACTAAAAGGAAGAGATAGTAGCTCGTATGGAGAAACTAATGAGAACTAGAACCATGACGCTCAGGATGTCACAGCTCTGTCATCGTCAGTGCTGTGTATCTAGAAAGAACTTTGCAGGTCTAAGACTATGCATCTGTAGGCAACTGCGCTCTGATGGGTTTTTATTCCTCCACTCCTGTGGTGTTGCTAAATCAACATCTCCCAGGAGAAATCTAGATTAGGCTACAGAGCCCCTGGGCTGTTTTGGCACTTTATCGGTCTTTTTCAAGTTTTGTCAAAACTGCATTCTCCTATTTTCTTATCAACACTTACTTTCTTTCTGGTATAAAAATGATAAATGTTCGTTGTAAAAAATGTGACAGTTGCAGAATTCCAACTGTTCTTTTTTCTGTGATTAAAAAAAAATTGGAATCCTGTATCTGTTTAACTTTCACTGTATCATTTAATGTTTTGCCTTCTTTAGTATTAGGGAAGATTGGAGAAAGTCAGAAGAAATGAAGACTTTCCAACTAAGAATACGTGTTTGTATAGGCTGTTATTAAAAAATCCAGTTTTCGGGGCGCCTGGGTGGCTCAGTGGGTTAAAGCCTCTGCCTTCGGCTCGGGTCATGGTCCTGGTGTCCTGAGATCGAGCCCCACATCGGGCTCTCTGCTCCGCGGGGAGCCTGCTTCCTCCTCTCTCTCTGCCTGCCTCTCTGCCTAGTTGTGATTTCTCTCTGTCAAATAAATAAAATATTAAAAAAAAAAATCCAGTTTTCAGGCTAGCTAAAATTACATGTGTGATTCTTCTTTCTTTTTTTTTTTCTCCCCAAGATCCATGCATACAACCTTGAAACAAACGCATGGGAGGAAATTGCCACAAAACCCCATGAAAAAATAGGTAAATTGAAAATATTGATCCACTTATCTTTAGTAAATATATTTTCATTTTTACTTGTTTTGAAGGGGGAAAGTACTCTTATTGAGTTACATGACAAGTAAAATATGTTACGCTGGTCCAGTTATTATTCTTCCTCTGTAATTGTGCAGAGAATTTTAATGGGGATTATTGCATTCTGTGGAATCAGGGAAATGTGGGTGGGTTAGGAAGCAGACACTTGAATCAAGATCCACTCATCTTTTTGTGGGTAAAAGGACTTGGAAAAACCATTAACTCCTTCCCCTACCATCCCGATTTGCTCCCCTGGCACCTGAATGTTGTATGGTTACAGTGAGACTTGGATGGCTTTATTTTAGTGTGAAATAAGGAAGGATTGGAAGGACTAGTCAGTGTTTGCTTAATGCAAAAATGGGATTGTTTTAAGTGTTTAAGAGTTATTCCTAGTGTGTCTTTCACCATAGCACATCAGCATTAGTCTTAATTTTTCTGTGAATGATGGAATTTCTGTGTTTATTATGTGTTTGGTAGGTTTTCCTGCAGCCCGAAGATGTCACAGTTGTGTTCAAATAAAAAATGGTAAGGTTTCTAAAGAACATTCTAGTTCCATTTTTATAATTGTATGTGCTGAGAATGTCTTTATGTGTATATAAAGGGCATAATTTTGAGAAGAGTCTATTTCTTACAGTTTAAACTTAAGGGAAATCCACAAAGTTATGCTTCTTTTAGCAGTTTTCATCAGGTACATGAGTGGGGTGTCTGGGTTCCCTCAGTTACCAGAGAACTCAAAGACTGGCAATAAATAAACTTTTCTTATACGGGCTGACCTTTCAGCACCCCACCCCAAAGCTGTCTGTGGTTATGGTGGGTAATACTGATAATCTTGACATATAATTGATACCTTGGTGGACATAGTATTAAAATTACAGTAACTCCTTCAGAGTGGTATTTCATAAAGTTTATTCTGTGCTCTGTCTGATGCCAAATAGGACTCTTAGCTCATTCTTTGGCTGTATTACAACAGAGGCTTTGTCTGGCTTCCCAAAGGAGCTGTGCCTACCTCGTCCGAGTGTGATAAATGACTCCTCTTTGGACAACCCTCCTGTCTTCTAATTTACAGCTTATTTTATAGTTTGGTACACCCCCTTCCATTTTTCCTGGGGGGAAGGTGTGTATAAGTGAGTTTGAGAGCCCATATCCTTTCAGCAGTTTAGTTGGGATTTAACTAGGATTATGTTGCCGTCTCCAGTACAGAGCTGCTTTTTATGATGCTTCTGCTTCGGGATAAGATGTGTAGATCGCGGCGTTGTTCAGCTTTGCCTCTCAAAGTATTGCCTTGGCGCTGAACTTTTCTTGAATCTTAGCCAAAAAAGTTTCCAGTGTGTTTTATAGTTTAATTAAGTATTGGCTTGAGCTTGATCTAGACCTGAATGAAGACATCTCCTCATTTCATCCATTGAAGCTGGATACTGTACCAGTGGAATTCAGTCTTAGTTTGGGGCATTTCATTTGACTGTTACAAGCTGACCAGTTATAACTATCTAACTTTACAAAAACAAAGCAACAACAATGATGAAAAACCTTTGATTTTTGGGAAGGTTGAAAGAAAGAACTGTGTAGATCAAATGGGGATTCATACTGTCCTCCTTTGGCTGAAGAAAGCTTGGAAGAACCACTTTTATGCCCCCGAACTGAACGTTGCAGTGAATGTTTCTCCTCAGGTTAAATGTCTGCATAGAGGACGTTTGTCTTTATGCGCAGACAAATATCCATCCTTTCTAGAACATTATTTGAAAGAAGAATTTGCAAACTGGTGGCCTGCAGTTATGTTTTGTCTGGCTCGTATGTGTCTTAAATTTTTTTGGATTAGCGGATAACACTTAAAAATCAAAATGTTTCCCTTAGGAAAAAAAAAAATCCAGATTTCCAGCTTCTGTGGAAAAATCAGAAGATCTGGCAGTTGTGGGCCTTAAGTTCCACATGGTATCAGTCAGCTGGCGCTGCATCACCATCTCCCCCTTTAGAGTGTGTGCACTCCTGTTGGCTTGCTTTCCCTGGACCTTCTTGTGCATTCACTTCCTGTGCCTGGCACCTATAGGTATTTGGATTTGAGGACCCAGACATGAAGCCTGCTTAGAGACTTGCATCCCTAGTCCTAGCAAAGATCCTAGCACAGTGTCCATACTTTACTGAAGGACAAGACAGCAGCTGGAGAGGACCACCCAGCCACAGTCATCTGCTGGAGGAGATGCACAGAACTGGTCCCCTGTCAGCTCGCTGGGTGATCTACTACGAAACATGGTGTTACCATGTCTCTTTTCTTTTGTGTGAGCCGGGGTCTCTCTTTTCTTGATAGATGTGTTTATTTGTGGGGGCTATAACGGAGAAGTGATCCTGGGAGATATCTGGAAGTTGAACCTGCAGACTTTTCAGTGGGTGAAGCTCCCGGCTACCATGCCCGAGCCAGTTTATTTTCACTGTGCAGCTGTTACACCGGTAAGTTTTTGTTTTCTTACCTTCCTTACATAGTTGCAGGTGATAAGGAAATCTTTTCAGCAAAGTTAGCAAGAGAAAAAGATTCTGCAGTTAACAATCTTGAGTTAAGAATGGGTTTCTACAACTTTCTTCAGGACAAAGCTAACTCTCCTTCTGAGAAAAGGGGAGAGAAACCATATACACAGTTTAAAAGCAGCAGAAATGTGAAAGGATGGCTGCGTGTGGCATTCAGGCCCTGGCAGGGACAGAAAAGCTGTCTTCTGGGAGGGCAGAATAGCTCTATCCCCACGAAGCCTGTTAAAGATCCCACTAGTTTCACGAAGGCAAGGGCCTTTATTTTCATCTTTGTATTCCCAGTATTTGGCACTGAGAATACTTCATATAATGTTAGTTTAATGTCTGCTGAAGTTAAAAAAAAAAAAAAGAAAAGAAAAGAAAAAAGGAAAGAAAAAGAAAAAAGCTACAGTTTTCTCCTAGTAACTCATTCATTATTTAAACCCTTCTTGATCTCTGTGTTGGGATCGGTGAGAAATTCTTTTTTGCTTCACCTCATCTCACTTTGGCCTAATGGGCAATTTTTTGCTGACTCTTCAGCCTCAGTATCTGTTTCTTTCCCATTTGAATTTATCCTCTTTTGACTGCCATTTGTTCACAGGCTGGTTGCATGTACATTCACGGAGGAGTGGTGAACATCCATGAAAACAAACGGACTGGGTCATTGTTTAAGATCTGGCTGGTGGTACCTAGCCTGCTGGAACTGGCATGGGAGAAGCTGCTCGCGGCCTTCCCTAACCTAGCAAACCTCTCCCGAACACAGCTTCTGCACCTTGGACTCACACAGGGACTCATCGAGCGCTTGAAATGAGGATTTCTGGACTGTTCATTGATACTGGAAATGTTAATTTAAAGAGACTCCTTTATTTATGGGCAGTGTAGAATGTGCTACAAAGAGGATTGGTTACCCTGATCAAGGCCTTATTCAGAAAATACATCAGATGCCTTTCTGTAAATCGGTTTTAAGTTTATGGAAATCTCACTTTCCCTTGTGCTTCTTTCTTTGCTTCTCCCCCTCCTGCCCCAACACACACGCACACATACTCACATACTCCCTCTTCCTTGATGGAGTTGAGGGAAAGTCTGAAGGTACCTTAATAATGTTGTGAATCAAGATAGGATAATTTTTTAAAGGAACTCTGAAACTATGACCATGTTAGCCAATGCTCTACAAATTAAAGCAGCATCATTGACAAAAAAATAAATAAATAAAATTTTTAAATATTTAAGTCTAGCCACAACAATGAGAAGTTCAGGATAGAACAGGAAGGTTAACCTTGAGAATCGTGCGGGTTATATGCAAACCTAGATGTTTAACTTACTGTTTTCCAAGATGCTGCTAATTGAGTAGCTGGGTCTGATGGCAGCACTGGTTGACGTCTTGCTGCATAGATACCCAAACCCATCCTTTGACTTTGGAGGAAAGTCAAGCAGCTCAGCAACTCTTGATTAGTGATTTCTTTTCTCATCCTTACGGTGCCAGCAATGGTTAGATTTGGCTCGTCACAAGGCTTACGTGTGTGTTGTAGTTGTGTGGTTTATTGTGGCTCTTAGAAATTATGGCACCAAGAACGTTTCAAATCAAGGAATTTATGGTGGTCAAAGTTCTTCATTCTGGGCAGTTTCAAAATTCTCCTGTGCTTTTTCCTGGTTTCAAGTATCTCTTTGACTTCTTCATAGGGGGACTTGTAGACCCTAAATGTGTGGCATAAATGCCCTGGGACATAAAGAAGCTTGTAGGAGGCCAGAGAAGAGCAGGGCAGGGAGGGCCTCGGCGGCAGACTGTGAGGCCCAACGGTCATATTGGCCACTTCCTTTTCACAGCTGTTTCTTTTCTGACACTGGGCCACACACCTGCCATTTTCTCAGGCAACAGGTTTTATCTCTGGAAAGCCAACTGGTCCTTGATTTTTCCCTTAGTTTATTGTCTCCCTTTTTTGTCTGCTTTTAATGTGCATGGTGCTGTGAGTAATTGTCTAGTTATTGGATAAAAGGTCTTGGTGGGGTGGGGGAAGCCACAAGTCATCCTTCCCGATGAACTAAGTATCATTTTAAAAACTAGCATGAGGAAGGAATGAAACTGAGGATCATTAGTTTTTTGGTGTGAAGTTTTAGTTCTGAGTTTTTGTTTTGTTTTGTTTTGTATTTTAACTCTAAGAAAGGAGTGACCTAAATTTTCACTTCTTTGCCATCAGGCTGCTAGATAGTTGAGCAAGTCACCGAGATGTGAGCATTTGGAAGTCCTCAGGTGTTCGCCAGGTGCTGCAGGCGTACGAGAAGGCACAGCGCTGATCATCCCATTGGTCACCTCACAACAGGAGACTCAGATGGGAGACTTGGGACATATTTTTTCCTTTAAGTGCCTCTTTTCCACTTAGCTTTCAAAGTTACTCTTCTTTTCTCCTTCATCCCAGAAGGGATCTCTTTAGCTCATGTGTGGATTTAAAATCACTTTTGAGTTGTGGCTAAAGTTACCATCCATTGTTGAGTTCCGGGGAAGAGAAAACTGTGGTCTCTAGACTTGGACTTTTAACTTCCATGCCTTATTAGAACATCCCACCCATGCTGGGTTGAGTTCATGGTGCCCATAGTCTGCAAGGTCTTAGCATACCACTCCCCTGTGAGTTTGGGTCCTTTTGGGGGTATTGAGGGGTAAGGGCCAGAGGAGGAGAAGGAGCAACTCCTCTAGAGGTCCCCCCCATCTTGCCATGACCAAGTCTGTTTGACATTTAGTCTCTTACCACCCACTGCGTAGCCTACTCCAGTGAGGAGCTCTCTCCAGAGCAAGTCAGTTTGAGCAGCGCCATGAGTTCAAGACAAGGCTTTGCTGCATGACTCCAGCCTGGTCTCTGGCTATTTGGTGGACTATATCCAGTTCAATAAGTGCTATCTAGGGTGGTAAAAGGATTTTTGTCATGGATTTATATAGGGACCAAAGCCTGAATGCTCAGCCTCTGTTCTTATCTTCCCATGCTCCTTGGGAAATAAGCAGATCTCTAGCTTTGCTACACTGGAGAGCTAGAAAGAGAGTCTAGTTCAATCCACACTTGCTAGCAAAAAAGGATTTAAGCCTTCTGAGGGCAGTCTTCTTTGAGGTAGACTTTTGGAGGCCTGACATCCAAGACCTTGTATGTGATGTTTTTATAAAAGTACATATCCTTGGTCTAAGTGTCTTCTTTTAATATAATACTAGTGAAAAGGATGTGGTGTGACCAGCTCAGAGTGCTATAGAACCACACATATGCACATGTTCTGGATGCCAAATGAGACTGTGTGTATGATGACTTAAATGTACATGACTAGAATTTTATATAGGGGGTCCCCAGCCCTTTAGTATACCTGTAACCAGCGCCCTGAATTCCTGACACTGTTACTTGGTTTAGGAAGGTTTATGCCTGCTGCTTCTCTGCCTCTTTGAGGCACTCCCTGCCATCTTACTGCAGTCCTGTAAATTGAAGTGCAATATATAGAAACACATATGAATATATACAGATTATATATAGGGTGTAACTATAAAGCAGGTAGACTACTTTTTTTTTTTTTTAATCTGCCTTGGGGAAGCCAGCTCATTGCTTTAGAGTCAACTTATCTCAAGAATGTGAGATGTGATCAGCTAGCATAAACCAACTCTTGGTCAGTCTGGATCTTCAAGTCTGTGTTTTCTTACTCCAGCTCTTAAAGACTTTTTATTCCTTGGGCTTGTTAGAGTTGAGACTTTTCCCCAGTCATCTTTGTACTATCTCATGTGTGCGTATCTTCCTACATTTCTTTGCCCACAAAAAGGGAAGTCTACCTGTAAGGAATTTCCTAAATGGAGAATTAAAGCCTAATATTTAATACTATCAGTTTTCCCATGTATATACTAATTTATCTGTGAACATAATACGTTATTAAATGAAGACAATGATGCTTTCTTCATTTAATAAAATATTTTCCACATTCTGGAAAATCTATAAACCAATATAGAGTAGATGGAAATTTTAACTGTTCTTCAGGGGCCAAACTGAAATCCTTTCCACTGGCAGAATTTTTTTTTCAGGGCCCTAGTGACTTGGTGTAAAAATTTGCTCTAAATTATTCATTTCCATTACATAGCTAGATTTAAACGTATAATAATAAACATTAACTTTTCTAAGCAAAAGGTTTATTAACAGTGACCTTTGGTTACCCAGGGTAGCTAGGGTAAAGCACAGATAATTGAAATTCATAATTAATCAGTGTTTCAACTTTTCTATCAAACAATTGATTCATTTATATTCTTCCTCCCTAGCCCTTTCCCACAAGCACCTCCTTTTTAGTGGAGTGGGGCTAATAAGTAGTTAGAAATGAAAAAGAAGAATCACGGAGGGCTAGAAACCAGCAAGCATATAAGCAGCCCTATTAGCCGTCATTGTCAATTTGATGACAGCTGTTGAACGCTGAAATTAGGACCCATGGGTGGTAATCCTGAGTTGGGATGTTAACTCCTCACTCCTCTGCTTTGGCGTAGTGTTCCTGCCCTGAGTTCTAGGCTGTCTACCCTCTAACCACCAAAGAGCTCTCAGCGCCTGTGGGAAGAAACAGCTACTGTGTGTGAAGCAGAGGAAATCCCATCATTTGAACACATTTCTTTGGCTCTTGACAGATACTTGCATTTCCTCTGTTCCTGCAGGAGCCTTATTTTCCCTTTGGAAATACCCTTTCCAGCCATATAGCTTGGCATGTAGGAAAGGTTGAATTATCCTGGAAGTCTATGTTGGTCTTCATTCTGTAAAAGCGGTTTGTTTTTATGTGGTCTCACAGATGTTTAGAAAGTGGCACCATTACTCATTTGTCTAGCTGCCAGCACTCTGATGTAACACAAAAAGCCATTTTCCTTCTCTTCATTGTTCTGGCATTGAGCTCCAGGACGGATGAGGGTTTATGGTCCCGTGATCATGAGCTCCCCAGATTGGTCTCTGTTAGCTTCAAATGCTTTGGTTCCCCAGATTCCTCGGGGCCCCCGGAGTGTTGGCAGCGCCTGAGGCGGGCTCGGCAGGGCTCCGTACTCGGTGTGTGTTGTGCAGATCATGCCGGCGACGGCGTTTCCCTTCCGAGGTCACTGGATTTGCCAGAAAGCGACCTCTTCTCTTACCTGGGGTTACAAAAAGAAGTTCTGAGGTGTGCTTCAAAAGTGGTACCATCTTTTTAGTCTAATTTTCATGATTTTATCTTTTTTTTTTTTTTTTTCACTTGCTAGAAGTTTTTTAAAGGCCCTGCTCAGTCAGTGTACAGGGTGAGTCAGAGGCAGGTTCACCAAGGTGTAGTAATTGCTGTTTTACTAGTTGCACATTTAGAATACAAAGGAGGCATCAGAAACACACTGACTTTCTCCAGAGCCACTTCATTGTACACAGAGTCTGAGCAGGGACAGCGCCAGGCATCTCCCTATAAAGGCACCTGCTGATGAGGATTTGACTGGAAGAACCTAGGCAAGAAAGGGAAACCTGTCACGCAGTCTCTGAGGGCAGGCCTGGGCTTGGCTCTCCGTACAGGGTGCGCTTAGGCCACACACGATGCTTGCCTTACTTTTCAAGCTATTTGCCACAGTCCTGTTCAATAGTGTGGAAGTCCTTTTGCAGTCTGGTGTGCATGCCATATGATCAGGACAGCTTCTCCACCTTACCTGGTTTCCTACAGGCAAGTAGGAAAAATAGTGAATTTACCCTAAAATGTCCAATCTGTATTTATGTACCTTGTCAGTGTTTTGCTGTTGGTTTTCTAAAAACAATCTGATCAATAAATCTTATCCAAATCGATTTGGCGCAAGGCTGCCTTGATTGACGGTCATTTGCGTGTATGTGAGCTCACCGCTGGGACGGGAGCCTCGGTCCACCCACCTCCGCCGCTCCTTTCCTGACCCAGCAGGGCCCACTTTTCTTTGTAATACCTGTGAGTCATCTGCCTTCCACCGCTGCCTGCTGTGGCTCCTTCCCTCTGCTCACTGTCTGGAACTCGTGGACACACAGCCGCCCCCTCAACAGAACGCTGTTCCCCTCAGGACATCAGCAGAAGAGTGAGTGACTATGGGGGCAGGTCACGCTCCCTTTTCCTTTCCCTGTCCCACCCTGCGTACTCCCCGAACTACCACTAGCCGAGTTTGTGTGGATGCGTCAAGACATTTCTGAAGAGCTGGAGGAGCTATAAGGAAATTCAAAGGGAAAATATGAATCTTTACATATGGAGTCACAACTGTTTACGATTCAAGGGAAGAGACCCAGGAGGAGCTGAGCCCTTCGCAGGGGTCCCTTAGGGATGAAACCACAGTTCCCAGTTCTGGCCTTGGTCTTCCAAATGCTTCCAAATGCTTCCAAAACCTCTGCTTTGTGTCGCATCACCGTCTACTAGGATCCCTCTCCCAGCAGTGCTTTTCTGCGAGCTCTGAAGTCTGGCATCGGTGCGGACACTCCAAGTCTAGTCACTTGGAAGGTCTCCCATCCAGAACTGCACACACGCCTCTTAGCTTTCAGGGTTTCCGTCGACAAACCATTGGATTAAATATACCCTCTGGGGACTAATAATCTTAGCTATTACAATATAAGCCAGCGAGAGGAAAACATGAAGTTTCTACCCCTTAATGTATAAGGTACAGTTAATATACTTAGTAGGCAGAGCAGTCTTGTTTCCTTTGCTTGCTTTCTTCTACCTCTTCTGAGGCCTACTCCCCTGAAACCTACTAGGAATAAGAAATGGACCCTATGCCTTTTCGACTTCCGACCAGCCAGAGCTTTGAAATGAACTCTTGTTTGTATCTGATTCGGTTCTTAGTGAAGCCCCAGCTTGGGTTGGGTGGGATGAGGTTTCAGTGGCTTAGTTGGTTTGGGGGGTTTTCTTCTTCCAGTTCCATGGATAAAATTCGAGTTTGTCCAAATGCTGTCACTAAGCCATTGTAACTGAACAGTTCTCTTACGGTTAATCTTCTGCTGTAATTGCTTGAGGGGAGAGAACATTAATAAAACCATCCAGTTTCCATGTGGTTCATGTGAAGAACTAAATTTCTAATTCTATTTAATTTTAACTTACTTAAACGTTAACAGTCACACATGGCTAGTGGCTACCGCAGCACAGCTCTAGAAGGAGGTGATCTGGAGAGTTGGGGGACCGAAGCTTAGCTCTGGGCTCAGTCAGTGTGATTGTGTGGCTTAACTCACACGTGAAGTGCTTTGAAGGATGCCTGGCACGTAGGAAGCACGATTGGGTATTTACTGCTACTGCTCTCTAGCTGCTGTCATAAGAAATGAAGATGAAGTATTTACTCAAAGTTACAAAGTTAACCAGTAAAGAAACTAAGAGGATGAGGCGGGAGGTTGGGTGGTGATGTGAGCTAAATCCTCATCTTCCGTAGCAAGAACGTAATACATAGAATGTCTCAAATAAAGCAATAACCGGAAAAGCATATTAATTAGAGGCATAAAGGAAGGCATCAAAAACAAAACAAAAAAACAGCCCACAGAGCTAACAGGAGCAAGATGGCCTAGGAGGTGTGATGGGCCAAAGCAGGGACTGCTGGATTTTTTAAGTATGTTCATGCTTTTTTGTTCATTTTTTCCCTTTTTTCTCCTTTATAAAGCCCAACCCTTCACAGCTCTTTGGATTGAGGCCTTCTTCAGGATACTGTGATTCTGGGTCCCTTCTGACCAAATCAGGCTGCAAAAACTGGGTAATGCAAAAGGCAGGGCTGGAGTATTAGTATTTTTTTTTTTTTTTTTTTTTTTTAAAGAGAGCAAGTGCAGCTGTACGCGAGGGGGAGGCGGGCAAAGGGGGAGAGAGAATCTCAAGCAGGCTCCATGGGTCTTGATCTCATGACCCTGAGATCATGACCTGAGCCAATCAAGTCAGGCGCTTAATGGACTGAGCCACCCAGGTGCCTCAGGAGTATTAGTGTTTTTAAGTTCTTTATTGATTAAGTCATAGCTTGACTAGTATTTGGAAATCTTTGACTTAAAAGCCAATCTTGGGAGCTAGTAGGAGGAAAAAAGGCAGGGGAGGGAGAGAATTTAAAAACAAAACACCAATCTCTCAAGGTTTAGACGTGGTTTTATTCTGTTGCCCAAAGTCCCTTCCTCACCATGCTGTCCATTCATAGAGTCAAGCAAGAACATTACTTTGGAGGCTTTTTCTTTCCTGGATTCCACAGTGAGGTGAGAGGAGATGGAGGGCTTCTGAGCAGTACACAGAGCAGAGCCGGCAAATCTGCCCATCCTGCACAGGCCTCAGGGTCTGGCCCCAAAGTCTCCAGTGGAGCAGTGAGATGCTTTTCTGATTCTCAAGTATCTGAGCGTGTCCGAGCTCCTGCCCAGCAGCCAGCCTCCAGGACGGCCTGGGCAGCTCTGGTAGGAAGGAAGGCAGCACGGGGCATGCAGGCAGGGCAGTAACCTGGGCTATGGAGGACAGGAGGACAGGGACAGGTGGGAGCTCTGGCCACTTACTATTTCGGAGCCCACCATAAGCCGCGAGCAGTGCAGCCCTAGTGCAAGTGGCAGCTGCGAAAGGAAGGAAAAGCAGCTAAGGTTCTGTCTGTGTCGTCTCAGAGAGGACAGACTGGTCAGTTAATTCCGGCTGTTGTGGCTGAGGTGGCCCTCCCTGTGACCGCCAACGATGTCGGCGACATCTCCCCCACCGGACATGAGCAAACTTCCGTGCTCTGGCGACCGCACAGGAATACGTGCAGACCTCCGGGGTCTTGGCTCCTCCCTGAGCCTCACGCTGGAGGACAAGGCAGAGTGTGCCCTGGGACAGCCAGGATCCCATCACCGGTCAGCGCTGGCACCTGCTCCTAACTCCCTCTGCACGGCCGACTCCCTGGAAAGGAGGCTGACCTCCCGCCCACAACCATGGGATCCCTAAGAACGGCAACTTGGAGGTCGCTCAGAGCGGCCTGCACCTGCGGGGCGCCCTGCTCCCCCCACCCCCAAACTCAGAGCCCAGCGTCGGGCTCCCCGCGGGCTCCACCGCGCGTTCTCACGCGCCTCCCCCCTCCGCACGCCGGGGCTGCAGGGTAAGCCTGGCGCGCTGACTCCGCGCTGATGGAGTTACCCACCTCCGCGAAGCCCACCGGAGGCTGGCCCTGCCTACAATCGCGCCTCGCAGAACGGCCACCCTGAGGACTGTGGAGCCCCAGGCTGGCGGGGCGAGCCGTGCGGGAGCGCCCCCCAACGCCTCCCCTCCGCGAGCCAGGCCCCAGCCGAAACAGCCTCGTGCCTGCGACGCCAACAGCCCCGACCCAGCGCCTTGTCGGCCTCCCCCTGGCGGGCGGCGGGCGGCGGCGGAGCTCGGCCGGGAGGGGGCGCTCGGCCCCCGGCCCGAAGAAGGGAGCGCATGGGGCGAAGGCCGGGGTCCGGGCCGGCGCGCGCCTGCTTGCACCCCCGACTAACTGAGCACCTAGTAGGGGCCCGCGGCCTGCGGGGAGCCGGCGCGGCGGCGGGGAGCACGCCTGACTGCAGGCAGCTTCCGAGGGCGATGGGGAGCCGGGAGACGGTCCCGGAAAGGCCGCTAGCGAGGCTGGGGAATGTGACTCCAAGCTGCTGGGCACAGAAAAGTTAGGGAGAGCCTCTCGGAGGCCGCAGTGAACATGCACCAGGAGCTAGAAAGCGCGCGAGGGACAATGTCACTGTGACACCGGGGCCGGGCTTTCCAGACAGAGCCCAAACCCAGCTCCTGGAGTCTTCCAGAAGGGGAAGAAGCCAGGTGGCAGCAGAACGGGGACCCAGGGAAAGAGGCATGGGAGGCAAGGAAGGGGAGGCAGGCTGGGCGGATAATAAAGAGCTGGACACATAGTCCGGTTTTAATCCTAAGAACAAATGGAAGCTGGAAGCCAGATGGAGGACGAAGCGGTCCCTCGGGCTGCCGCGGGGAGGGTGCAGGAGGAAGCAGGGCCCTCTGCTAGGAGGACCTGGCAGGGGTCCGGGCAGGGTGAGGGTGCTTTGGGCCAGGACACAGAGCAAGGCTGGATCTCAGCTCCCGCCACTGCTCACCCTGGGCCGGCGCCCTTGGGTAGTGAGCAGAGGCCCACCCAGCAAACCCAGGCGGTAGGAGAAAGGCTTTGCTAACAGCCCGACGGGCAGGGAGGCAGCTGGGGCAGGAGAGGGGGCAGGCTCAGGTGGAACCTGGGGCGGGGCGCGGGGGCAGCTACACAGTAGCCTCCAGACCCTCCCCACTCATCGGAGGGCCCAGAGCCTGCATCTGCAGCCTACGCTTAGTTCGAGAGCCTCTTGGGAGTGAAGGGGGAACCGCTCCGAACCAGAATGATCTGGTTTAGAGCGGCTGCCTTTCCCTCCTCCCTCTCCCCCACCCGCTCCCTCCCTCTCCTTCAGCGACTGGCTGGTTTTTGCTGCAGTCCCTGACCAAGGTAAACAGAAGAGGAAAGAGGGAAGAATGCTCTGTTTCCATGGCAACCCAGAGGGCAGTCGATATGGCTCTCTGGGATGTGCTTCAGGGGAAGAAAAGGCTCACTAGAAAAGCAACGGGGAGACGGGCCCCTTCACCATGCACACGGTGGGGGATTGTTCTGGAACACGGTGAGGGCCTTACTGAAATGAGGAGGGTTTGAGAGGAGTCAGGCGCCATCAGTGCAGTGGCAGAGGAACAGGAGGGCTAGGGGACACACCAAAAAAGCAGCCACGCACGCTATTGCAACAGCTGTCCATCAGTGGCTCAATCCTCACACCCAGGGAGCACAAAACAGAGATGGCAGAGATCTCAGAACCTCCCCAGATGCGCACCCGGCTGTCCCTTTCCAGAAAATCCTTCCATGGGGCAGGCCGGTCAGCCAAAGGGCAGTCACAGAGGTTGGACCCAGAGCCTCAAGGCCAAAGACAGGTTTTGTCTGAAACAGAGAGGCCCACTGTTCTCCAGCTGCAGAGTTGGGGGTGGGGGGCACTGCTGCCCCATCTGTGCTCCCCTCAGAGACCTCCCAGGCTCTCCCTGAACCTCCCTCAGACTCCTGGGAGGCTGGCACCTCAATGAGGCGTCATGACTGTGGAAAAGTCATCTTTTTGGTGAAGGGGTGCGTGTGATGGAATAACAGAACAGCTTCACAGGATTACGGGCATGGTGGTTCCAGGGGTGCCCCCCTCACCCCTCCAGAGGACAAGGCTTGTCCATGTTCACATGTCGTTGTCCTGCTGCCGACTACAACTCTCCCGTGCACTGAGGACGTCTCTGAGGAGCAACCTGTGGGCATCAGAAACCTCTTCTGTTTCCTAGGCTTCATCATAGATTGGTGAGAAACTTGCTCTACCTCAGGAATTGGCCTGAAGGTTTGTGGAGGGCCTCTCACCTGTCCAGGCAGGGATGGGAGAAAATCTGGGACAGAGGGAGGTGGGAGGTGGTAAGCTTCCTGCTCCCACAAAGCAGAAAGAACCTGGATGGCTTCAGCCCGGAGAAGCAACAGCAACAGCAATGATTTGGGGGAAACTGGAGGGAGGTGCCTCGGTTTCCCCCTGCAGACATATAGAGAATCCTGTCAGTGGGGCTACAGGCCCAGTAAGTGCTCACCCACACGTTGTACAGCCCACACCCTTCTCTTAGCACAAGCCCTCAGATGCTGTGGTCTGCATGGGAGACGCCTTCAGAATAGGACCCAGGGGTGGGAGGGAACACCCCCGGAAGACGGACTCGACAGACGTGCTTTTCCCTTGCAAAACACCCAGAAGTTCCAGCTCTTTCCATTTTACTCAGCTCTTTCCATGGCCTAAAGGTCCCAAACTTCTGTAACCTTAGCTGCCACCACTGCCCCTTTGCTCATTCTATTCCAGCTCCCCTTTGCTGTTCCTTGACCAGGCAGGCTCCCACATCAGGTCTGTGGCACTGGCTGTGCCCTGGAAGTCTCTTTCTCCAGTATCCATGTGGCCGATCTCACACCTGCAATTCTTTACTCAAATGTCACCCTCTCAGGCGCCTGGGTGGCTCAGTAGGTTGGGCCTCTGCCTTCGGCTCGGGTCATGATCCCAGAGTCCTGGGATCAAGTCCCACATCGGGCTCCTTGCTCAGCGGAGAGCCTGCTCCCCCCTCTCTGCCTGCCTCTGTGCCTCTCTGCCTACCTCTCTCTCTGTGTCAAATAAATAAATAATCTTTGAAAAAAAAAAAAAAAGTCACCCTCTCAACAAGGCAGAGCCAGGGCAGGGGTGAGTGAGGCGAGAGAGGCAACATGGTCTTCCCTGACCCCTTGGTTCAAAATTGTATATTGCTACCCCCACTCGTTCTCCCTCATCCTCTCCCCACAGAATGCGACACACTCTCGCTTGTCATTTCTCTTGTTTGTTGTCCGACTTCCTTTATTGAAATGGAAGCTCCAGGAGGGGAGGCGTTGTCTCTGTCCTGTGCTGGGAGGTCTCCACCACTGCTGAGAGGCTCTGGAGGTGCACTGGGAGGAGATGGGATGGCGATGGGGACAAGGTGGGAAGGGACCCGCCTCTTAGAACCACACAGACTCTTCTGTCCTGCAACCAGGAGCTCCTGTCCTTCTGCCTCATGAGGCTCCCGCCATTCAGTCTCCTAGAGCGAAGGGACAAGAGCAGGTCCTAACAGTCTGTCAGACAAACCCCCCACTTGCGGCGTGTCACCTTCAATTTCCTGCCTGCCTGCCTCTTTCCTGATTGACCTGATAAATTCAGGACAGCTTTTATTGCTTTTGGCAAAAAACTGCCATTAAGATTTAGAGAGCCAAAAGCTGGTACAGTGTAATCTTCAGAGTAATTTACACAGTGAGTTTCAAAAGATGGAAAGTTAGCATTTCAGAGGTAATTTCATAGAAAGGATTATCAGATTAATCACTGTGTCAATTTAATAGTGGGTGTCTCAAGTAATTAATTAGCTTTCTTGGAGTCAGCAAGGCAAAAAGGGACTCTAAGAGGAATAAAAATGGCTGTGTCAGACAGTAAGTGTGTTTTGGGCAATAGATCTTGAGAGAATCCTCGTCGGAATTACCCCGTGCAGTGTCTGGCGTGGCTTCTGTGGCTCAGAGACATAACAAGAGGAGAAAAGCTCTGGGAGCGCCCAAGTCTCCCTGAGACCCGCTGATGGAGGCTGGTCTACACCTGCTGAGTGAGGCTGCCCCGCCACGTGTTGAATTGTCCTGTGACACCTGGAAAATGTGTCTAACCACGCCGTGCGTTGACGGGCTGCTGTGAAGGGAGAGCCGGGTGTGACTTGCAGCCTGGCCTGTGAAATTACCTGTGAGAACTCGGTGACGGAACATAATCAGCGCGGCTGGGCCATTGTCATGGCAGTCAAGGGTTCCATCGCGACGAAGCCCTCAGTCAGCCGCCACATGTCGGGGCAAGGCTGTGTCTTCAGTGGGTGTTATGGCTTACATTTGTCCCCCTGCCTCCCCCCAATATATGTTGCGGTCCTAATCCCTCATACCTCACAACGTGATCATATTCAGAGACAGGGTCTCTACAGAGGTCATCAAGTTAAAAACGAGCTCACTGGCATAGGTCCCAGTCCAGTATGACTGATATCCTTATAAAAACAGTGTATCTGGGGGCGCCTGGGTGGCTCAGTCGTTAAGCGTCTGGCTTCAGCTCAGGTCATGATCTCAGGGTCCTTGGATGGAGCCCAGCCTTAGGCTCCCTGCTCGGCAGAAGCCTGCTTCTCCCTCTCCCACTCCCCCTGCTGTGTTCTTTCTCTCACCGTCTCTCTCTCTCAATCTCGAATAAATAAATAAATAATCTTAAAAAAAAAAAAAAGAGCGTATCTGAAAACCCACCCACGCACATGCAGGGAGAATGGCACATGAACGTGAAGGCAGATAATGGGGTGATGCTTCTAGAACACCAAAGACTGCCAGCCAACCACCAGAGCTGGGGAGGAGCAGGGAACAGATTCCCCCTCACCGCCAAGAAGGCCCTGCTGCCACCTTCCTGGATCTCGGACTTCTAGCCTCCGGAACTGCGTGGTAATAAACTTCTCTCGTTTAAGCCATTTAGTCTGTGGTACTTTGTTATGGCTGAATTAGTAAATAATTCAGCGGGGCATCATGGAGACCTGGGTGTCATCATTCTTAAGAAGATTCCTGTAGGGCACCTGGGTGGCTCAGTGGATTGAGCCTCTGCCTTTGGCTCAGGTCATGATCTCAGGGTCCTGGGATCGAGCCCCGGATCGGGCTCTCTGCTCAGCGGGGAGCCTGCTTCCTCCCCTCTCTCTCTCTCTCTCTTTCTCTCTCTCTGCCTGCCTCTCTGCCTGCTTGTGATCTCTCTCTCTGCCAAATAAATAAATAAAATCTTAAAAAAAGATGATTTCTGTATTTTTGTGTGTTTTTAAAAGACTTTGCTCTTTTAGAGCAGTTTTAGGTGCACAGTAAAACTGAGAAGGTACAGAGATTTCCCACAGGTGCCCCCCTCAGCCTTTTCCACCGTCCACGTCGGCACGAGAGCTGTACCTTTGTTACAACGGATGAACCTACACGGAAACACGGTCACCACCCAGAGTCCGTGGTTGCCCTTCAGGCTCACTCTCAGCGGTGTGTGTTGCGTGGGTTTGTACAGATGTCTGAAGACACATACCCACCGCTGTGGTGTGATGTCCTGCGGGGTCTCGTCACTCAGAACGCTGTGTCCCACCCACTCCTCCTCCCCTCCTTCCAGCCCCCGTGGCCACAGGTCTTTTTAGGGCTTCCATAGTTTTCCACTTTCCAGAATGCCATAGAGTTGGAATTACTACAGTCCGTAGCCTTTTCAGACTGGCTTCTTTCACCTAGTATGTGTTGAGGTTTCTTCCATGTCCTTTCATGGTTTGATAGTTCATTTCTTTATAGTGCTGAATAATAGTCCATTATTGTCTGGATGTACCCCAATTTATCCATTTCCTCCATTTTTTTCTTTAAAGAAACATTTTTTTAAGCACCAGCTCAGGACAGAATATAAAGATATGACAAATCTGGGTGGTAGGTACAACAATATTTTAAAGAGAGAAAAAGACTCAGATCCTTTCTCCTGGGGCTGCTGACCAGATCGGCTCTGAGCCTGGAGCTGCGGGGCCCAGTGGCCTCAGCTTGAGGAGAGCCTGCATGGAAGAGAAAAGCTGGCAGCCTCCTGGGGGCTCTGATGCCCAGTGTGCACCTGGACCCAGCTGGCCAGCGTACCTTAGTCACACGAGCTCTAAACAATACATGGTTTTGGAGCTCGAGTGATTCTGCTTAGAAACGTGATCTGCTGGGCCTTGCCTTCCTCCCCTCTAAAATGAGAAAAATCCTAACTAATTAATTAACTAAAATGAGAAAAATCCGGGGTGCCTGAGTGGCTCAGTGGGTTAAAGCCTCTGCCTTCGGCTCAGGTCATGATCCCAGGGTCCTGGGATTGAGCCTCGCACCGGGCTCTCTGCCTGCCTCTGTCTACTTCTGATCTCCACCTGTCAAATAAATAAATAAATAAATAAAATCTTTTTCTTTTAAAAATGAGAAAAATCCACCCCCAAACTTGTGAAGATGAGACACAAGAAGAAACTTGGGGTGACCTGGAAAGTGCCAGAACATTGATATGTTCTGTATGGTTAGAAACTTCCTGGGAAATTGACACCCCATTTAACAGCCTGGAAGAAGTTCTGGTCCTAGACTCGAGAGCTATGCCATATACCCAGGTGCCACTCGCTCTATTCACCTCCAAAGCCTCTTTCTGACCTTCCGAGGGTGTCTCTCTGGGGTCTGCTTCTCGCCCTTCAGCGAGGATGATCTTCCATACTACTGCTTCTTCTCACCACCGTCTGGCCACCCTAACCCCTGTAGCCTGGGGTGCTCCTAGGAGGATGACGGCCAATTCTTTCAGAAAGGGCACTAATGGCCAAGATGCCAATGACCCGCCGAGTCTGCTTGAGGTGCCCAGCCATTACAAGGGGACAGAGCTTCCATGGCTATGAAAGAAGATTCTACAGGCTTCCATAGGCTGTGGAAAAGGAGTCTGAGGAGGGGAGGGAGGTGAGAGGGGGAGCCAGCCAAGTGGCTAGAGGCTACAGATGTATCCTTCAATGGGGAGATTTACCTCAGACTGCCTCTTCCTCCATGTCCTTCTTGGCGAGGAAGAGCCTGAGCCCCTGTCTCACAGAACCTCAGAGTACAGAGCCCAAGCCCCAGGTCCAGGTTCTATCCTGCCTACTGCAGCATCTTTCCCGCTCCCCTTTGCCTGTTTCCCAGGGACACAGCTGGTGGGGCAAGAGCTAGTCGGTCATTGCCAGAGGAGGCTGTGTGAGAATTTAGGGGCTGCCTCCCAGATCTACACACTTAAGCTCCCTCTCAGTGGCTCCTTGAAAAAGGGAAATCCGGGGGCGCCTGGGTGGCTCAGTGGGTTAAGCCTCTGCCTTCGGCTCAGGTCATGATCCCAGGGTCCTGGGATCGAGCCCCACATCGGGCTCTCTGCTCTGCAGGGAGCCTCCTTCCTCCTCTCTTTCTCTGCCTGCCTTTCTGCCTACTTGTGATCTCTCTCTGTCAAATAAATAAATAAAATCTTTAAAAAAAAAAAAAGAAAAGAAAAGAAAAGAAAAAGGGAAATCCAGCCTGTGCCACCAATGCTCTTCTCTCCCCTCTCCTCAGCCGTCACCTGCTGGGCACTTTGCCTGCTCTCTGTCTTTCCTTCGAATATTTAAGTTTAGATTGTCCCCATGAGAGCAAGATGGCTCCAAGGAAGAGGACGGTAAGTCCTAGACTTGGACCTGGAGGAGGAATTCAACCATTTCTCTTGTCTTTTCAACCGTGTAATTTATTTCCTGCTCTTAGGCTTTCCCACGTTTCTCCACTGGGACCCTTCTGTGGTGCCTTGAACAGTCAGCCGTTCCCAAAGACGCCATGTTGGAATTCTGGGCCTTTGGAATAAGGAAGAGAGGAGGACTGCTTTTGGGTGGAGGCAGTGGGATGCAGGAAGCAGATGATATATTAGATACAAGCTGTTTGGGGGGAACAAATTTTCTTATTTGGGGAAGTAAATTTTTGTAAACTTGGATCCTAAAATGGCGTAATTGCTCACTCTTCCCCAGGAGGGAAGTCAAGCCCAGATGGTGTGATCCGTTTCCCAGGCACTCTGGCAAGGTCACTGGAAGGGCCAGCTGGCGGCTTTCTTGTTATTGTAGAGTTATTTTATTCTTTAACATTTTACTGATTAAAGTCCTTAAATCTCAAGAGGCCAGATGGAAGCCAAATAATATAGCTCTTTTGGTTTCCTTTTAATGAGATCAGGGTTGGGTGAGTCCTCGGGTAGGACAGAGAGGGAGAAGCCGTCTGCTGGGTGCCCTGGGACTGGCTGTCCAGAGGCCTTGCTGAGCCGTGATTTCTTTGATCCTCTTTCCTGTTGTCAGTCCCTATTTTCCAGAAGACTCTTGTAATGGTTTCTGTAGGACTTTGTGCTTCACAGGCTTCAGTTAAAATTTGACTCAGCTTGGAGGAGGGGGAGGAGGAGGAGACCAAGAAGCCTGCCAAGACGTTTGACCCTTAAAGCCCCCAAGTCCCACCTGAGGCTGCTTGGCATAGGAGTACAGAGGGGGCACCGAAGATGTGCTGGGACCTTCCCTAAGTCCTGCTGCCAACGAGAAGATGCTGTGTCAGGTCTGCTCTCTTCAGAAGAGCTTTGAGCAGCCCAACAGCAGCAGGGCACACCCCATTCCACTGGGATGGAAGGACCTGAGCCCATTCGACCTAGATCTCAACCCTGCAGCGGCAAGATGGCCACCTGCCGCCTTACCTCATATTCACATAGTGAAGGGGGTGAGAGAAGGTGGGCAGGCCAGGCCCGGTGAGGGTGCTGAGGAGGCGGGGCCTTGCGGAGCTCTCCAGTAACCCCCATGGGCCTCTAAGAGCCCCTCCAGACCCTCAGGAAGCTGTCGCCCTTTTATTTAGCAAGCAGTTTAGCACCAGCTGTGTCCGGAGCCCCCCATTAGACCCTGGGGCACCAAAAGGAAACAAAAGGAACAGGAAATGTGTCTGTTCTCAAGGATATCCTAAAAAGGTCAGGAAACACAAATCTCCCCCACAAAACGGCCTGAGGACAAACCCGGCCCTGCGGCAGTGCCTAGTCATGGTACATAAACCACGGAAGCTTCAAAAGCTGGGGGCAGAGGAGGCAAATCAGAGGGGACATGAAGAGGTCAGAAACACTGGCACGTAGGGGAGGACGGTGACCTGGGGAGATGTTTGCGACCAAGCGTCAAGATTGGCCATACCTTCACATGCATGCGCGCCTCAGCGCCTGTGAAGGCGGCCTGTGCTCCCGGTGCTCCCTACACTCGGGGTTTTCGGGGGCGCTCACCCGGCTGGACCAGTGGCTCTCAGACTTGAGGGTGCAGAAGAATTTTTGGACAGCCTTGTTTAAAAGTGCAGAGTATGAGGCCCCAGAAACCGCAAGGGTTCTGCTTCAGTAACTTGGAGTGCGACCAAATCTGCATTTTTCAAAAGGTCCGCAGATGGTTCTGTTGTGAGAGCCCCGGGGAACCACACTTTGGAAAACGGTCCTTTAAGACTTCAAACCAAGGCCTTCCCCTGGACCAGCCTCAGGAAGGGAACATTAAGGAGGAGATTCTCCACTGTTTTAGGACTCCTATGGGACAGCACCTTCCACTCCCAAAGCCTCCACTCACAGTGACCACAAACCACACACGTAACACCCACACACTCGTGGCAAACACACCACACTCACTCTTCCACACTCACGCCACAAGCCATACCGCACCCCCCACCGCATGCACCACACTATACCACACACCACAAGCTACGCACACACACCAACACACACCGCACCCCACATTCCTCTCCTGAGCCTGAGTCCCGGGCAGGGGCCTGTCCTCAGTGACTCAAGGCAGGCAAGCTGGCCACCCACGCAAGTGAGGCAGCCAGCAGGCGAGGGTTTGAACGACCGTCCCACTGCACATTTTTGTCACCAGAGACTACCTGCGTCATTGCCTCACTCACGCTGGCCATGGCTGCGCAGAAAGGTGAAGGCCTCTGGCTATTGTTCCTTTACCAGCTCTGCCGTGAAAGAACCTCTTTCCTCTCAGCTGAGATTTATTGATCTCATTTTTGCAGACAGAGAAAATGGATACAGGGAAGTGATCAGTGAAGGCAGCGAGGCACTGAGCTGAGCGTATTAAGTGTTCAATAAATTTGCTGACTGATGTCTAAGGCAGAGAAATGACACTCAAGAAGTTAGATCCCTTCTTCCTAGGCCTGTGTGCTGGTCAAGGTCAGGGCCAGGGCCAGGGGCCAGGGGCCAGGGCAACACCGGCCTGGCCCTTCCCTCTCCTAGGTCTGGCCAGGCAGAGGAGTGGCTTTGGGCTTTCAGGACACGTGCCAGTATGTCCCCTTTCCCCGACCCTCCAACTAGGGAAGAGAAGCTTCTCGGGAAAGGGGCAAACACGAATGTCTACAAGGGTGGGAGGAACCCTGGGAGCCCTGGGTACAGCTGTGGGAAGGCTAACATCCAGCATGTGACCCCACGAGTGACCACCTGGAGGCAGAGAGAAGCTCGAAGAGCCAGTTGGCTGGGGCTTGAGGAGCCACGGGGACCTAAGGAGCGGAGGCCCCGTCTACCGTCCTCCCTCGCCAGGTCAGCAGCGGTGGGGGCAGAGGGCGAAGTTAGGAACAGCCGCTCCTCGGCCTCCTACCGCTCCGAGAAGGGCTGCTGCCCTGGGCCTTCTTCTAAGGGCTGGCTCCCTCGAACCCCGGGCCAGCCCCCTCAGCGCCCTCGTCGGGAGGGAGACGCAGTCGACTCTGAAAAGAATCTTCCAGAAGCTCGGGCCACGGAGCGCGCCTGTACCGGCGGCCGTGGGGACCCAGGTGCCCGCAGGATGAGGGGCCCCGCGGCTGGGTGAGCTACTTGCAGCCCTGCGGCCTACTGTGGGGGCGAAAAGCACTTGCATGCATTTTGCCCACCACGCCCCAGGGCAGCGGAGAGCCAGCCGTCCCCGGGCCTAGGCGTCGCGGCGAGGCCGGGACAGCAGCTGTCTGGGCCAGGAGGGCCTCTGGGGGCGCGCAGGCCGGGCGCCCTTCTCTGCCGCGGTGGAGCCCGTCCCGTGTGCTACGGCCCGTCGGGCGGCCCGGCTTCGTCCCCCTGCGGCGGGAGGGGGCGGCCGGAGCCTGCGGGGTGCGGGAGTTAGGGGCGCAGGGGCCGCGGGGCGCGGGGAGGCAGGCCGCGGAGTCGGGGCGATCCCCCGGCCGGGCTCACAGGCACAGAGACCGGCGGACCCTGGATTCACGCCAGGAGCTGGTGGCCCTGAGATCCCCGGCTCCAGCCCCCACCTCGCGAGGCCCCCGCAAGAAACCTGGCACCTTTCCCCGCGCCAGCTGCGCCGCCTGGCACCAGGTCCGCACCCAGGGGAGCCCGCGGAGCACGCCGCTGCCGGGGGGGGGGGGACCGGCTGCGTGACTCACGCCTGCTTGCTAATCACTCCCCTCTCCTCTGCCTCGCGTCTCGAACAGCCTGCCTCCCCCTGGAGAAAAGCGTGCCCATCTGACGCCTCGCCCGCCCGCTTCCCGGGACACAGTCATCTGCCCTTGGGGCTGCCCCTGATCCACGCAGCTCCCACACCGCTCTCCCCAGCCTGCCGCCTCCTGCTCCAGCTTCCGCCTGGGAGGGCACGGCGGTCCCCTACCCCTCCGGCGCCGCACCTGGCGGCTAGGCTGTGTGTCCAGCTGTCTGTCCGGCATAGCCTGCACAGGGAAGGCACAGACCCCCAGTCTGGAGGCATCTTTGGAGAGGAAGTATCAGAGCGCAGTGGCCAAGCTCTTTGAGCCACCGTTCAGCTGTGACCTGTGGCACATCCCCTAAAAGGGGCCAAGAACAGAGTAGCCCCTGGGTTTGTCTCTGTAGCTCAAGTAGGCGGTGGGAGGTCCCGGGAGTGTCAGTGGCCTGGCATCACAGAGCCAGCCTGCTGGGGACAAATGACTCTGTCCTGCTGCCCACCAATCTGAGGGCTGGGCCTCTAGAGTGGACTCTGACACCAGCGCCAGGCTGGCCCCCGGCAGAGACAGGCCCTCTTTGGGCTTCCGGGTCTTCTGTAAAATTAGACAGTCCAGCTGCTTGATCCGCAAGACCACTTCCAAGTTTTCTAAGCCGTGACAAGGAAAAAAAAATCTCACCTAAAGGATGGAGGAGCCCCAAAGGAAACACGGGCACATGTGGTGTTTCACAATGTAAAGAGCTCCTTCTTCTGGGCAGCTGAATACAGAACCGGCTTCCCAGGCGGGTCGCGCAGGACCCTGCAGTCAGAAGGGCCTTGTGATTGGCTTAATGCTCTGTTGTGGTTGTCTTGAAATTCTTGTCATTTTTAACAAGGGACCCCCACCACATTTTCATGTGCCCTAGGTCCCACAAGTTATGTAGCTAGTGCATGCCCAAAATACTCAGGATGTTGGTCAAGGAGAAGCATTTGCAGCTTTCCCTGCCACGTTTTGCTCTATAGATCTTGGCATCTGGAATTCAGAAATGTGGACCATGGCCTTATTTCTGGGCCTGGGGACCAGGGAGAGGGCGAGACAGTTAGGAAGCACTTGGTGAGAGTTAAATTGTTCAAGGGGACGATGAGTCCTATATCCAGTTGCTGTCCTTGGAGTCAGAAACAGGACGGCTCTGGGGCTTTGAGTGGACATCTCCTGCGGGGACAGGCTGCTGTTGTTGTCCAGTGTCCAACCCCTCCTTCTTCTGTAGTGCTGGGGTTATTAGCTGGCCATGGCCAGGATCCTGGCGAACACACACTGCTTTTCCCAGATTCCTGTATAGCTTGATGTTTCCATGAAATGAAGTAGCTGGCCGATGGGTGGATGTGCCTGCAAGAGTCAGCTGCCTTCCAGGAACTTTCCATAAGAAATTGTTGGTGTGTCCTTTCTTCTAAGTGTTATATATATTTTATTTATTTATTTATTTATTTATTTATTTAATAAATGCCTATTTAAAAAAATATTTTATTTATTTGACAGGCAGAGATCACAAGTAGGCAGAGAGGCAGGCAGAGAGAGAAGGGGAAGCAGGCTCCCCGCTGAGCAGAGAGCCCAATGCGGGGCTCAATCCCAGGACCCTGAGATCATGACCTGAGCCGAAGGCAGAGGCTTTAACCCACTGAGCCACCCAGGCACCCCGCTAAGTGTTATATATATTTTAAAGATTTTATTTGACAGTGAGAGAGAGAGAGAGAGCGAGCGCGCGTGCGCGCGCACAGCAGGGGGAGGGGCAGACGGAGAGGGAGAAGTAGGCTCTCTGCTGAGCAAGGAACCTTGTAGGTCCTGAGCCCAAGGTAGATGCTTAACCGACTGAGCCACCCAGGCCCTCCCACCCCCCAAGTTGTATGTTTGATCTGTAACCCAGCAGAAGAGTTTTAATCTTTAGATGAAGATCTGGAGTCAGAAAAAATATATGCTATTTGTTGTTATCATTGTTGTCAATAGAAATTGACAGAAGGGTGAATTGGCTCACAGTCGCCCATCACATTCCGTTCTTCAGATAGAAGAGGACACCAGTGTCCCATCTGTAAAAGGGTTGCCGGTGGGGTAAGTAGAACCTCACGTATGTGGGACGAAGAGCTGAACAGGGTAAGAGCTGCCATTTTCGGGGGGCAGGAAAGGGCCCAGGGGCTGGTATTTGAGCAGAGATCTTAACGAAAGATGGGAAGCAGCCCTTCCAGAAAGCTGGGGGAAGAGCATTCCAGGAAGAGGGGTAGGTTCAAAGTGTTTTCCCAACAATGGGGATCTCTCCCGTCAGCTCACACTCCTGTTTCTAGCGATCTGTCATCATCGCCATCGGGAGGCCCCAACAGCAGCTCACACTCAACATTGTCTGGAATTTCTCTTCCACTGCAAACCGGTTCTTCCTCCTATTTCTGGTATTAGTGCCACTGTCTGCCGAATCACCTCCATTGAAGTCTTGGAGCTATGTCTGTGCATGCCCGGTTACCAGTTGTGACCACTTTTCTTCCACGAATGCTCTCTGATCATTACCAAAGCTCGGTGTGTCTTAGCCACCTCTGGAGTCCGGCCTCCCCACGGGCCTCCCTGCCTGCGACAGCTCCAGCCTGTCATCCTCGGCATTGTGGTCAGAGGCCCTTTCCGTAAACACACCTGTGACTTCATTCTCTGCTCAAAAAATTTCGGAGTCTCTACTATAAAGTCGGCAGTCCTTAGCCCCGTAGCGCAGACGCAACTTTTCTCCGAGCCCGGTCTTCCCACGCTCCTATGAACACATCTGGGTTTGGAAGACAGCTCCTCCTCTCCTGTCTTCAGGACTCGATTCCTGCTGCTTTCCTCCCCCTCCTGAAATTCAGCTGCCGCCTTTCCCACCTCAGCTTCTCACTCAGCAGAGACTTCTCTTCCTTTGACCTGCAGAATTCTAAGATTCTATTTGCACCCCTTCCCCTCCCCCCACCGCCCCACCCCTGCCCAGAGTTTTTCGATTGTTTTTTTTTTTTTAAGATTTTATTTATTTATTTGACAGAGAGATCACAAGTAGGCAGAGAGGCAGGCAGAGAGAGAGGAGGAAGCAGGCTCCCCGCAGAGCAGAGAGCCCGATGCGGGACTCGATCCCAGAACCCTGAGATCATGACCTGAGCCGAAGGCAGCGGCTTAATCCACTGAGCCACCCAGGCGCCCCGAGTTTTTCGATTGTAAAAGCACCATAACATTGAGAGGGAATTGAAAATGAAAAAACAATCATCCACATTCCCACTTCAACAACTGAGTTCACATTTGGATATTCTGTTCTAGTTGGCGATCTGCGTGCATATTTTTACATAATTGTAATCACAGTAGACATACAACTTTGATTTGTTTTCCCTTCTACTCAACATTCCCCCATCTTTTTATGTAGTCTTTTTAAAGTTGTAGGACTTTTTAAAAGGGGTCAAAAATAAGTCTGTGGGTATCTCATTCAAAGATGCATCTCAGAGAGTTGAGGTACTGTCATTTATCAAACCATTCTATCATTAAACCTTTGGGTGGGTTTTGTTTTTAGCTCTTGTGGACTAGAAACTTTGTGAGGGGGAAAAAGGGAATGCTGAGTCTTCTCTGTATTCCTAAAACCCAGCAAACTCCCTCAAATAATATTTACTGGGTGGATGGATAAACCAATAAACGAATGTACACAGTGAACATCTTTAGGCAGAACTTATTTTGTTTTCCTGGTGAATATTTTCCTAGGATAGATCTTCCGGGGATCAATGAGCCAGAGTGCTCACATCATGAGGGGTGGGCGCTGAACACTGGCGCACATTTTTCCAAAACGGCCACATCCTACATGCTGTGACGCAGGACATCTTTCCACGGAGAGTCAGGGTCTAGGCTTCCTTTGAGAATAGTTCTCCGTAGCTGCCTTGATCAACAGGGGCAGTGGGAGAAATGCAGAACTTTCAAGTCTAGGTTCTAAAAGGTTATAATATACTTTTGTCCCTATCTATCTGCCGCTCCTTCTCAAGATACTTGCTTTTGGAATGCAGCCACCTTTTTTTTTTTTTTTAAAGATTTTATTTCTCAGAGAGAGAGAGAACACACAGGGCGAGCAGCAGGCAGGGAGAGGGAGAAACAGGCTCCCCGCTGAGCAGACGGCCAGACCTGGGGCTCCATCCCAGGACCCTGGGATCATGACCTGAGCTGAAGGTAGCCACTTAATGGACTAAAGCCACCCAGGCGCCCCTCAGCCACCATGTCATGAGGCGGTCCAGGCCGCATGGGGAAGCCCTGTGTGGGCATTCTGCTCACCTTCCCAGTTAGGCCCCAGTCAATAGCCAACCTCAACCACTAGACATGTGATTGAACGAGCCCTAAGACGATCCAGCCCCCATGGAGAGAGATACTAAGTGACTTTTTTGTTTGGGGATACTTACTTATGCCTCGGGAGTGCCTGAGACACACACACAGCCCCATGTTGTGTTCGGAAAGGGCTGTACCAATTCGTAGTGCCACCCGCTGTGGAGGAGTGTGACAGCGCCTGGTGTGGCCAGGAGGCACGGACTCTCACTGTGGAACAGGCTGACGCTAGCGTGGTTTCCCCATCAGAGAAAACACATCCTCTAGTCCAGTTAGGCACATACTTGGAGGAAAGTCCGCAGTGTGTCAGGAGACAGGATGATGGCGTCTGTGACTGAACATAGTTTCTCCAGCCCTCCTACCTCGCATCTACCCTTGTACAGCTCCAGCCTTGTCAGTCTGTAAGATGCCACCGATTTTGCATCCAACTAAGAAACTCCTGTCCATGTGCATCTAGACGCCCTTCCCCACTGCCCCCTCCCCCCGGGGGGGGGCACATACATATACTCTTTACTCTTGAATCAATTTCCATAGAGCCCAACAAAAAGGAATGCACGGAAATGTAGAGAGGGCCCCGTGGCCTTCCCTTCTACAAGTTGAGATCTAACTGCCGACTGCCAACTCCTTACTGCCTTTCTTCTCTGCCACCTTCTACTTAACTAGCCACAGAGCTCTCTACGGTCTTCAGCATGGAAAGCACATTGCGAAGTCCAGTCCAAAAGAAGGAAAGGATTGCTTTTCAAGTAAATTGTCTACTTAATCCAACTGTTAATCCAAAAATACTTTCTCAGCATCTCAGAGATGCACCTGGCCCCAAGGACCTCAAGGAAGCCGAGTCTAACAACAGCTCCACCGCCTACAGGAGTTCCAGCTGTCCGAGATCTGATTTGTTCCAGAACTGCCCCACCGTCATGCCTACCGGGACAGGGCTGGGAGGGCAAGCCAGTGAGAGCTGCAGATCCCTCACCAACAGAAACTACGGGAGGCGGGTGGGTGGGGAGGGGTATGAGTTTTGAGGCAGGAAATAGTAGTATACTGTAGAAACACAGTAGTTTCAATGAAAAATGCTCTCTCTAGTTATGTAGAAAGTATGTAGTGTCACTTTAAGAGAATCCATAATTCTAGGATGTAGACTTTGTCTTCAAGTTCTATCCAGGGCACTTGACCTAAGCACAGTCTAACCACTAACATTAAGGTAGTTAGCTCCAGGAATTTTCGAGATGGCTTTTAAAAAAAGACTTTAAAGAACTCATGTTGAACATTTAACTGGAAGCAGAACACTGTACTGAATTTACTTTTAGGAGTAGTTAACTAACTTGAGATGGAAGCCACGTAACACCTTTTCCAACTCCCAGGTTTGGGGGCTGACAGCTTTAGTTCAGACTTCCTTCTGCTAAGTCTCAGGTTCATGAGTTAGCCAGGCAACGGCTCTGCCCCTCGGGCTGGCCAGGGATGATACCCCTCCTCATTTGGAAAACAAGGGGCCTTTCTGTGGAGCTGGAGCTCAGTAAGCTAATGCCTGTAGTCCGGGCCAAAACTATCACAGAGCTGCCTGATTCCAGTCTACACACCATGTGTTTGAGGAACAATCATGCCTGGCCGCTGCTCCTGAGAAAACAAGTTTTGCCCCCAACAGAGCAGATCACCACCTTCTGACTTTCCTCCTATGGGATGCAGGTCATGAAAGCAGAGTCTGATTCAGGGTTGTTATTTTTTCCTTCTAGTTTAGAAATGGGAAAGGAAGGAGAGTGTTTTCTTGGTAGACCAGAAAGCCCGGGTTTCAAGGGTACAAGGGCAGCACTGTCTGAGCTGGGGAACGGCCAAACCTGGGTTTGGGGAAGGGAAGTGGGAGCAGGAGGCACATCCAGCTAGGCGAGGGTGGTGGGGCGAGGGTGGTCAAGACCATGAAGAGCTCATGGCCCATAAACGAGATAGTTGCTTTGCAAGGCCAAAAGGGCCATTTACTACTTTTATAATAATGTGCTGTTTTGAGACTTAACAAAAAATTATTTTAAAGAGCACGCATGCGTGCGAGTGAACACACTGGAAGTGGCAGAGGGAGAATCTCAAGTGGACTCCACACTAAGTGTGGGTCTTGATCTCACCACCTAGAGATCATGACCTGAGCCGAAACCAGAAGTGGGACACCCAACCAACTGTACCACCCAGGAACCCCGATTTTGAGACTTTTTAGCCCTATTTTTTCCTTACCCAAAACCACTGTCATTATTTTCAATTGAGCTTCTCCGTGATCTCTGAATCAGAATCAGAATCCGTGGAAATGGGAATTGCCCAGCCCCACTCAGGGACAGAGCTCAGTCCTCCCAAGCCTCAGCCCATTCAGGCTCATGGCTCATCCCGCCAGAGTGACTTTGAAATATTCATTTTGCTTCGGGGGCACAAAAGGATTTAACCACAGCCGTGCCTGGGATTGACTGCTTGTGGCTCTGCTGTGAACCACCCCAGGGTTGGCAGGTCCCTGGGGGCATGCCAGTCTGCTCTCCATACCCATCCTGCTGTACCAGAGTCTTCTTCCCGATGCTGACTGAGAACCCACAACCTGTTCCCCAGGTCAGGTCAGCTCGGTCAGTGCGGAAATGGAATGCCTGCTGACCTTCCAGGGATCAAGCTGGAGCTGCGGCTCCGAACGAACACCCAACAATCTCTCAACTCTGCAGAAAGCCACCGGCAAACCCGGGGAGATGTGGCAATGTCACCAAGGCCCAGGAAGCATGGGGGCTGGAAGTGCAAACCCCTCTCATTACAAGGGGGCAGACGAGTTCTCCACAGGCCAGCCCTTTTCCAAAGCTTTCTGGCCGGAGAGCCCAGCCCTCTGCCGCTCACCCTCAAACACCTTTGCCCGCCACCGGCTACCCGCGACCCATGGTCTGGGGCAGCTGAGGTTGAAGCCGCCCCACCCTGAAGGATGGCTGGACCCCATGGCATTTGGAACAACGTGCTAAGCGCAGCAGCCTCACTCCAGCTCACACAGGAAGTCACCCCCCAGGGCATTTCCCTCACACCCACTCCAGGCAGGCCCCATGCTGCTGTCCGGTCCTGGGGCTGCTTCTTCCTCCCCAGGTCTCAGCACAGGAGGAAAGCCCGTGCTTGAAAGGTGTCCTTCGAAAAGGAAAATGTAAGCCTTTTCCAAAACGTAGCTTTGGCCATCGTCAAGTCCTCCTGAACAGCAGGACAGCTCAGACTCGTAAAAACCCCCCATCTTTTAGGATGAGAAAAGATATGAGGATGCACTGTTAGACGAAAAGTCACTTCTGAATCCATTCACATGGCTACTGAGTGCCAGAAAAGGGGCACAGATCCAATCACCCTGGGGGAGAAATGACTGCCAGCTGGAGTGGTCAGGACTAGCTCCAAAAAATGGCAGGTTTAATCAGAGTGAAGTCTCCAGGCAGGGGCAGCCTGTGGCGGGGGAGGGGCTTCCCCAGGGAGCGATCAGGCTGAGCAGGACGGTGGTTCACCGCAAGCCGGACGGGGCCAGCCTGCTCTGGCTGGTGCCAAGATCTGCAAGAGTAAGGCTAGCGTGGGGCCAGATTGTGGGGGGCTTTAAATGTCGGGCTAAGGAATTGATCAGGGGACTGAAATGATCAAACAGGTGTTTTAGGAAGATGAATTTGAAGAGAATGTGCGGGATGAATTGGAAAGTCTGGAAGCGTGGCAACAATTAGGAAGCTGTGAGATTAATTAGGCTGTTGTAGTGGTCCTGTGTGAGTTGATAAGGGTGTAAATGAGCACACTGGCAGCAGAATGGAAGGGGACAGCTGCAAGAGACATTGTTAAGAAAGAATGGATGAGGTTTGCTGCCTGATTGGATTGGGGACCCGGGGAGCTCAAGGAATCAAGGATGACACCAGAGTTTTGAGCATGGGCAACGGTACAGTGAACAGAAAAAGGGAGGTTAGGAGAGCGAGCTGGTTTCAGCAGATGTGAATTCCGTTCCAGCCACAGAGCGTCTGCGGAACATCCAAGTGGAAACGTCTGACAGGTCAAAGGAGAGCACCACCGGAGCTCAGGAGAGATGTCCGGGCTGCTGCTGAACTTGGGAACCCAATGCAGAAAGGTGATAAATGAAGTTGTGAAGTGAATGAGATCTCTGAGGAAAAGAGACGGTGAAACAGGACCAAAACTGATCTTTGAGGAATGTCCACATTTAAAGGATTTCTATTCCAAAGCCGAGTTTAGAAGTGCCACCCATAAGCCGCTTGTCTTCACCACTGAAATAGCAAAGTGTTCCACAGAGCAGTTTGCGAAAGCCGAGCAACAGAGCATTGTTATGTCTCAGTGGGAACTAAATGATAAACACCTTGGTATGCTCCTAAGCAAACTGGCCTGAAGAAAAGGCTGATATTCATAGAGGAAAAAAAGGATAAATGATACAGTGAACATAATCTAAAAGACTGGTGGATCTGATCCCACAAGGATGAGTCAAGCAATGAAAAAAAAAAAAAAAACTTATGAAAAATTATCCTATAAATAACATTTAGAGAAAAGTAGATATTCATTTTAACAAAGACCAAAGAAAATTTACCATATTTGCAGTATGAATCCCAACTAGTTAATTCATCAAAGTACTTTCAATAAAGGCTACACTTAAATATAAGCCGGCTCAAACGTGTGTGAAGACCGGTCAATACAGGAAAGCTAACGAGACTGTAGTAAGCCACCCCAGACTCAAGTAGGCAAACAGCAGCTTTTCTTTCTTAGTGTGGATCCCTAGTCTTTTCACATGTAGATTTCCCATATATGGTATTTTCTTGACAGTTATAAAATAAAATATCATAGCTTTGAATTTTTGGAGTAAAAACTGCCTTAAGTCCTATAAAGAAAAAAAAAACATTTTGTCTTGTGTGTTATTAAATTTTTTCTCCTTATTCCCTTTAAGAATATGCAACTGAATAGTGTAACAGCATAACAAGTGTTCTTCCATGACACCGTCAATGACTTCTGAGATAGTACTTACATTTCGATATGTTCTTATATTTAACATGTTTAGTTGATTATTTTCTTCTAAAATATCATAGCAAACATATTTAACATACATCAAAAGCAGTTAAAAGAAACTTCCTTTCTTTTGGATATAAGACCTTTTTAAAACAGAAACAGCTTTTTGAAAAACAGAATTTACAAATCATTAAAAATGGGCTACAACAGGCCCAACAGGCAGTTACTCAGAAGATACTGCTTTTAGTTGTTTTCAGGTTTACATAACGTGGCAGAAACAGTTTCTAGAAATATGTCAGACCAGAAAACAAACGCGACTGCTAGCCAGCTTTAGAGATTCTATATACAGATATATAAGAAAACAGTCAAGCAAAACTTACAAACTTAGTCACTTCTTACTCTCCAAATATTCTGAACATATCTAAAAATTTTAAACAGATACTGTATGATCTTAGAGAACTCTTAAAAATAATGCAATATAATGGAATAGTCAAATTGAGTTATTAAAACCAAAGCAGCTGTTTCTTGATGTCTTCAGCCTTTTAACCTAAGACCCAAATAGTTTAACGTTATCAGTTAACATTTAATCTGAGAGTTGACTTTTTAAAATGCCAATACTGTTAAACCTCTTTCAATAATACTTAAAAATACAATTAGACTAATACATTACTGAGAAGTTTCTCTCCTTTCTTTAAATATGGGCCACTGGGCTGACTTGTAGAACAGTTAAGTATAGAGATAAAAAAGCTGAATTAGCAATTTTCTTGTTTCTTTCCCAGTATTTACACCAAATAATGCAACTAAAAAAACCCATTTTTGCAGGGAAAAATTAGGGGGATGATTCTTATTTGTAGGTTACAATGAAAAAGGGACTCAAATTTCTTAATGGAGGGGAAATTGCACTGTTTTGTGCCAGCAAATATCTGAAGGGTTGCAGTTTTACAGGCAACTGAAAAATCTGAAAGGTAATAAAAAAAGTACAAGTAATGTCTTTTGATGTAGAAGATTTAGGACATACATTTACAAGGAAGTTTCATAATAGCTAATTTTTTTTGTTATATCTAAAGCATCTGTAAGACACACATATGTATCTTATTTCAAAAGAGGAAGTGACTCAGAGATGCTTAGATTCAACTTCTGGTTCAATCAAATAAAAGTCCAAATGTTTGGAATTAAATGACCCACTACTCGCCAAAAATCCACAAAATATTCACACCGGACAGACCAAGATTAACTCTCCTAAAAAAAAAAAAAAAAAAAAGAAAAAGTTTTAGTGGAACTGATTGCAAAGCATTTAAGGTCTTTTTTCAAATAATGAAAACAAGAGTCTTGACAAGGAACACGTATTTAATCAATGACATTTAATGTTATTCTGTAATGAGTTATGTTACATATGGTTTATTAGGTGAACCCTAGTAATAGTGATTGCTTTCTTTCCTTTTTTAAAAAAAAAGATTATTTATTTATTTATTTATCTGCCAGAGAGAGAGAGAGAGAGAGAGAGATCGATCACAAGTAGGCAGAGAGGCAGGCAGAGAGAGAGGGAGAAGCAGGATCTCTGCTGAGCAGAGAGCCTGATGCGGGGCTCGATCCCAGGACCCTGGGATCATGACCTGAGCCAAAGGCAGAGGCTTTAACCCACTGAGCCACCTAGGTACCCCTGGTGATTGCTTTCTTAACTGTGCTAAAAACCCAAATTTAGAACAAATGGATTTATGGGGTGTGGAAAATTAATTTTTTAGTTGATCTCAGTAACAATTACATTAGCTAGAGTTAACTGAATAATTTTAGCAAGTAAGATTAAAGTATCGGTCAAATTTTAAAATAGAGGATATAGAGATGCTAGGCTTCTTAGAGAATGTTACCTATTTACCTAATTCAACTTGAACTAGGGATTTACTATTACGGATGCTTTAGTGAATGTGTATATGGGGCTTATTAATATAGCTTAAACTTAACCATACTGTATGTATAACAACAAAAAGAAAAATCTACTTCTACTCCACAGAGTACTACACCATATTCAAAGTACAAAGGGAAGAGAGGGCTATAAGCTAAATTACTCATCTAACAAAATAAGAAATCAACCTCCAATGTCTCAAACTTAAGAATCGAGAGAGAGCTACATGCCTCTATTATGTGGACCCATGACAGTAATATTACAAGAAAAGGCTAATTGAGTTTCAAGTGGTTGCCTTTAGCAGGCTTGGGGAACACAGGGAACTGCTCATTTCTGTCATGAACTTACAGCACTACAGAACTTTTAAAATTATGTTGTTAATTTTGATAAAAAAAATTAAAAGATATATATTACCAAAATGCCCTTCAAAAATATTTTTATATTCAAAATTATAAAATTTATTAAATATATAAAATAATTTTAATATTTTAATATTTAAAATATGACGGGTTTTCCCATTTCTTCAAAACTGCAAATGATAGGGGCACCTGGCTAGCTCAGTAAGTGGAACATGTGACCCTCGATCTTGGGGTTGTGAGTTTGAGTCCCATGTTGGGTATAGAGACTACTTAAAGAAATAAAAAAAAAAATCTTAAAAAAACCCTCAGAACCTGCAAATGAAAATCTCAATTTGATAGAAAGAAACGCTGTTTTAATTCTGGCTTGCTTGTATATAAGGCTAAACATCTTTTCATGTTTATTAGCCATTTACACAACACCTTTCTGTCAAAGTCTTTCAGTCTATGACCATTTTCTGTTTTTCTTTTCTAAGGAATTACGACTTTTAAAAAAGATTTATTCATTTGAGACAGAGAGATACAGAGAGAGAGAGAGCAAGCGTGCACACAAGCAGGGGGAGTGGCAGAGGGAGAGGAAGAAGCAGGCTTCCTGTTGAGCAGAGAGCCTGATGCAGGGCTCAATCCAGAGATCATGACCTGAGCCGAAGGCAGACACTCAACCATCTGACCACCCAGGTGCCCCTCTAACGAATTTATATATGCTCTTTATATAAGATGGGTATTAGCTTGGATTTGCTCTATGTGTTCCAATCATAATATTTTGTCTCAGTTTGTCATTTAGCTTTAAGATTTATTTATGGTTTATTTGCTGAACAGAACACTTAAATTACTGTGCAGTCAATTCTGCCTAGATTTTTTTTTCCCTTTTGGAAGTAAAACATGCATCTCATTCCAGTAACTGCACAAATATCTGGCACTGAATTGATAATGTATTTGGATCAATCTGCTGTTTTATGGGCATGATTCCAAATGGACTATATTTGAGCTACTTGCTTACTTCCTTTATAGGATAGTTGTTTCTAACCATTTGATTGTTTTAGAATGTATTAAAAAGATTAACCAATCATAATTAAAAAGTTAATTTCAAAGTTTCCTTTCCCTTGGTTAAGGAAAAAAATCTCAAATAAATCATGTATTAGTTTTAGTCTAAATGCTTCTTTCCCACATGTAAGTTATTCATTAAAAGAATATAAGCACTTCAATAATTTTATCAGTTCTTTTTGGCCTCTGAGTAAATTATTACCCCACTAAGTACTACTACTTCTTCTTCTTTTTTTTTTTTTTTAGGATTTATTGATTTGAGAGAGGGAGAAAGAGAGAGCAAGCAGGGGGAGAGGCCGAGACAATCTTCAAGCAGACTCCCCACTGAGCATGCAGCCCAATGTGACATGGAGCTCGATTCCACATCTATGAGATCATGAACTGAGCAGAAACCAAGAGTCGTACGTTTAACCAACTGAGCCATGCAGGCGCCCTCCTTAATAAGTACTTTTAGTTTATTTTATTTTAAGTAAGCTCTATGCCCAACATGGGGTTTGAACTCACGACCCTGAGATCAAGAGCCACACACTTGGGATGCCTGAGTGGCTCAGTCAGTTAAGTGCCTACTTTCAGTTCAGGTCATGATCCCAGAGCCTGGGATCAAGTCCTGCATCAGGCTCCTTGCTCAGCGGGGAATATATTACGAACAGTAATTTCACCTCTTCCTTTTTTACTTCTTATAAGATTTTTAAGGTGTCTATTAGAAAATTTAAAATTACGGGGCTCCAGGCTGGCGGCTCAGTCGGTAGAACGTGTGACTCTTTTTTTTTTTTTTTTTTTTTTAAGATTGTATTTATTTACTTGTTAGAGAGAGAGCACAAGCAGGGAGAACAGCAGGCAGAGGCAGAAGCAGGCTCCCGATGAGCAAGGAACCCGCAGTGGGACTCAATCCCAGGACTCTGGGATCATGACGTGAGTCGTAGGCAGATGCTTAGCCAACTAAGCCACCCAGGCGTCCCTTGTTTTTAAATTTTAAAGTGGCAGGAGCCTGATATAGATCTCAAAGTTGCTCATCTGAGGGACACGACTGTAAAGCCAATGATGTGGTCCAACAGCCTTTTAACCAGTAGGGAAACGGAGGTTGGTGAGGAATAAAGGGACTTGCCCAAGAGACCAGACCAGAACCGGGCAGTGACAGAGCAGGGCTTACACTAGAAGCCCACTCTCTTTTCAGTCTACAATCCTTTCAGTACACAATGCTGCCTTCTGCAGAAACTTAACATAGGAAGAAAAACAATAAATAAATTAAGTACTTGTGTTTTTAAAGCATTAATACTTACCCAAGCATTCCCGACTCTTTGGTCTTTATGATGTAGAGGAACATTAACAATGTATGAAACATATTATTTCGGCCCTGGAACAAGAAGACAGCAAGATTTAAACCAAGCCAAACAAAAAATTATGCAAACCAAACAAAAAGATAAATGCAGATCCCATCAATTCACATTCAACTAACTCAGAATTCTGTGTAATTCAGACTTTCATCTGCATGGATTTGGACAGAAACTTCAGTGGTCCAAAATGTTAACACTATCAAAGCTGAAATGTTCAACTTGCAAAAAAGGAAATTAATATTCTCTCCTAGGAATTTGAGAATCAATGTAAAATTTCTTAGTAAAGAAGCTGTTAGAACTGGTAGAAGCCGCAGAACTGATGCTTGCAGTCAAGATTAAAATGCCTGAATAGAAATGTAAACTGGTACAATAATCTTTTGTATAAAGTAGTTTGAAAATGTATTTTAAAAGCCTTGAAAATATTCTGTAACCTAGAATTCCACTTTGGAACTTTAGGCTAATAAAATTCCCCAAATGCAGATAACTATATCCATAAAGATGAATACTCAGCAGTGTTTATGATAATGAAGACTAGAACACCCAAAATGTCCAATGGTAGAGGAATGATTAAATAAATTATGTTATAATCTTACAATAAACTTTTTTACAGCCATTAAAAAGTGTTTCTATGGAAGCTTTTTAATGGGATGGAAAATTACGTTTTTTTAAGGTAATTAAATTAAGAAGTTAATTTTTTAAAAGGAAATAAAATTACATAAATATGATTTCAACCCACCAAGTAGCACAAAGACCAAAGTGAAATTTACCAAAGGCAATACACCAAAAATGTTAACAACAGGTGCCTTCAGGTAATGGAATAATGAGTGATCTTTCTTCTTTTTTGTTATACTTTCCCAAGTTAAGCATATATTACTTTAATAGTTAAAAAAAGGGATATTCAAGAAACACATTTTCCCTAATTTAAAAAGTTTAAAAAAGTCCATAAACAAGAGACTCTAATTTAAAAAATATTATCAAAGCAAGTCATCCACAACACTCTGTAATAACAATTTCTGCATTTAGAGGTACCTTTGGAAGATTGTAGACATGACGCTGGTAGATTAGCTCATAATGGGGAGGGTTGATAGCACTCTGATAAATGCAAAAAACATTCTCATTTGTCACATCTGTAAAGAAAATATGCTACATTAAAAAAAAAAGCCAACCTCTCTCTATATATATCTCATGTGAAAATTTCTCAACTTATTCTTTCAGAAAGTTTATACCTGGTTTATTTGGTGTCTGAACAAAGTGCTGAGAAGTAAATGTTTTTCCGTCAGGGTACTTCGGGTGTGGAGGTAATCTGGAATCGAGGTAGGTGCAAAATACATGCATGATGATCTGAAGATGAAAGAGAAAACAATTTTTCAAAATCGGCATGAAAATCTATCATGGCTTTAAGCCTTTGTTTATAATGACTCCAATTTTTAAACTTTTCCCTAAAGAGAGAACTAGCAAAAATGCTTTCAAGTGGTTACATCTGCAAGATGAAATCTATAAAATGAAAACAGAAAAGCAAGACATTCCCAGTTTTCTGTTAAGTGGATCATTCACAGAGTTAACACAAAAAACCAAGATAAAAATACAAATACATTCTCAATTTGAGTATCAGCACTTGAAACTTCATTTTTACATCTAACAGTCATTATAAAACAATAAAGAACATGATCTTGAAAAACTCTTAAATGCTCAAAAACATTATACTCTTTGATTTCAACAATCTTAGTTCTAGGAAAATTTTTCTTTTTTTAAAGAGAGTATGAATGTTGGAGCATGGGGAGCAGAGGGAGGGAGAGAGAATTTGAAGCAGGCTCCACTCCCAGAATCTTACAGCTGATCTCATGACCCTGAGGCGATCATCAACTGAGCTTAAATCAAAGGAGTCAGAGGCTAAAGTGACTGAGCCACCCATGCTCCCCTTGGAATTTTTCTTAAAAGCCATAATCCCAAATAAGAAAAAAACATGCATCACGATATTTCCTGCAGTATTATTTAAAACAGAAACTAAGTAATTCTCAAGCTTCTAGCTCCAATATAGAAGAACAGTTAATTGAGAGTATGTAGTAATGAAAAAATACTTAAACACTGCAAAAGTCAAAAAAGAATACAAAATTTTATGTGTGGGACGATTCAACTATGATAAAAAACATTAAAAAATAGTGCAATATAAGTAAAGGGAAAAAATGAAAAGAAAATATTAACAGTGGTTTAGATGATGGTATAATGTAAAATTTTTATTTCTACCTTAGTTTCTAAAATTTTTTAATACTTATTTTTGTAATGGAAAAATAAAAGTACATAAGTCCAGTAACATGGAAGAATGTTAAACCAAAAAAAAAAAAAAAAAAAATTAAAGTAGTGACTTACAGCAGAATCAGTGGGCAGGTCTGTATCCCACTTGCGTCCTTTGAAGTCTCCACCTCTATTCCATCGAAATGAACTCATACAGCCTCCCTGAGAAAGTTCTGGAGCAACAAGAGTGAAATTCAAAAAGCCAAAAAAAAAAAAAAAAAAAAGAAAGAAAAGGAAAAAAGGCCAAGGTGCTACAATAAGGGAAGCATATCATCTGATGAAAACCCCTAACATCAAGAAATACAAGATAAAAGAAATACACATTACCATGAAGAAAGAAGAAAGAATCAGACAAACTCAAAATGTGGAATAAAACTTTTGGGGTTTTCAATAAAGTCAGTGTCACGCAGGGAAAAAAGGTGGGCCAGAACTGTTCTGGAGAAAGTGACCAAAGAAAAATTAAAAAAAAGATTTTATTTACTTGGCAGAGAGACAGAATGAGCACAAGCAGGGGGAGCGGGAGGCAGAGGGAGAGGGAGAGGGAGAAGAGCCGGATGTGGGACTCAATCCTAGCACGCTGGGATCATGACCTGAACAGAAGGCAAGATGCTTAATGGAGTGAGCCACCCATGCACCCTGGAACTCAGATGCTTTATCAACCAGGCATACCATGTAATTATATTTGAATCCCAATTCAAATAATACCAGAAAAAGTAATTACACATTTTATGAGATGGCTAGAAATTCATACGTAAGTTATATACTTCATGATATAAAGAAACTGTTAAAAAATATGAGGTGTGATAATTATACTGAGGTTAAATTTTTAAAAGGCCTTATCTTTGAGACACATACAGAGCTATATATAATACGGAAAGGGAGGAGGCAGATGGGGACATAGATAAGGCTTGGGATGCCCAGGGACTGATGGCTGCAGGGACCAGGGGCTATGTCTAAAAGGCTTCAGCATACTGTTATGTCTAGTTTTATGAGTATCTGAAATCTTTTTTTCTTTTTAAGATTTTATTTATTTATTTGACAGACAGAGATCACAAGCAGGCAGAGAAGCAGGCAGAGAGAGAGGAAGAAGCAGGCTCCCTGCTGAGCAGAGAGCCCGATGCGGGGCTCGATCCCAAGACCCTGGAATCATGACCTGAGCCAAAGGCAGAGGCTTTAACCCACTGAGCCACCCAGGCGCCCCATGAATATCTGAAATCTTATAATAAAAAGTTTCCTAAAAGTCATGATAAATGATTATTCCTGAACCCTAGTCCAAACCTAGGGAAGAGAGGGGCAACCATAACATTTTCAAATTGAAATTTATGGTAAATCTGAAGAGTGAAATACTATTTCTAAAACTTGTTTTAGTGATGAGAATATTTTACAGTTTATCCAAATAAAAGCAGGGAAGCATAAAGAGAGACTGTGGGAATATCAGGAAGGCTAAATTTCCCAATTCTCAAGTCAGTCTCCTCAGAAGATCACATTACCCTCCAATAATCTGGACATAACAGAAAGACAAAGAAGCAACATATTAAATATGAATTTTAAGAACTGAAAGTCAGTTCAGCATGTTCAAACTATAAAGAATGTCATAGTGGTATCCATTCTTGGTAGAGTAGAAAATGAGTGAAATGTTTACTTGAGCCCATGTAGCTCATATTTAAGTTTCCCTATATAGAATAAAATTAATTAATATATTCAAGGCTAGCTATATCATTTTAACAATTCCTTTATTTATTTATTTGACACAGAGAGAGAGAGAGAGAGAGCCAGCATACAAGCAAGAGGAGTGGCAGGCAGGGAGAGAGGCAAGAGGCTTAACCCACTGAGCCACCCAGGCGCCCCTCTCATTTTGACGATTTTAAGCATATGAAATATAAAAACCAAAAGCTGTTCAAGTATAAGCCTTAATTAAGCCATAATTAAATATATATTTATAAAATATAAGATACTGAGTCTTAAAAAATTATTTTTCCTTGTTACTTTTTTTTTTGAAAGAGAGAGAGAAAAAGTGTGCATGAGTTGGAGGAGAAGGGCAGCAGAAGAGGCAGGGAGGGCATCTCAGCAGGCTCCACACCCAGTGCAAAGCTGGATGGGGGACTTGATCTCAATGACTGTGAGATCCTGACCTAAGTGGAAACCAAGAGTCACCACCGAGCCCCCAGGCACCTCTCCTTGTTACTTTTATTTATAACATCTCAAAGTAGTGAAATTTTTCCCTTTTCAAATTACTAGTTACCTTTGATCCTTTCAAACAAGTACTCCTGATTTGGTGTAAGGTCCAAATACTGCACAATTGTATTCAAAGTTGGAATGAGAGGAGCTTTGACCAGAGCAGCTTGTTTCAAGCTAGTAATACTAGCCTCTGTTAAAAATAAAACACACAGAACAGATTATTCTTCATGTGGGTCTCTAAAAGAACTTAAAATGCTTTTTCCTCAATACATGTCAAAGGAATAAATGAAAGCAATAATAGTTTAACAGTCTGCATTATCTACTTTACTTAGAATTTTTTATCATTTCCGGCATGGTGGCCAGATTTATAAGAACAGAAACCACATGCATACACACACCAAAAGCAGCAGCCAAATCCATGCTGACAAATCTATGAACAGCTAATACACAAAATATTTTTGTGGGGTACGCAGAGAGATACATGAGAGCTTTCAAAATCAGGTTGAGTTAAAAGTTGCCTGTTATGCCACTGATAAGCAGAAACTTTTTATGACGGTGATTTCTCTTATCATGAAAGACGACTATGCAAAGAAATAATAAACTAACAAATTTTCAGAATGTCTAACGTCACTAGTAATACTCAATGCTGGGAAAAAGGCATTCTTATGTGTGACATGGTTGCTAGAGCATAAACTGGTATAAGCTTTTTAAAGGGCTATGTATGTCAAAAGCCTTAATGCATTTATTCCTACTGAACTAACTCCACTTCTAAGAAATTATCCCTAAGAAATAATTACAAATGTACACAGATATTTAGATAAAAGGATATTTACTCACAGCATTTACTAATAACAAGGGCAAAAGCCCAACATTTTAGATAATAAAGATCACTTAAACAAAACATATCACACATACAAAAATGAAGTACAATCTAGCTACAAAAACAGTACTGGACAAAATTTAACAAAATAGAAAAATTGGGATGAAAGTAGGCAACAAAACAGTATGACCCCAATTTAATTAAAAATATGTACATATGGAGAACCTGGGTGGCTCAGTAAGCATCTGCCTTTGGCTTGGGTCATGATCCTGGGGTCCTGGGATTGATCCTGCATGGGGCTCCCCGCTCAGCGGGAAGCCTACCTCTCCCTCTCCCACTCCCTCTGCTTGAGTTCCCTCTCTCACTGTTTCTCTGTCAAATAAATGAGTAAAATCTTTAAAAAAAAATGTACATATATGTTCCATATTCCTTCAACTCTTACATACTTTTAAAGTTATAATGTTCTTAAATAATGGTATAACATACAATAACATACAACTGAGACAGATATATACACTAACATATATATTATATATATACACTAAAATATATATTGTATACAGTAACATTAAATATAAGTATATAACTGTATATATTAGTATACAGTTACATATATATAATATATACATATATACACACACTTACATAGTGTCTATATATAGAGAGGGAGAGAGAGAGAGTGCTAAGTTAGTTAATATCATAACCAAAAATAATAACTGGTTGTGACTTAAAATTGATAGTGATTTATCTCTGGAAGCGGAATTTACGGTAATATTCTTCTTTGTGTACTTCTGTCTCTACTTTCCAGCCACTCTACAACGAACATAATATACACTGCATTTGTAGTCACAAAGCAATGTAATTCTTTTTAAAAAGCACATCATACTGGTAAAATGTGGAAAATACACATTTTAATAGCTCCCCCTCTCCCCATTTTTATAGCTTTTAAAGAAAGCTCAAAGAAGACAGGCACTGGTTCAAAGAGCATTACCAAGATCTAGAAAGTAACCATTCTGGACTTTGGGGTTAACAGAGCTCTGGCCTCAAATCTCTGTTGTGTGACCCTGGGCAAGTTACCAAAGCTCTGCGTGTCTTAGCCTCATCCATAAATGGGACACTTAACAGCTAGCTTTCAAGATTAATGTGAGGGTGTGTAAATTACCTATGAAACATCTGGATATTCAGTAAATAAACACCTTTGGGATATACAATTCTACTCTTAGTTCAGAGGATAAAGATTGATTAAGACACCCAAAATAAGTAGAAAGTACTAATGTGCAATGCAAAGCACTTAACTATTTCAAGGAGAAATTTATTCCCTAGAAAGAGGTGGTCGACTACGATATTCCTTATTTATTTTGAAATCTAATTACTTAACACTAAATAAATTATGGTATATATATTTTAGGCAAATTGTATGGAACCTTAACAGTTTTATTTTTTTGTAGGTAAAAGAGCTGAAGATAGGTGATTTTAAGTTAGCATTATTACACATTCTTTATGCTTTGTACAACTTTGGAATTAATATCTGATAAGGGACTTTATCTAGAATATATAAAGAATACCATAATGATAAGACAAGTGATCCAATTAAAAATGGTAAAGGATTTGAAAAGATATTTCTCCTAAGAAGATACACAAACGGCAATGAGCACACGAAAAGATGCTCTACACCAGCAGCCATCAGGAAAATGCAAATCAAAACCAAAATGAGAAACTACTTCACACCCATTAGAACAACCATGATAAAAAGGACAGGTAAGTATTGGTGAAGATGTGAGAAACTGAAACCCTCATACACTGTAGGAAGATAAAATGGTGCAGCTGCTTTAGAAAAGAGTCTGCTGTTCCTCAACAAGTTAAACACAGAGTTACCATATGGCTCAGCCATTCTACTCCTGGAGAAATTAAAACATATCCACACAAACACCTGTATACAACTGTTCACAGCCGCATTATTCATACTAGTCAGAAAGTGAAAACAGCCCAAACGCCAATCAACGGATAAATGGGTAAACAAATGCAACAGATCAATATAATAGGATATTATTTGGCAATAAAAAGAAACAAAATACTGATAATGTTGTAACACAGATGAACATTGAAAACACAGGAAGTTAAAGAAGCCAGTCACAAATGACAACAGACTGTATGACTCCACTTGTGTGAAATATCCAGAATGGGTCTGTCTAAACTGGTAGTTGCCTTGGGTGGGGAATGAGTGATGGGGGAATGGTATGAAGGGTATGTGGGGTTTCTTTTCTGGGTGATGAGATATGAGATACTCTAAAATTGATTGTGGCTGCACAACCCAAACCTCTGAACTGTAGACTTTAAATGGGACAACTGTACGGTAAGTAAATTCTATTTCAATAAAATATGTATTAGAAAATATATATATAAGAGACATTTAGTTTTGTCTTCAGGATAACAAAGAAGTTTTTAAATAGCCGGGTACGAAAAGAAAATTTCTACTTGGCAGATTCACTGACAGTAAATCAAATGCTGGGCTCTATTTTCACATACCTCCTATCTGAAGCTCAGGACAGCCCATTCGTCTCATCTGTGTGCTGACAGACTCCATCTCTTGTACGAGGGGCACTAATATTGTCTCACTGATCCACTAGGAAGAAATGAGGCAAAGATTTTACATACATAATTCCAAAGCATTTCTCAAATAATTATTTTCATGAAATGCTAAGAATACTGTCTTCTTGAATATTAGCAGAGTATAATAAAAGAGAATGAATGCTGAAGTCCAGAGAGTTAAGCGAGCAAGCTAGAAGAGTGCAAGTTAAGTCATAATCTTAAAGCACATAGGCCTGCATTTTGCTGAAGAGAATATAAAAATTTCACTTGTATCTTTTCTTTTTTTTTTTTTTTTAAGATTTATTCATTCATTTAACAGAGAGATAGCACAAGCGGGAGGGACAGAAAGAAAGACTCCCAAGCAGACTCTGTGCTGAGTGTGGAGCCCTATGAGGGGCTTGATCTCTTAACTGTGAGATCGGGACTGGAGCTGAAACCAAGAGTCGGACGCTCAACAGACTGCACCACCAGTGCCCCGTGTTAAGTTTTTCTTAAATTTTTATGATTATTATGCGTACCTAAAAGGAACTCATTTCACTTATTCATTCTTCCAACATGTATTCATTCAATGCATTCCACTTACTAGCCACTCTTGGGCTGCAACAAAATTACCTAAGTGGTTCAGGACTATGTTCCCTTGTATCCCCATGAAGGAATTTTTGTTTAAGAAAGACATCCAGGCTTCTGGTTCAAGAAAATAGGCTGCAATTTTCATCACTCACTCTCAATACTCTATTAAAATTATAGTAAAAGAATAAAAGAAGATCACAAGTGATTTCAATGATTTCTAGAAGATGTAGAGTAGATACATGAGTGCTGAAGGATGGGAGGGGAAGTAGTAGCAGCCTCTGCAGAATCTACATGGAGCCCTGAGTGCAGGAGGGCTCATGTGTTCTCAGACCTTGGGACCTTCTAGTACCTTCCAGAGCGGGAAAGAGGCAGGGCTGAAACAAGGGAACTCACTTGCTCTGGATGAGTCAGCCTTCCCACCCTCCAGGCCAAAGATGAGACGGTTCTTCTTCAAAACAGTCAAAGAAATTGAAATATTCTGAAGTAGATTCTACTATATATTACCTTCTCTCTCTTAAAAGTTCTCTGAGGCGAGGACCTCATTCATTTCCCTTGCATTTCTGGGTATATAATAGGTTCTGACAGAAAAGCTCTTTGTAAAAATAAAATGGAAAAAAAAAAAAAGAAAAACTAAACTAAACTAAACTACTGGTGCCTGGGTGGCTCAGTGGATTAAGATTAAGCATCTGCCTTTGGCTCAGGTCATGATCCCAGGGTCCTGGGATTCGAGTCCTACCTGCTTCTCTCTCTCCCCTTGCTGATGGTGCGCTCTCTCTCTTTCTCAAATAAATAAATAAATAAATAAAAATCTTAAAAAAAATGAAAAAAGTAAAATAAAATTGAGCTGCTGGTAAAGGGAAAAAGCTAATAACTAAATATATTATCCCTTAATCCACTCAAAATAAATGGATTTACTAAATACGGAGAGAAAAAAACCTGAGAAAGCAGACACCATAAGGTAAATGTTTATTCTTACACATGTGCCATCCATATTGTATTTTTAATAATAATAAATTCTGATAATTCTAGTTAGTAATTAACACCTCTAAATTATATTCTAATAACACACTTTGCATATTAAGAGGTACTAGTATTATCCAAAGAGTAATGTCAGAACTTACATTCCTGAACTTAGCAGTCCATGAATCCATATGATCAAGAAGTTGTCTATTCATAGTAACTCTTGCCCAAACCTATTAAAAATGTTTAAAATGAACAATCAGTGAGGAAAAATCCTGCCAGAAATTAGTCATTTTCTACCACTCTCAAAAATATGTGGAAAAATATTTGAAAAACTTCACAAGCACTGATATTGATCTAATTAATAGTGATAATTTTCTAACTTCCCACTTGGTTGCTTGCTATTCATGCAGACACATCTTTAGAATTCCTTACATTGGTATGTTTAAAGAACATTCTTGCTTTTATGAACAAATAAAAATCTTATATTTGGTATTAAAATGATGAAGTTACAGACTGTTGAATATTCTAACCAAATATATTTTATTATTATTTTTTAAGATTTATTTATTTGGGGGGGCAGCAGGGGGAAGGGCAAAAGGAAAGTGACAGACAGAGAAAAGCAGACTCCCCACTGAGTGTGGAGCCTGATGCCAGGCTGGATCTCAGGACTCTGAGATCACGACCTGAACCAAAATCAGGGGTTGGAAACTTAACTGACTGAGCCACCCAGGCACCCCAAATCCAAGTGTATTTTAAAAGCAAGAGTCTTATGTATTAAGTACAAATAGATACTTGAGATATCTTTTTATAAATAAATGCAGAAAAATCTTTTAGGCAGGATGGTAATGTCAACTATGTGTTATAAAGAATAAAAGTATACAATATAAATCAGCTTTAGGTACGACAGGCATTTCTCTACTATTTAATATGTACCAGATTTATGTTTCTAGCCAGTAAAAGTGAAGAATACAGAGGTGCCTGGGTGGTACAGCGGGTTAGGCATCTGTTTTTGGCTCAGGTCATGATCTCATCTGGGATTGAGCCCCATGTCGGGCTCCCTACTGAGGGGGGAGCCTGCCTCTCTCTCTCCCTCTGCTCTTCTCCCTGCCTGTGCTCTCTCTCTCAAATAAATAAAAACTTAAAAAAAAAAAAAAAAAAGTGAAGATTACAGAAAAAAAAGTTCCAGAAGTAGAAGAGACTTTCTCACAATCTGCAATCAAAAATATTAAGTCCCCTGGGGCAAATAATACCTTATATGTTAATAAAAATAATTAATTCATTTAAAAAAATATTAAGTCATTTTTATTTCCCACTTACCTCCTCTGCTGCTTGTTTGGAACTTAGATCAGCTTCATCTTTGTTAGCACAGGGGGCCTGAGACCTGCAGGCAAGTTGATACTGAAACTTCTTTAGCGTTTGTGCATAATCTCCCATAGAACGATTATAGTTCCAGAAAGTAGGACTGGTGGAAGGTGAGGTAGAGTCTGGGCTCCCTACAATGATGAATTTAAAGAGCATCAGTGTGCGCTGTAGTAATTCTGACATCCAGAGTTAGCTCATGAACGCTGGCTATCTAGGCACCTAGGCAAGGGCAACCAAGGAAGACAAAGCCCCAAGGGATTCTTCTCCTCCCTGACACTTTTCTTTAGAGAACATATTTTAGCCTGTGCTAAAAATTAAAAAGAACATTTTCTGAGCAATATCATGCTAAGAACTCTAAGTGGTTGAAAGTGTTTATTTTTGTTGCAAAATTAAGCTTGTTTCATTCTCTAAGACTTTCAAATGATTCAGCAAGAAACAAAAGACACAATTCTTCAGGGAAGAAATAGGCTAAGGAAGTTCCCTGCTTGAATTTTTAGTGACTCTTTCTGAATGGGAAACTGCAGTCTCCTATTAATAAACTACTCTCTGGGTCAGCAGCTAGGCTCGCTTTTCCCTGTACTACACTGCGTTCTCTTTATAGCCCGTAATAACTCCTGTTGTACTAAAAGAGACTGACGATTACACTTCTAAATTTACACATTTACTCTCTGGAAATGTTAATAGTTACATATGGGGACTTAATCCTCTAGAAGCTTCTACCAGAGTACTTGTCACACTTTAAGGTTATAATTGTCTTTCTACCAAAACAGACTTTGAGCTCCTTGAGGGCAGGAAGTATTATTTTTCCCCAGCATGCCTGTGAACTGCTGCTGTGGCTGCTGTGGCGAGTTCCGTAGGCTTTGGGAAACCTATCAGCTTGGATTTCACCATCCGAGTGGGTACGGATAATGAGGATATAGGCCTAGCACAGGTAGAGCTGGAGTGAGACCCTTCTACCTCTATCCTCTGTACCCAGCAAAGGGCCAGGAACCTCACGGGCCAAATTTTTGGTAGGTAAGAAAAAAAAATCTGTCCACTGGCACCAGGAGATAACAAGGAAATTTGTCTGTCTTAGGTCATACAGGGATTTAAAAATTATCCATTTTTTAAAAAAGATTTTATTCATTTATTTGACAGAGAGAGATCACAAGTAGACAGAGAGGCAGGCAGAGAGAGAGAGAGGGAAGCAGGCTCCCTGCTGAGCAGAGAGCCCGATGCGGGACTCGATCCCAGGACCCTGAGATCATGACCTGGCCAAAGGCAGCAGCTTAACCCACTGAGCCACCCAGGCGCCCCCAAATTATCCATTTTTGTATGGGTTTAGAATACCCATTTATACTACCTGTTAAGTCCAGGAACCTCCTAGCTCAGAAATTACCTAAGTTAGTTCAAGGTCAGTGATACTCCTTAGGCACTTGGCAGAGGGAAATACAAAACTGCTAGGAGGAGACAAGGCTATCCAGTTTTCTCAGGACAGAAAAGCACAGATAAATAAAACCCTACTGCAGATAAGCTTACCAAAAACAAAAATACAGAAATCACAAGAGGAAACGGTGTCAAGCAAAGGAATCAACAAGACAAAAATGTTAATATTTATTAGATAACTGAACTATTGGACAGAGATTTTCATTTTGATTTTTTGATTTTTTTTAAAAAAGATTTTATTTATTTATTTGACTGAGAGAGACACAGCGAGAGAGATAACACAAGCACGGGGAGTGGGAGAGGGAGAAGCAGGCTTCCCGCTGAGCAGGGAGCCCATGGGGTTCAATCCCAGGGCCCTGGGGTCATGACTTGAGCCAAAAACAGACACTTAACAACTGAGCCACCCAGGCGTCCCTGGACAGAGACTTTTAAAGAGTTATGTTTAAAATGACTGAGATAGGAAAAAGAATGGGAAACATAAGAACAAAACCAAGATACTCTAAAACAAATCATGCCTATTTGGAAGAGAACCCAGTAAAACCTTGAAAACTGGGGGAAAAAAAAAAGAAAAAGAAAATATTCACAACAAATTAAAAAACTCAGTGAGTTAAACAGCAAGTCAGACACTGCTTAGGGAAGAAAGAACTAACGGTCAGTGCAAACGGTCAGGCTAAAACCTGTTGGGTAAGCGGTAAAACAGAAGACAAACTACTAAATGTGGAAGAAATGCAAGTTTTACGAAGTCTCCACTTTGCAACTACCACTGCATTAACTCATTTCGGAGAGGATCATCAATAGATGCTAAAACCACTTGGTGAAAGGCTACTGGGAAACAGGATTCACAAGTCTCAAAGTATCACACTATAGATTATTTACTAATTATAAAAGGGAAAGCCAAGGCAGCCATCATCTTGACCAAGTGATCCAATTTAATCTTACCAATAAAGGGACAAAATGGTATCATGTGTTTCCTGATATGATATGTTGAAAGGAGCATAGCACCACCTATGTTGTATTCGTACAAAAAACTGTATTTAAACTGATTCTAATCTTATCTAATAATGAAAAATGACCACACAAATCCAAATTTGAAAAACAACTAGGCTGACCTCTTCAAACGTAAACGTCACGATCCTGCATCAGTTTAAAAAAAAAAAAATGCTACCGGGGCGCCTGGGTGGCTCAGTGGATTAAGCCGCTGCCTTCGGCTTAGGTCATGATCTCAGGGTCCTGGGATCGAGCCCCGCATTGGGCTCTCTGCTCCGCAGGGAGCCTGCTTCCTCCTCTCTCTCTGCCTGCCTCTCTGCCTGCCTCTGATCTCTCTGTCAAATAAATAAATAAAATCTTAAAAAAAAAAAAATGCTACCAAGGCCATTACTGGCTCAATTTGAAGAAATGTGAGTATGAATAATACTAGTTATCTTAAGTATGATAATTATGTTGTAGTTAGAAAGGAAAATGTTCACGTTCTTTGGAGATGTGTGTAAACTAATGAAGGATGGAGGGGCTAGTCAGCAAAAAAATGTGTGAGAAAAAGCAAAAGTGAGTGCCTGGTTTCTTACTATTGGAGAAAGGAGTTACAAATATGAAAAGGGAGGAGGCTGGAATCAACCCTGTATAGTTGGACTGGAACTGGCAGGCAGTAGTATGAACTCACGGTTTTTGATATATATCGATGGACGGATACAGAAATACAAATAGGTGTGTGTGTACATATATTCCTAGCTGTCTGTTGAGAGGACCTAGAGTAGTGATGTCCCATCAACAGTGGTATATACAGTGCCTGGACATTAATTTCTAAATATCATTCTCCACTAAAAGCAACCATGGCCCCTTGGAGAAACAGACTGATTCCAGAGCCACTTAACCATGGAAAGTACAAGAGGAGCCTGAAATATCTTTTGGTGCTAGAAAGTAAAACAAAACAACAACAAACAAAACAGAAGCCAGAGGATCCCACCAGTGAAATCTGAGACCATCTAACCATCAAAATAAATGACATTACTGGGGAGAAGAAAAAGCTCTATCTCACAACAGAATGCCAACAAATAAATATGAAAGGTGGCTGCACGACAATATAAATACACTTAATACCACAGAATTATACACTTAAGAATGGTTAAAATGGTAAATATTACGCACATTTTGTCACAAAAGATGTTTTAAAAATGTAAAAGGGAATAATAAAGAATGATGGAATTAGAAAGCCCCTATGAAAACCAATATAGTAAAAATCAATTTAAAAAAAATTTATTTATTTGAGAGACAGAGATCACAAATAGGCAGAGAGAGAGAAGGAAGCAGGCTCCCTGCTGAGCAGAGAGCCCAATGTGGGGCTTGATCACAGGACCTTGGGATCATGACCTGAGACAAAGGCAGAGGCTTTAACCCACTGAGCCACCCAGGTGCCCCGTAAAAATCAATTTTGAAAAGAAACTTAAAAGGATGTTAAAGCTAAGTCAAGGGGCGCCTGGGTGGCTCAGTCAGTTAAGTGTCGGCTCAGGTCATGATCCCAGGGTCCTGGGATTGAGCTCCGCATCGGGCTCCCTGCTTGGCAGGGAGCCTGCTTCTCCCTCTTCCTCCACCTGTTCCTCCACTTTGTGCTCTCTCCCCGAAATAAATAAATTAAAAAAAAAAAAAAAAAAAGCTAAGTCAAATATGATGAGGAAGAGGACATTTATACAGCCTCAAAGTAGCTCCTCACAAAATACTATTTATAAATTAATTTATACAAAATATTAAATTACCTAAAACCTACAGATAATGGGTCAGAAGTATATGGATGGACATAAATACACCAAGCAAACACTAACCAAAAGAAAATCAGTACAGCTATGTTAATATCAGAGAAAATAGAAGGCAAAAAACCTAAGAGATAAAGATAAAAGGAATAATTGGCCATAATGATATTAACAATCCTGAATTTATATGCACTTAGCATAATTTCCTACACATTTAGCAAATTTGACCGAATTATAAGGAGACATTTAATGGAAGACAATCAGTGGGAACTGTTAATGGACTTTCTTACTAACTAATAGATCAAGTGGATGAAGATTAATAAGATAAAGACTTTAAGAACACCTTCAAGAAGTCTGGTTCGGGGCGCCTGGGTGGCTCAGTGGGTTAAAGCCTCTGCCTTCAGCTCAGGTCATGATCCCAGGGTCCTGGGATCGAGCCCTACATCGGGCTCTCTGCTCAGCGGGGAGCCTGCTTCCTCCTCTCTCTTCCTGCCTGCCTCTCTGACTAGTTGCAATCTCTATCAAATAAATAAATAAAATCTTAAAAAAAAAAAAAAAAAGTCTGGTTCAATGAACAAACATGGGGCCCAGTATTTAGAGACTGTGCATTCTTTTCAACATACCAAGAACCATTTATAAAAAGTGATCACACAGGAAGCCTAAATGCAAGTCTTAAGAAATACCAAAGAACTGACAGGGTACAGTTCACAATCTCTAGCCTTAGGGGAAAAATAAAAGATAACCAAGCCTTCATTTTGTATGTTGGAAATGAAAAGCAACACCAATCACTAATAACACTGCTAAGCAATAAAAACAACCCTTCTAAATAACTCCAAAGGATCAAAGAAGAAATAAAAATGGAACCCAGAAAATACCTCAATAAGACCAACTTACGTCAACGGAACAACCCAGGTTGTTCTTTGTATGGCATTATACTCTGTAATTTACAGTAAACTTGAAATATTTCAAAATTTAACAAGAAGAAAAAGCATGTATCAACAAATAACAAGATAATATTGATTTGTTTCTTTGACATTCCTGGCACTTTCAGGCAAAATTAAATTAAAAATCAATGGAGAGATTTCAAGTGACACAAAGAGCCATGGTCCAATAACTGACTTCCTCATTGTGACCATGCTTTAGCACCTAATGTGCTTTCTGTGAAAGTTCCTGAGGGGGAAAAAATCATTACTTGGCTCAATAACCTAATTTGGTTTCAAATAATTGACTTTGTTATAATCAAATCCACCCCAAACAGATTAAGATTTGCTAACATTGTTTCCCAAAGTAAACTAAAGACAAGTTTAAAAATGTTCTGAAAAACAGCAGCACTTCTGGAGTAAATCCATTCTCTCTCCACCACGCCAATCTTCTCAAGGACCAAAAGGAGACAGCTATCACTTCAACAAGCGGTGCTATGCACTGATTTAAAAACAACTGATAGCCTCAACTTTTAAATAGGAAGTATAACTTATATGAAAAAGCTTTCAATCTTAATGTAGATGAAAGGTTCAAGATTTCTTGGTTCAGCTACATTTTACTCTTTAAGTTTGGTAAACTTAATTCTAACTATACAAAATATAAAAACAAAATGTACTTCTCTCCTAGGCTATCAAGGTATATTGGTAAAGAAGAAACATTTATGGAGAGGTATCAAATACTGAGAACAATGAGTTAAGGGTAACATTAAGTAACACCAAATATATGTACATTACGTCTAACTAAAAATATACGGACGTACCCAGCTTAACTCTATGCTGTTTCTCTTCTTCACTTCTAAGAAAAGTATCCAAAGTTCGTAAATCTGTCATGTAGTCTTCTTTGTCAGTAGGGGAATTATAGACGGTGGGTGAAGACCGGTATCGAGATCTCAATCCACTGCTCTCCACTGGTCCAACAGTAGTAGGGTATGGAGAAGAAGGAGAGGGACTATAGCTTGCCAACTATACAAAATAAAAGAACTTCTTCTTTACTGAAATTTATTTGTTTTGGTTTTTGACTTTCAAAAAGTAACACATCAATTAGAATGGCCAAAATCCAGAACCATGACAACACCAAATGTTGGTGAGGATGTGGAGCAACTGGAACCCTCATTCACTGGCGGGAATGCAAAATGTATACATAGCCACTCTGGAAGGCAGCTGGCGGTTTCTTACAAAACTAAACTACACTCAGCACATGATCTAGCAATTGTGCTCCTTGGTATCTACCCAAAGGAGCTGAAAACTTACGTCTACATAAAAACCTGCATACAGAAGTTTACAGCAGCTTTATTTATAATTGCCAAAACCTGGAACCAATGAAGGCATCCTTCAGTAGAGAATGGGTACATAAACGGTGATACAACTGGACAAAGGAGTATTATTCAGCATTAAAATGAAACGAGCTATGGGGCACCTTGGTGGTTTAGCATCTGACTCTTGATTTCGGCTCAGATCATGATCTCGGGGTCTTGAGATCAAGTTCCACAGAGCCAAGTCAGGTCCAGGCTGGGCGTGGAGCCTGCTTAAGATTCTCTCTGTCCCTCACCCTCTTCCCTTCACTGCCCACTCCACCAACTCGCAGACTAAGCGTTCTCACTTTAAAAAAGAAAAGAAAAAAAAAAAAGATGTGACCTAGCAAGCCATGAAAGGGACATGGAGGAAACTTAAATGCACATAACTACCTAAAAGAAGCCAATCTAAAAACCCCACACACTGTAAGGTTCCAATTATACGATATTCTGGAAAAGGAAAACTATGGACAAAGTAAAAAGATCAGTAGTTGCCAAGGACAAGGGAGAATGGATAGGGCACAAAGGATTTTTAGGGCAGTGAAATTACCCTGTCACGATACCATAAAATAATGGTGCATACGTGTCACTATATATTTGTCCAAACCCACAGAATGCATACCACCGAGAGTGAACCCTAAAGTAAACTATGGCCTCTGGGTGATAATGAGGTACCAATGTGAGTTCATCAACTTAACAAATGAACCACTCTGGTGGGGAATTTGACAGCTGGGGGGAGGCCATGCTTGTGGGTGGGCGAAAGGTATACAACATGTCTCTCTACCTTCCTCTCAGTTTTGCTACAAACCCTAAAACTATTCTAAAAAATAAAGTTTTTAAAAGAAGCAATATATGCATGTTTTAAAAAATGGAGAGTTTGAAGAAAGTAAGTCATACTTGTAACAACCTAGAGATAATATAATCCCCTTTCATATTTTATATTCAAATCTTTAAATGTACACAGATATATCAATGCATTATTGCTTTTACATTATTGAGATAATACTGTTTAGTTTTATTACCTGTTTTTTAATTTTTATTTTTAAAAAAAGATGTACTTACTTTAGAATAAGATGTGGTCTATCTATATACACACACACACACACACACACACATACATACATACAATGGAATACTATGCAGCCATCAAAAGAAATAAAATCTTGCCATTTGCGACGACGTGGATGGAACTAGAGGGTATTATGCTGAGCGAAATAAGTCAATCAGAGAAAGACAATTATCATAGGATCTCCCTGATATGAGGAAGTCGAGAGGCAACGTGGGGGATTGGGGGTTAGGAAAGGAAAAAATGAAACAAGATGGGATCGGGAGGGAGAAAAACCGTAAGAGACTCTCAATCTCAGAAAACAAACTGAGGGTTGCTGGGGGAAGGGGGGGGAGGGAGAGGGTGGTTGGGTTATGGACATTGGGGAAGGTATGTGATATGGTGAGTGCTGTGAAGTGTGTAAACCTGGCAATTCACAGACCTGTACCCCTGGGGCTAATAATACATTATATGTTAATAAAAAATAAAAATCTTAAAAAAAAGATGTATTTATTTACTTTAGAGATGGAGACAAGAGCATGTGAGCATGTGCATTGGTGGGGGTGGAGCAGAGGAAGAGGGACAGGGAGATAATCTCAAGCAGACTCCATGCTGAGCGTGGAGTCAGAGGGCTCTATCCCATGACGTTGAGATCACCACCCAAGCAGAAACTGACTGAGCCACGCAGGTGTCCCCTCATCGGTGTTTTAAAAAGTAACCAACAATTTTCCTATAAATATTCTTACTGGCTATATATTATACAAGGATTTAAAAAATCTTTTAGTTTAATAATGTTTGAATACAGGGGCGCCTGGGTGGCTCAGTGGGTTAAAGCCTCTGCCTTCCGCTTAGGTCATGATCCCACAGTCCTGGGATCGAGCCCCGCATCGGGCTCTCTGCTCTGCAGGGAGCCTGCTTCCTCCTCTCTCTCTGCCTGCCTCTCTGCCTGGTTGTGATTTCTCTCTGTCAAATAAATAAACTATTTAAAAAAAAAAACAAAAAAAACCAAAAAAAAAACGGGGCGCCTGGGTGGCTCAGTGGATTAAGCCGCTGCCTTCAGCTCAGGTCATGATCTCAGGGTCCTGGGATCGAGCCCCACATTGGGCTCTCTGCTCCGCAGGGAGCCTGCTTCCTCCTCTCTCTCTGCCTGCTTCTCTGCCTACTTGTGATCTCTGCCTGTCAAATAAATAAATAAAATCTTTAAAAAAAAAAAAATGTTCGAAAACAGAAATGTTAATCCTCTTCCACACTTATGGGGGTGGAGCTTACTTAAAAAAAAATCCTCACACATGCTAAGATATTTGGGCTATATAAACTATACTGGGCTAATAAACCATTGACTGGTTTATTCTTACTCTAGGGGCATATTTTATGCATAATACATATTACCTTATTTTATCCTCTCAATAATAGGTAAATATTATTACTGTACTAATTTTGGATATGAGAGGTTAGGTAACTCACTCAAGATCCTACCAGGATTTCAATCCAATTTTCTAACTATAGAATTTATGCTTTCAACATGTTTTACTGGATCAGAATTAGCTGTCCATACACTACAGAATGTGGGTAACTATTGAAGATGGGTACAGGTATGTCTGAAAACTTTCATAATCTAAAGTTTAAAAGTAACTTATTTCTTGAAAATTTAAAAGAACTCAACAGCAAAATTTCAGGCTCTAATATATTCTGCAGGTATATTTGATTAAAGTTTAAAATTTTTCCTCCATATTTATTTAGGTTTTCTACTTAGTCGATCTTGGCATTTTCTCCCTAGAAAAATAATTATTCTATTTCATTAACTTTTCCAAGGTATTAGTTTGTATTCAACAAATACTTATATGGCATCTATATTCCTTACACTGGGCTAAGAAAACACAGATGAATAAAAACACACCATCTTGTACTTGAGGTTACAGTCTAGTAGAAAAAGATAAACAATGTTACAAACTTTATGTAAAGAGCTATTTAGCACAGATTAGTAATAGTTTCTAAGAAATAAAAATAACTTACTTATTCAAGAGTAAACCATGGTATTTCCATTAGATGAGTATTAAGTAGCCATTAAACAGAAATTATGTTTGGATGGTAAGAATCTGAGTGATTTTTCTTTTCTTATGAAAATGAAAGCTATTTTTACAAGTCATATTTACCTATGGGTTGTGAGTTTCACTATATATACATTTCCTCACAATATTTAACTTGTACAAGATGTTCTAAATTCTATTACTTGCCAAAATCATTATCAGGTACCCAGTTGTATGGAATTTCACTAGAAATAAATATTATGTAAAGAATGAGGGCAGTGTGTTTTCATTTCCAGACATTCCTCATTTAACTAGTAGCTACAGAGATGTTAGTCTAAACAGTGAGAGCATCTGAAAATGTGACTATCCCCACCCCTGTCCTTTAAATGATTTTTTAAAAGGATTTTATTTATTTATTTGACAGAGAGCGAGCACAAGCAGGAGGAGAGGGAGAAGCTGACTCCCGACGGAGCAGGGAGCCCCATGTGGGGCTTGATCTCAGGACCCTGGGATCACACCTGAGCCAAAGGCAGACACTTAACTGAGCTACTCAGGCACCCCTGATTTTTTTAAAGTAATCTCTACATACAACATGGGGCTTGCACACACAACTGCAAGATTAAGAGCTGCATGCTCTACTGACTGAGTCAGCCAGGTGCCCCTGACCATCTCTTTAACGCTCCTTTTATGTTCTTACACTTCAGGCAGGAGTCATAATTTCAAATTTGTTAATTTTGCTTCTATCAAGTCCAAAAATGAGAACTATATCCCACTTAACTGAGGGAGTTGGAATGAAGGTTTCTATTCATCCCTTTTGAGAGGCGTGTCCATTCAACTACACAACTCCTCTTAGCTTAGGAGGTAATCCAACATGATGAAAGCATTAAAATCTTATTTATTTTTAGATTTTATTTATTTGTGTGAGAGAGAGCAAGTGAGAGAGGGCACACACAAGCAGGGGAAGCGGTAGGCAGAGGGAGAAGCAGGCTTCTCACCAAGCAAGAAGCCGGATGCAGGACTCGATCCCAGGACCCCGGGATCACGACCTGAGACGGATACAGACGCTTAACCAACTGAGCCACCCAGGTGTCCCAGAAAGCATTAAAATTTTATAAGGATATACAAATGTTTCACATAAACAAGCAAAGAAAGAGGGCAAACATGAATTTAAAAACTAACGTAAAACATTACCATAGTCTCAACTGGTTTGAAAAACCCTGCAGAAAGATCCTACATGGTGACCCTCAACCCATTATCTTTGCAAAAACTGGTATTTTTTTCTTTCATCTTAGGGTGTATTATAAAGAACTTCTGACTAGGTATCAGGATCTGGGTTCTGTTCTTGGCTCTTAAATGGGCAATTTGGGCAAGTCAATCACCCCCTGTTCCTCAGTTCCCTCAGTGAGAAAATGAGTTTTGACTCATTTGCTGATTTTCAAGGTAGCTCCCCATTCTAAAATAATGTGACTGGCCAAGAGAAAGGATTCGTTACCTTATTATAACCACTGATGGGAGAGTAAGTCACTCCAGGGCTATAGGAACCGCTGCCCCCTGATGACAGACCTTGCAGCTGGGGGCTATATCCAGTTATACAGCTGGTGGTGAACTTGGGGCTGGTACTGGGTGAACGAGATGGGCTATAACTCAACACACTCTGACCCTGAATTGAAGGAGAAGGTGGAGAGGGAGGGATCTGGGTTGCTGCCAGATCATGTGGAGGAGTAGTCTGTACAACTAGAAGGAAGGAAAGAATAAATAAATAAATAATGAGTGAATAAAAGATGTGTGTGCATGTGTAAATAAAATTTCTATAAGAACAGATTTAATGAATTGAATCTTTCTCAAGAAAAGAGAAAGTAACAGAGTGACTTGGTTGTTAAGTTACATAACATATTATTACCTAAGGACACAAAGTAGTTGCTTACCATTTCCACAGATTTCAAAGTAAGAGACTAGCTTCAATGCAACAAGAGTCATTTAATTTTAATTGTAATTAAACAACGGAACAAACTTTCATGAGGCTGTTGAATATTATTTCCATTCAGTTTATACAAATAGGAATGATAATCATTGGTCTTAAGACAATTTATTACAGACTTGCTTAATATAGTTGAACCAGATGGCCTTAGAAGTCCCTTCCAGCTCATTCTATAAAAAGGGCAAATTAAATTGAGAAAGATTTATTGCCAACCTTTCCCCCACCTTTGCAAAAGATATAAAACACTTACCAGCTGTTTTCAACCCTAAAAGTGTTTGCTGTCCAGGGCTAACCACCAGACTTGTTGGTGCCACAGTGTATTTGAAATATCTCCAAAAATCAAATAAGGCGTTTAGGCTAAAGAGGGAGGCAAGAGCAAGCTCTGGAAGAGAACAATAGGTTATATTTTTAAAAAGGGAGGCAGAACATTTAAGGGGGGGGGAACTCTTCAAACTTCAGCAAGTTAACAAAAAAATTGAAAACCATCTTCCTACTCCTCATAACAGTTACCATTTAATGAATGTATACTTTATACAATGTTTATTACATAAATGTTTATTATAGGACATTTACTAGCGAATTTCAAAATATTATTGGGCACCTGGCTGGCCCATTTAGTGGAGCATGTGACTCAATCTCAGGGTTGCGAGTTCAAGCCCCACACTGGGTGTAGAGATTACCTAAAAATTAAAAAATCTTACAAAAAAAAATCACTAATCCTTACAACCTTGTGCAATAAATATTTTGACCTTCATTTGACTACAGAAGTCAAGTGACTTTTGCAAGAACACACAGCCACTTATTCATGATTACACCTCAGGTATGCAGATACCAAAACTTGCTTATTTCCTTGCCACACCACTTCCCTATCACAGACTCCACGTTAATGTCTGTGTTAGACTATGGAATTCACTCTAATGGCCATAAAGACTCTTCATATCCCGGGACTACCGATGAGCAGAGAGAAGCACACAGAGGAAGTAACAAGTAAACTGAGGAAGGCATCAATGGAATAGAAATCTGGTTGTTCTTGAAAGGAGCAATAGTGGAAGTAGGGAAGGCATTTCAGAGAGAACAAATCACCACTACCAAACATTCTTTTTCATCACAGAACACCAATGATTACCTAGAACTGTACTGTTTAATTTGTTTCCTCTACTAGAATGTTCCTTCCATGAGGGCAGGGACCTTGTTCCCTTCCTACTGTATCCCCAGTTCTTGGAACATAGTACACCCTCGAATATTTATGGAATACAGGGACGAATACTAAATTGAACTGAACATGAATGCAGTTTTTCATCAGTAGTAAATCTAAGTCACAATAAAAATTAATTACTTACCAATATACCAGAGGGGCCAGTATGTCACATTATAATATGAACTAATCAATTTTCCAGTCCTGAAAAAGTTAGAAAGGCTTTTCAAAGTCTTTAAAAAAAAAAAAATCAAAAACAACAAAGAGAACAAACACCCAAAATCAAAACAAACACCAAAACCTGTGGAACCGACCATTAGCCTCTTCAAGTTTCACTTTTTTTGGCTAATTAACTTACATTTCAGTGTATATCATTCCAGCCACAGATACATTTAGGAGTCCCCAGGCTAAAACCACTTTCTTAGCTTCTGTTTCTTTTCTCATCTTGATGGTTCTGTCAATAAGGGAAGCACTAGGATTTGTCTCCCTTTGCATCTATTCAAAAATAAAAAGCACCGGAATTAGTGAAAAGAAACCACTTCTCCATTTAAGAAACTTGTGTCCTTTATAACAGTAACTAAAAACTGCACATTTTCTTTATGTTTAAAATGTCTTTCCAAAATTTTCTACATTTTACTATTATTATATGAAAAGGGAACGCTAAATTATAAGTTTTTGGGTACCATATTGTAATCAACAGAGAACTGGCAGGTCACTTCAGAGAACAATACTTGCAATGAATAAAAATGTCTTATTCTGTATTTGAAGGATGGTGATTATATCCACAATTATTCTGTACAGTGCTTTTCAAGAATGTTACAAGGACTAACCCAAGGGCTAATTTAAGAAACTCAAAATACCAAGCTTTGGGAGAAAATACTCCATATTAGCTAAAGTCATGAAAGCCTCTCCTCTTAACGTCTTCACGCAGAAACCATTAACTGCCTACCATCGTGAACAACTGTCTGTACTCGGCTTGTCGCACGCCAGGGACCCCCGTTTTGTGTTGCTGATAAAGTTTAAGAATTTAAGTTTTTTAAGGGTGAACACCCGTGGTGTGAAGGGAATGAGAGCGACTGGGGAGTGTGTAGTTTGGGCCCACGTGGGATATTTCCTCTGTTTCGCCAGGCCTCATCTCAGACAAAGATAAGACTCTTCCATATCTAGAGTCGTATCCATAGAGTACAGAGTAGCACCCTTCCCGCCTCCCAGCCCGCGAGTCAGAACTTCCCAGTCCCCAGAGATTCCCTCCCTGGGTCTCCCAGCACAAACTTTAGCAACCCCTATGGCTTCTTTCGTTCTTCCACTACAGGTGATGGGACGCCTGGCCACACTCCCCTTTGGCTGAGCCCTGGCCGGATCCACAGTCACGGAAACCCCACGACCCGCGTGGACTCAGCCGCCAGGAAACACAAAGATGACCCCCAAAACGCACCATGTTCTTCGGCCGGAAGCCGCGGGCTCGCGCCACATCCTACTGCACATGCGCGAAGCCAAGCGCGAAGGCGAAAGCAACCGACTTGCGGGACCACAGTTACCGGAAGAATGAACCTTCTCGCGAGAAGGGGTGGGGCGGGAAGAACGACAGCTAGGCGCGTTACCAGGGAAACAGCTTTAGTGTTTGTGGCTCTCCTCTGCGGGGAGAAAGCTGAGCGGCAAAAATTCAGACCAAGTTCTGAACCCGAGTAAAAAGTAATAACTGTAACACTGAGAATTTCTATATATTCATGTAATTTTAGCTTTCTTAGGGTATTTATGGATAAAAGATATGCTCACATTTTTAAGCCGATTTTATTACGCAAGGTAGCTAATTGTAGGGTAGAGTATGTGGTAACGTGTCCAGACACCCATCAGCGACGACAGAGCGTTTCTCACAAAAACAAGTGTTCTGACCCGATGTAAATTCTTTTTTTTTAATATTTTATTTATTTATTTGACAGAGAGGTCACAAGTAGGCAGAGAGAGGGGGAGAAACAGGCTCCCCGCTGAGCAGAGAGCCCGATGCGGGGCTTGATCCCAGGACCCTGAGATCATGACCTGAGCTGAAGGCAGAGGCTTAAACCACTGAGCCACCCAGGCGCCCCCTGATGTAAATTCTTAAATATCCTTGTAATAAGGGTGCAACAGTAGGAAGAAATCCCCAAATCTGTTAAAGTTGCTAGTGGTTTTGATGTTGAAAAAAAATCCAGTTGTTACTTTGATTGCATATTCTTCAGGAGAACTTATAATCCTGAGGAAAAGCTTCATCAGGGAGTTCTCTTTGGTTTTATTTAACAAATACAAACGCCTACAATGTGCCACAGAGCCACGCGTGGGGATGTAAAAGTGGAGTTCCCTGGTTAGTGTCTGGAGGTCAGCCAGCAGGTGCAATAGAGGTGGGGCCCGGTGAGCCTGGAGGGGGTGCCCTTGGCAGGCTCCTGGTGAGCTTCCTGGAGGAGGCGATGCAGGCCTAAAGCACAAGGCCAACAGCCACCATGAGCTGGGAGTGGGGACCTGCCTTTTGGGATGTGGAGAAATGTTACCCTAATGAAAACATCACGTCTTTTCACAAGCAGCTAGTGGATTGTTACATCATGTACGTGTCAATGACCAAAATTTTTCCTAAGATGCACCTAAGGTCAAATAGAAGAAAATTAAGATTCCTCGTGGTATCGCATATTAGTGAAATCTGCGGGTATGCTATGCTCTTAAAGATCTGACAGATTTTTTTTTTTAAGATTTTATTTATTCATTTGGCAGACAGAGATCACAAGTAGGCAGAGAGGTAGGTGGAGAGAGAGGAAGGGAAGCAGGCTCCCCGCTGAGCAGAGAGCCCGATGCTACTCAGGGCTCTATCCCAGACTCAGGGATCCATCCCAGGATCCCGAGATCGTGACCGAGCAGAAGGCAGAGGCTTTAACCTACTGAGCCACCCAGGCACCCCTAACAGATTTTTTTTTTAAACTGTGGTTTTAATCATTTTTAGACTGCCTTAGCAGCAATGATGTTTTGCTCTAGTTTTAGATTCAGAGATGAACTTACTCAAAAATTATTCAAAGTGAAGGGGCCCAGTGTACAGTCAAAATTAGAATACCAGGTTCCTCCCCACTTCATATCTCTTTCCTAAGAAATTGTATACATTTGATGTCATTTACAACACACACATCTTTTTTTTTTTTTTTTTCTCTCTCTTTTAAGTAGACTCCACACTTAGCATGGAGCCCAAGCTGGGTCTGAACTCACAACCCTGAGATCAAAATACCTGAGCTGAGACAAGGAGGTTTAACAGACTGAGCCACCCAGGCACCCCTACACCAGACACATCTTTATTTCCTCTCTCAATGTCCTTAAGTTACTGTGCACTTATTGAAGGCTTAAAAAGAAACACTATTATATCTAGTGTTTTGCTATATAACTGGCTTTATGTATTAGTTTGCAAGGGTTACCATAAAAAATACCATGACTGGATGGCTTAAACAACAAAAATGTATTTTTTCACAGTTTTGCAGGTGAGAAGTTCAAGACCAAGGCACCAGCAAAACTGGATTCTCCTGAGATCTCTTTCCTTGACTTGAAGATGCCACGTTCTGTGTCCTCACATGGCCTTTTTCTCTGTGTCCACTCATCCATGGGGTGTCTCTTTCTCTTATAAGGACATCAGTCATCTGGATTAGGGCCCTATCTTTATGACCTCTTTAACCTTAATTATCTCTTTAAAGGCCTTATCTCCAGTTATTGTCAAATTGGGGATTATTCATTCAACATATAATTTGGGGGGAACATAATTCAGTCTATAAAATGTTAGGTGGGTGCATGTCAATTTACAGTGATATGATACATACAGAGACTGAAAAAAATGGATACCTCAGAAACTTAGATTTTACAGACATTAAAATTTGAAGAAAATACAGTATGTACAAGTTTCGGGAAAATAAAAAAAGATTAAGGTAGAATGCACCCTATTGATGAGTGGGGGAAATACCATAACTCTCATAGAAATAATTAAGATAAATCTTCCGAAAAGTTAGAGATCCAAGAAGTGTTTTTCAGTTCCTGTCACAGTTACTGAAGCGTATGTCACAATGGTTGCCAAGGAAATTGTCATACACATGGAGTGAAGTACTTCCCAGTCATCTTCATTCCTTTGAGCATGCTTTATTTTCAAAGCAAGAAGCCATCATGGGAGACCTTTTTTCCTTATTTTGGGAGGTGGATCCTCCCCCCATACCTTTAAGTTTTACCATTCCAAGTCAGGAATATGAATGCCGGAAGGATGACTCTTGCGGGACAATAGGGAGCTTCCTGCTTTGGTATTTTGTCATTATATTGGTCCTGATGTTCTTCTCTCGGGCTTCTCTCTGGGTAGGATATCCTGTTTCATTTAAAATAATATATTTACCGTATCATAGGGGATTTTCCATAAAATAAATTCACTTTACTTTGGTCAAGCTACTTTTTAGAAGTTTGTTTTCTAGTTTTAAAAATAATGCAATCTCTTTCTAGAGCATCCAAGAATACAGAAAGGATGAAGAAGAAAATTTAAACTACTGTAACCCTATTTTCTAGAGAGAGCCCTTGTTAATATTTTGGAGTAATAGTTTAGTTTTGTTTTTTCTTTTTCTCTATCTCAATATATTTCTCTCAATCTCTCTTTGATCTTACATGGTTGGTAGTGTAGACATTTTCATATCCTTTCTAAAAACTTAATATTATATTGTCACATTTCCTCAAATCATATTCACACAGCAGCACTCTTAATGGCTACGTAATCTTGTCTTGTGGTTGCACCATAACAAATCTGCAATTGGGAGACATTTAAGTTGTTTGCAGTTTGTCCATAGGCTGTGAAATGCTGGGATAAACTTCCCTACTGGTAAATGACCTCCAAATTCCTTTTGTAGCCACGTAATTCTAATCAAAGATACAAAAGTTGTCATATTTATAGAATACATGTTGTAGGATTTGGGAGATTTAAGAAGGAGGCAATGTCCTCTCCTGAAAGATAAGATGCAGAACTAAACTAAACTAAACAGAACAAAAGTCACCACTTCAGACCGCCTACTAGCAAAAGAAAATACCATCCTCTTAGGAAGGGGGTAGCCCAGGTTTTCAGGACTGTGTATTTCCAGCATATTATGAGTAAGCAAGCTCTTATAAATTGCTGACATGGCGTCCTTGCTGACCATTAATACCAGGCTGATGATTAATCAGACCACCATCATTTGGCATTACAGCCAGCACCCTGGGCTGGCAATGGTCAGCTAGACTGAGTGCTGCATCAGCACTAGATGGAGAGAAGGTGGTTTGTTATGTCTATGCCAGCTGGATTCCATTATAATAATAAAAGATTCTTCCCCTCACTACCTCTTCCTCCTAAGAAGAAGTTTCATCTAAAGTCTAAATACTTCTTAAAGTAGATACTTTGCCAAAAGGAGATTTAGAATAGTGATCTCTTATATGTGTCCTAGACGCCCTAGCTAAGTATATTGAATTTGTCTGGATTGGCCAGAAAAGCTACTTTAGAAAATTAACAAAAAATGGAAATTGATTCCTGGCAATTTCATCATGAAGACTACTTAAAAGATCTAAGTTATTCTTCTGTTCCTTTGCTTTTATCAGCTCTTTGGAATCATAGAGTCTGAGCTTCAAGGACCCAAGAGAGCAGACAGTCCAGCCTCCTTTTTGTAGACAAATAAGATACTAGTATCCCTGCCTTTTTTTTTTTTTAATTGATAAGGCCCAAGGAAATTAAGTGACTTGTCCAATGTTACACAAGTGGTTAAATGTTGGAGGAGAAATAGACCCAGGTTTCCTGCCATGTAATTCATTTGCTTCAAAGCATAGCTGAAATGTTGAATTAAATCTATTCAGTGCTGATTAAAACCTTAATTATCTTAGAGGTTTCGTCTTTCACTTTGTACCCCCATGGCAGTTACAATGGGCTGAACTGCTTCTTGTGAAGGGTCCCAGATTTGAAATCTGAGAACCATATGAGAGCCAGTCAAGGAGGATGGAATTTTTCTTTCACTTTGAACTTCATTTTCTCAGCTAAACTATGGGCCTTTATTTACAAACCTTGAAGTCATGGTAAAAGCGTGATGGAAATGTGGTGGTAATTATCCTCAAACGCGAAGCACGCTGATTTCCTCTGGATTTGCCACTCCTTCAGATGCATTTACCCTTTTGCTTTCAGAGACTATAAATACTATATTTAGTTTGTGTATTTGTTTAGTGTTTATTCAGACTGTTAGTGCTGGTATTTTTCCAAACAATACTGGTCCAAGTTTCTCATTTTGCATGTGTGGAAACTGAGCTTTTGGGAGGTGTTAAGTGAATTGCTAAACTTGCAGAGCTGTTCCCTGGCTGAAAGGCAGAGCCATAGCCTAGATCTCCTCTCTGTTCTCCCCTACTCCTCAGGGCAGGCGCTGCTGATGTTTTCATTCACTGAATCGCACACAGATAGTTGAGAAAGTGCTTTTGGTAACCACAGTTCATGTGATTCCACTTAGCTTGATGCAAAATCTTTTGATTTTGAGATTCTGTTTTGATTTGACATCAAGTCAAATATGGAAGCTTTCTGTAAAAATGATGTAAACCTAATAAATATTTTAAAACATTTCTCCCTATCCATTATAAAAGTATGCATTACAGAAAGTGTGGAAATTATAAGTGCAAAAAATGAGAAAAAAAAACACACTAGATTACTTGGAAATAACCAACTACCATGGACAAAATTTTAGGTGTATGAACTTCTAATCATTTAATAATTATCTCTATACATATTAAATTTAAAATAAGCCTCCCCCCACCAATCATTGTGAAAAGAGAGATATCTCAAAAGAGGATTCCACTCTTAAGTTTTTCAGAGAATGTTTGCAGTAACTTAAAAAGCAGAGAGGTATCTCATTAAAGATACTTGCCTGCTGTTGTAGAGATCAGATATTAAGAAAGAAATGGGCCACGGATCCTGGATTGTAGCTATGGATACCTAGGTATGGTATTTTCAACCCAAAGAAAGTTTGACTTTCTATGAAAATTCATTGTTTTCCCCAAATGTAGACAACTTGAAAAGTTAGAAGGAAAAATATCACTGTTTCACTCACAGTCAACCATTGTTAATACTTGTGTACATTGTTCAAAGTCTTTTCATGTTTTTAGCCTTCTTGTGATTGTACTGCATATACAAATTTGTATCTTGATTCCTCATGTTGAGACATGCTTTTCTTATAATAATTTTTATAACTATATATTATGATTGTCCATAATTTAACCATTGCCTACCTTTGAATTTTATATTATCCTAATTACACTGTGATTATTTTTGTACATAAAGTTTTCTCTCTTTGAGGGATTATTTCCTGGCGATAGATTCCTAGTAAGAATTATTACATGTCAAAAGTGTTATGAGTATTTCTAAAGTTTTGATATATTCTGAAAGAGTTGTTTTATATTTATATTTTAGCGAAATCATGTTCAACATCAAAAAATGAGACACTAATCTGAACAGTGGGACAAATTTATTTATGGAGTATTGGGCTAGGGTATTTGAGGAACTATTCAAAGAAATCTATTTTTTTTTTGTTGCCAAATCCATAGATAATGTTATGGCTGCATTTTAGAGGAAAGTTTCGGAAGGACTTAGGAGATAGTAAGTTTATGAACTCTGGTAAAGATCTTCAAGGATTACAAAAAAGGTGACCTCATAAAGTCTTTACTTTATGTAATTTAAAATGAATCCCAGTACTATCAAATCTGTTTTTAAATGATATTTAAATGATATTTCTTTACAATGTGAGTACAGGAAAACTTTACAACCCATAGATCTTCATCAGTATTATTTTCTCTCAAGTCTTTGTTCCATCTCGCTTGGTTCAAAACTTTTTGGCAGACTCTGCTATCAAAGCCTGGTCTTCCAGTGGGCAGCAGATGAAATGATCACTGTAATAGGAGCTCCATAGGAATTTATTGAATTGTACTGAATGTTTAAAATTAGACATTGCCCAAGAGTCTAGGGCAACAGTGTTCTATGGACTTGAAAAACAGTCAACTGAGACTGCTATTACTGACCTGTATTTCTGAAACAGATGTCGGAGAAGAAAAAGGACGAAGACAGTGGGACCAGCACCTCAATCAGTAAAGGTGAGAGCTGGTACATATTTGGTATTGAACTATAATGAGAGAAATATGTGCTGAGTGTGGAAAGCAAACAACCGAACGTGGTTATAGGGCCTCCCCAGACCTGTGGTGGTCCCGTTGGATGGGCCTCTTGCTTTAGCACAGGACAGTTTAGCTGCTTCAGTAGAGCTGCTAGAGGCCATAAATTACTAGTACGTAGAGTTCAAGTTCTCTTTTTATTCCTCAAGCATTCTTCCTGCATGTAGTTTGCCTTTCATAAAACTTTATTGTTAGTGTTGCTATAGGACTATGAGCTTTACATGACATTTTTTTTAAAGATTTTATTTATTTATTTGACAGACAGTGATCACAAGTAGGCAGAGAGGCAGGCAGAGAGAGGGGGGGAAGCAGGCTCCCTGCTGAGCAGAAAGCCTGATGCAGGGCTCCATCCCAGGACTCTGGGATTGTGACCTGAGCTGAAGGCAGAGGCCTTAACCCACTGAGCCACCCAGGTGTCCCGCATGTTTTTTTTTTTTTTTTAATGTTGCTGATATAAAGGATGTATATCACACAATTTACAAGTAACAAAATATATAATTCACTTTATGGTAATAGACTGCTAATTTGACAAAGCATTTCCCAAGATTTCTGCCAGACCCTTGCATCCTAAGCCAACGAACGGCTGCAATGGGTGAACAAGTGTAGTCCTATATGAGTGCTATGTTTCTTTTAAGTTAAGGAGTAAGGTGAAGGAAGCAGGAAGATGTATGTTATAACTTAATTTGGTTGTCAATGATGTGACTTCTTTCCTGAATTGGATAATCATTTTAGAATACTCTGGAAGGATATTTCCTCGTTTTGGGGTGCGATTCACAATGTAGTAGCTAAAGGATGACACTTCTAAATGGAATCTATGTTAGTAACATGTTCTTTGCCACTTTAAGCCGAGACAATCAACAAAACCATAAACAAGACCTGATTTTTAGTGCTTGTTGCTTTTTATCCCTCCCACACTGATTGCAAATTACCAACATGATGTTACTGAAGTGGAGCTGGGAAGAGATGCACGGTAGCACACCATTACATAGTATTTCCAATATCCAGATACCACAGACATAAATAGCTTCAAGAGCTATTTCTTAATAAAATCTAATAAAATAATTAGGAACAGATTAGTTTAGAATATTTATTACATTATATGTAATAAATGGATTTAATGGTAAGTTTGTATAATTTAATTTTGACTAATAGGCTGTGTTTTAACAACCATGTCACAGAATTCCTGTAAGTTTAACTCTCTGTTCTTGTGAGCTAGCTGGTAGAAGACAACTCCAGCACAGCACTGTGTAAAGAAAAGACCCTTTTTAGTTTCCTGCTACCCAAATCACATGCACATACATACTTGAATCTTTAAGACTTCAAGGCAAGGGAAAACAGTGTCCTTCTCTGGTAAAGCTTGGTGACCTTTCCCTTGATCTTATATCAGGGGTCCACAAGGCTTCCAAAGCAATGTGTCAAGCATCTATTTGACCCCTCTGGTCTTTAGAGGACTTGGTATCATACCGGAAAAGGCAGGCAGTTGCCAACGCTTGCAAGACAAGTGGTGGCTTGCCAAATGGCAACCGAGATTGAGTCCATACATGCCATAGACTTCCTTACATAATACGAAGTTGCAGTAACCAATGATATGCCTAACATCTTGATTTGTTTCATTGGTTGTTAGCAAGCAAAGACACTTCCTGGAAGCGGCAAAGCAAAGATGGTGACTGGGACTCTTTACAAATGACGAAAATACCAAAGCAGAGCCAACTTACCCCTGTAACTGACTCAGAAGTGGCTTTGGTCAATGCCTATCTTGAACAAAGACGAGCCAGGCGCCATTCCCAGTTCAGCCAGGTGAATCAGATCCAACACGATAGTGACACTACTGAGTGTGACAGTGAAGAATCGAACTCGGGAGCCTCCTCGTGGAAGGAGAGTGAAAGTGAACACCATCCATCACCAGCTAGTATTAAGAAGAGAAAACTAGCTCAGAGGCCAAGGAATGTGGGAAGTTGCCAAATCAGGGAAAGGCCCTGCCTCCACTGCAAAGCCATGAGAACCAATGAATGGTTGACCCGCCACTTCCTTCAGAGTACTTCAGTAACCCACGTGAAGGGAGATAATCAAGAGGAAAATTGTGTACCTGACATTAATACAAAATTCAGTAAATTTTGAATTTTATCAAGTCCTTACCTTACTTGCAGCCAGATGAAAGAGACGAATGAAACATAAAAAAATCACTAGAGCTCTAGATGCAGAGGCTTTTACGATAAAGTCTCTCTACTAACAACAAAAACATACTTGAAACCCAAGAGGTAAAATTTCAGATAATCCTTTATCCAAAAACAGGCCTGTGAATTTGTTTATGGCACCATTGGAACATCAAAGACCTGCTTCTACTATGATTTTTTAATTCAAAAGAGCACAAGACATATTTTATTCCTTGAGTGTATGTATTTTGTTTATGTCTGTAATACAAATAAGGAAGCTCTTTGAAAATATATTTATGTTCAGAAACCATTTAAATTTATTTTTTATTTTATTTTTTTAATGTTTTGTTTTTTATTTATATTTATTTAATGTTTTGATTGACTGACTGAATTAGGTGACATTGGCTGGCATGGAATGGACCGTATTCTCCAGGTCCATATTTGCAGGTGACTCTCCCTGAGCTGTGTTGTTGCACATGTGTCAGCTAGAGCTGGTGAGGAAGAAGAACTCAAGAGGCTGGAAAAAGACCTGATTCCCAAAGTAGAACAAGGACAGAAGGCAGCATGGCCCAGAGGGTGACTGGGCCATGGGTTGTCCACGTGGTTATTGTCCAAAGATTGTGGAGAATGTTAAAGAAAAAAATTATTTTGACACTTTTTTTTTTTTAAGATTTTACTTATTTATTTGAGAGAAGGAGAAGCAGACTCCCCACCGAGCAGGGAGCCCAATGCAGGACTTGATCCCAGGAGTTTGGGATTATGACCTGAGCTGAAGGCAGACACCCAACTTAACTGAGCCACCCAGGTGCCCCTTTTTTTTGTTTTTAGATTTTATTTATTTGAGAGAGGGAAAGGGAGAAAGCACAGGAGGGGAAAGGGAGAAGCAGGCTTCCTCTGAGCAGGGAGCCGGATGTGGGGCTTGATCCTAGGACCCCAAGATCATGACCTAAGGAAAAGACAGATGCTTAACCAACTGAGCCAACCAGGTGCCCCGGACACTTGTTAAATATGGTGGGGAGGACTTTATTCGAGACAACTATAGTGCTCACTTTGGCAGCACATATACTAAAACTGGAACAATGGAAGATTAGCATGGCTCCTGGGCAAGGCGGACACGTAAATTGGTAGAGCATTCCATATTTTAAAATAAGTCAGACCGAGAAAGACAAATACTGTCATCTCATTTATACATGTAATCTGAAAGAGCCAGACTCACATAAACAGAGAATACAGTGGTGGTTCCCAGGGGCGGAGGCTGGGGAAAATGAGGAGATATTAGTCAAACTTTCAGTTGAATGAGTTTTTGGTCATCTAATGTACAGCATGGTGACTGTAATTAACAATGCTGTTACAGTTACACAGTTGAAAGCTGCTAAGAGTAAACCTAAAATGTTCTCACCACACACAACAAAATGGTAGTCATGTGAGTTGGGACATGTGTTAACTAGTCTTATTGTGGTAATCTTTCACAATATATATGTGTATCAAATCACCATGTTGTACACCTTAAACTTATACTCTAAAGTTGGGATTATAACTCAATAAGGTTAAGATTGAAGAATTAAAAAAAATAACTAGGCTACAAAGTGCTAGAAAAGAAAATAAATCTATCAACCATACCTTGGAGAGAAAAAAACTATTGTAATAGGGGTTAAATCTATTGCAATAGGAGAGAAAGGTCAAGTTCAACTCCAAATACAGTAAGAACAAGTTGTGATTGATAGCCAAGGAGCAGAGGAAGGGGGTCAGTGAATGGAAAATTACCAGAGACATCAAAGGGTAGGGGGATTCCTGCTAAACTGACCTAACAGGATTCTTGCTAAAGGCAGCCAAGGACTCAGACATGGAAGATAGCGGATGAAAAACTTGATCAGATATCAAGGGTGGGGGACTCTCAATAAACTTACTTAGCAGGATTCGTACCCAAACTGGGCCAGACACCAAAGTTGAGATCTGGTCTTAAAGAGGGCTCAGAGGAGCCTGACTAAAGTTGGGTCAGAGAGAGTCTTTATTGACAGTTAGCCGCAATCTAGACATGCATGGGGTTGGCTTTCCAGGTAAGTGGGAACCCCAGCGGTGGGGTATTCAGGCTGGCCTTAGATGGGTGGCCATTCTGGAGACCCTTCTCCAGGTGGATAACAGAACCCCAGCTGGGATATAAAAGAGGGCACCGAGTCCAGAGAAGTGGGCTGGCTGGCAAAGAGAAGATAAACAGCAGGGACTGTAGTCACTGGGCTAGAGTTCAAAGAAGGGCTTAAGTCTTGGGGAAGGACTTCGGTATGACAAATAAGATAAAGACTGCAGCCTGATAAGGACTAAGCCCTTCATGACTCACTGGCAGAGGGACCACAAGCCATGACTTTGGTTACTCCCGCTAATAGTAGCTTTCTTAACTGATTGCAGCACAGGAACCTGGGTTGGGGTGGGGGCAATGTGGGAGTCCTGACCACTGGAACGAGGCCACTAGAATCCAGGACATGGGGTGACATTTCTGAGCTTATTTGTGGAGACTGTCTTGTTCAGGTTGCCTGAATAGGTCTGAGGCCATGAGCAAAAAGCAGGACTTCAAGAGATACTCAAGCATCAACATTCTGCGTGAAAACTTCCCTTACTCCTTGACACCCCCCTCGACTTTGTTCTCTCAGACAGACCCCCCTCCCCCCAAAAAAAACCAAGCTCAAAATACAATAGCAAGTTGCAGGGACGGGATTTAGACCCACATTGTCTGACTTTAGAGTTTGGGGTCTTAATTATAATGATCTTAGCCATTGTTCTCTGAAGATGAAAGATCCTGATTTCAAGGTAAGTCCATCACACCTCTCACACAGCCATCAGGCTTGTCCCACGCAGATATAATCTCACAAGGAAACGGAGGATGAGGGCTATTTTCCAAATAACGGAGTAAGGACCCATGCCCCAAATGTTTTGCTTGTGCATCTAGAATATAAACCGATGGCATTATCTGAAGAGTCATGTCACAGACTGCTACTTTTCTTGTCCATAGGGCTAGAGCAGATCGAGAGGGTAGGAGTTAGGGATAGAAGAAGGAATTAGGATTAAGTTAAAGCAGGGACCATCGATATGAGACAGGGTAATCTTTGAGTACATTAAAGCAAAACAGAGGCCAAACACAGGTGGGAGGACATCCAAAGCCAGAGAAATCATGGAATCAAAGGAATAAGGCAAGGACATGGTAGGGGAGATGCCAAAGTACAGCCAGGCACGTTGGAACTGGATTACTGATCGAGGAACAATACCCATGAGGTGGCAGACAGTTCATGAAACCAGGGCAGCAAACACTAGTCATGGCTGGGTGTTGCTTGTATGCAGAGCCTGACGTGACTGTCAGGATGGGGTCCTTGGGCTGCTATACAGTCCCTTCATCAGTCCCTTTTTGCTGCATGGGATAAAGTAGGCCACCTCTGATTTTCATGGTAGAAGGTTATAACCTGTTAGGGTAGCTTGCTTGAGGGGAGGCATGGAATTCTTGGGCTTGCCTCCTATCTGTGGTCCCTTCACGCAGCTAAATGATCAGCACTGACCCCTGTCCACTTCAAGCATCACAATTCTTGGCAAGAACTGCGATGCAGAGAAATATGGGATGGAAATGAGGGTCTAATTGAGATGGATATGGGAAAGAATAAGAGTATCACCCGGAGGTAATTTGGAGAGGGGGTGGTGAATGGGGGAAGGGAACCGTGTCCACAGGGTATGCAGTCTCAAACTCTGAACCAGTATCTGCCTTCCAGGAGTGGTGTGGTTTTGGTGGGAGAAGAAATGAGCCAGTAGGTTAAATCTGAGCCAACAATAAGAGCAACAATAGTACTGAGAATCGGCAACATTTAGAGAATGCTTGTTATGTGCCAGGCACCAAAGTGAGCATTTTATAAGGATTATTACCCTTCACAAGCCTGCCAAACAGATATGTTCCCAATTTTATAGATGATGAAACTGAGGGACAGGGAAATTAAATGACCTACTCAAGGTCACACAGCTGGTGAGTATGGGGGAGCTGGGTCTTGGGTTTTGTCTGGCCACAACGATGTTGTTTGTACCGTGATGATGATAATGTTATCCAAGTTCTTAATGAAGAGCAATTAGATAAGAACTTGGGAGATCCAAATACCAAACTCAGTCCAGAGACCAGAGGACTGTTAGTGGAAAATGGAGCCAAGAATCAGAGATGGGAGCCGTTAAGCTGGGGAGGGTCCCTGCTGTTGAGTGGAGAGGCTCAGCTCGTCTGCAGTGGTCAGCTTGGCCAACTTATCCATAGATCAGGCTGAAACTCGGGGTGGTCTTTTGAAGAAAAGGGGTTGGGTGGGAACTGGGGGAACTGAGAACTTGGTTGGAAGGGCTGGTGAGGGTAGAAACTAGCTCTTCAGTGTCCAGGAACAAGACACAATAGTGACTCAAGCAGTGAGGTGGATGGCCAGGGATGTGAGTGGAGAGCTAGAGAGGACACTGCCAAGGAAACCAGAAGCAACCACAGCTCTTCCCCATCCCCACCCCTTTCTCTCAGGACGGAGAACTGTCTCCCCACAGATCCCAGTGTTTCCAAAACAGCAACCCCATTCATGGATTGTGGAATCAATTTAGAGGGTTGTGACTAGCATTTATTAAAAAATAAAGAGAAAATAACAGTGCATGGCACATAATAAGGGGAAGCATTGTTTTTGTTTCAGTGTGTGAGGACTGAGTTGCAATGCAAAATGTGTTTCTTACCACGGTAAGATACAAAATAAAAGCCAAGGCTCTGGAGTAGCTTTCTTTGTAGATTTTTCTGGATCAGCCAACTATTCCACTAAGTTAGAGAATCGCATCCCAGACTGCTGTATGCAAGTATTTAGTAAATCTTCACCCATACCGTAGGATGGGCCAAGTGTCTAGATTAGTGAAAAGCTTGAATTAAATTATACTACTTTAAAAGAACTTTAGGTTTATTATTTTCAAATAGAGTAAGTGGAAGCCAGCTAACCAACTGTTGCCTGGTACACAGGGTTAGGTTTTGCCTTGATGAATAAACAAGTGTAATTTGTAATTGACATTTCAAAGAAGGCTTCGAAACAGGCCAGCCTTTGTTTAAATCATAATTACCCTGTTTGTATGTAAAGGGATACTTCTAAAGCTTTTCAAAACAACTGGCTCTTTTAAGTAGATAATTATTCCCCTTCCAATCTTGTTTACACTATTCAGAACTTCAGTGAACTTTTTTTTTTTCCATAGATAGTACAAAGGTTAACTTCAGCCAGCCCTTCCTCAAATTATCACAAATTCCCAATTAGTAAATTCTAAACAGCGTTTCCCTGTAACAATATACCAAAGACTTGTATGATGTATTCTTTATTGCTTTGAATAACGTCTGACAAGTTTCCAAGTACCAGGCCACCTGGATATTCTCTATCTGTCAGGAACATGTGGTCACAGAGGTGCAGGGCAGGGTAAGAGAAACACAAATTATGCACAAACATGCAGGGGTGGTGAAGGAGACAAAAGGGGGAAATGCCTTTTAATTAATTAATTAATTAATTTAGTCTCTATTACATATCCACTGAACTGCACATTTATAGGCCTTTTTAGTGTAAAGAAGAGCCACACTTCATATCTAAATTCACAAAGGCTACAGATAAAAACAGAAGACTGAGCTTTAAAAAAATTTTTTTTTTTTTTGTATGTAGACTGGAAGTTATTAGAGAGACCTCGAGGGGTTGGCAGAGGATAGATGTATTATGAAAAAAATTATACTTGTCCTGTTTTGAATAACTTATTTCTCGTTGCAGATTCCAACTCAGTGCACCAAAGGACATGCATGACATTTTTTTTTTTTAAGAAAACAAAACTGTTAATAATCCCAGGCCACGCTCCTTTCTAGTTCTTACCTTTTATCTCGGGAGTTTGGCCTCTGCCGTAGATGGTCCCTCAGGCTGCCTTATTACCGGGGCCTGTTGTCTATTATTGTGTTCGTTTATTAGGGCTTTCTGTCACCATGAAGTTTCGTGTGCTCAAAATCTTGATTTAGCAGTGAGAATATCAGGTGGGGAGCCAACTCTGCTACTAATTAGTATAAATCAAGAGAGGGAGGCAGGGAGATAAAAACCAGGTCCCTGGGGGAGGGGTCTGCAGCCAGAGTTGGGAAGACTAACAAACAAGTTAGAGAGTTGAGAGCAGGACGAAGAGACTGGAGAAATGCCACCTGGGGCCAGGGGCTTCTTGTTTCTTCTCTGGTTGCCCCCCTTCAGGCCCAGAAAGCATCTGTGGGAGCCTTTATTCTTGCCCCTGTTCCCTTGTCCGCAGCTGGCTCACTCGGGGGCATGGGAGCTAACCCTGGAAAGGGAAATTAGCTGGTGGAGGCGGGCATGGGAGCTAACCCTGGAAAGGGAAATTAGCTGGTGGAGGCAATCAGAGGAAAGCTTCTTTGTCTTATAAAGACCTGCACAGGGAAGAAATGGTCCCTTTTCGTTTGGTGAACGATGTCTAGTCCGCACATGATGTCTGCAATGGTGACAGCCCCCTGTATCCCTCAGTGTATGGGTCTAAACACATCCGAGCGAGAATATGGAAGAGATGGAGGAGACTAGGTCGTGAGCTGCTGAATTAACAAATTCTGGAAACATCCTTCTTTTGGACTTCTTTTTGGGCCAGAAAATTACCCTATTAACCATTTGAAGTTGGTTTTTCTGTCTCACAGCTAATATGGAGTCTTAGCCATCTTCTTGTCCTTTATGGTTCTTAGAGCAGCTCTTTTCTTTTTCTTTTTGAGAGAGAGAAAAAGTGTGTGTGGGAGGGGGGACAGAGGGAGAGGGAGAGAGAGGATCTCAAGCAGGCTCCATGCCCCAAGGTGGAACCTGACCCGGGGCTCCATCCCACAACCCTGAGATAATGATGTGAGCCAAAATCAGGAGTCAGACGCTTAACCGACTGAGCCACCCAGTGCCCCTTAAAGCAGCTCCTTTTACCTAGAAGAGAAATAACTGCAAATAAAGTGCATGTGCTCCTTCAATGGGGCCTGGGCTTGGCCTTTGACAATTGGTGGTGAGAGGTATTAATCACTGAGAAATTCCGGGAGTTTCTATTCCCCCTGATTCTCATGAGCGCTATATGGTGTGATCGTGCCTGTTCCCATCTCACTTTCACCCCATCCAGGCACAGGTTCAGTAGGATGTCCTTCCTATCAGAGTCCCTTCCTGCAAATTTGGAACTGGAACCAGGAAAGAGATCTCTAGGAACTGGACTTAAAGCAGATTGTTAGGGCTAACATTGCCCCTCATGTACCTTGGGACCCAGAAAAAGCAGGTTTTCACTGAAGGATAAGAATCAAACCAACAGGGGTGCCTGGGTGGCTCAGTCAGTTAAGTGTCTGCCTTCAGCTCAGGTCATGATCCCAGGATTGTGGGATCAAGACCTGTGTAGGGCTCCTTGCTCTGCAGGGAGCTGGCTTCTCCTTCTCCCTCTACTTGCCTCTTCCCCTGCTTGTTCTCTCTCTCTCTGTCAAATAAATAAATAAAATCTTAAAAAAAAAAAAAAAGAGGGGGGTTAGGGGGATAGGAGAAGAATAAATGAAACAAGGTGGGATTGGGAGGGAGACAAACCATAAATGACTCTTAATCTCACAAAACAAACTGGGGGTTGCTGGGGGGAGGTGGGATTGGGACAGGGGGAGGGGGCTATGGACATTGGGGAGGGTATGTGCTATCGTGAGTGCTGTGAAGTGTGTAAACCTGGCGATTCACAGACCTGTACCCTGGGGATAAAAATACATTATATGTTTATTAAAAAAAAAAAAATTTGGAAGGGGAGGCGAACCATAAGAGACTATGGACTCTGAAAAACAACCTGAGGGTTTTGAAGGGTCAGGGGTGGGAGGTTGGGGGAACAGGTGGTGGGTAATAGGGAGGGCACGTATTGCATGGAGCACTTGGTGTTGTGCAAAAACAATGAATACTGTTACACTGAAAAAATAAATAAAATGGAAAAAAAAATAAAGAGGGGCACTTGGGTGGCCCAGTGGGTTAAGCCTCTGCCTTCAGCTCAGGTCATGATCTCAGGGTCCTGGGATCAAACCCCACATCGGGCTCTCTGCTCAGCAGGGAGCCTGCTTCCCCCTCTCTATCTGCCTGCCTCTCTGCTTACTTGTGATCTCTGTCAAATAAATAAATAAAATCTTTAAAAAAGAAAAAAAAAAAGAATCAAACCAACAGAGAAGGGCAGACAGATGTGACGGATGGTTTTCAAGTCTCTGGTTCCGGTTAATTCCTAAGGCCCATTTGTTTACACACTCAGGCATCATATACTTCACTAGCAGATTCTTATAATATTTTCCCTTTTTTGCTTAGTCTAGCTCAAGTGGGTTTCTATTACTGGAAACCAAAAGAATCATTTAAACAGTGGTGTGCTGGTAAATGCTTAACAATCGGCTCTGATTGTTAAAAGCCCTGATTCTGTAGCACTTGCTGATTTGCATGATATAAATACTCCCACTCTTGCTTATTTCAGCTACCAAAGTGGCATGAGTGAACGTGGAGTTGGGAAGAGATGAGTGCGTTGACTGGGGAACCGGTCCGAGATAGCTCTGGCACATCGCGGCCTAAAGGATAACACACATCACACACTTCGCAGAAAATCCCTGTTATACAGAAGGTTCAGGAGTATATACTGATGACTGCTAAGCTGGGAATACTGGAATTAAGAGTTTTTAATTAATTTCCAATGTGCGGAGTCTTGGGACTCAGGGAGTAGAGCAAGTAAGATTAAGTTTTTAAATAACATTGAAAAAAATTTTTTTTCAGTATAATCATGATTTGGGTGTATTGGGACTCTGGGAAGTGGGGGACTTGAACCAAGGAAGGGAAAAAGGCTGGGAGTGCATAGGGAAAGACGTGGAAGGTGACCTGCATGAGGGCAGGATCCAGGCCTTGACAAAAAGGAGAAGGGCACTTTCTGCAGGTGAGCAGTGGCAGTCTTGGGGTGAGAAGGCAAGGCCATCTGGTGTTCCAGGTCCCCACACCAACAAAAGACTCAATTAGGTCATTCGGGGCTATCTCCTGTAGAATCTCCTGTTCTGCTTTGTTTTTGACTGAAAGCCTTTTATTACACAATTAGAGTTAAGAAGGTATACAATGTATTATGCTGGGGTGGAACAGTCTTTTTATTATGAGGGAGGTCAAATAATCAATCAGTAAGAGTAAGTCTGACATTAGATCCTTCCCTTCCTTGGTGAGGGGAGGTTGCGGGGCGTGGAGAAAGATGGCCCCCAGCTTTTAAGAAGCCCCAGCCTAACTACCTTCCCACACTTGCCTCCTCTCTCTGCAATGCCAGTCACCAAATCTTCAAACGTTGGACTCTTCAAATATTGAGCCCCTCGTCAATGTTAAGACCCGTCTTCTGTGGCTTTTCCGGGCAGGCTGGTTCCCACAGTTGAGACCCCTGTTGGAGCCCTGATCCTAGCCGACTGTAATGAAACCCCAACCTCCTTTTTATGTTTTATGATCAAATAACTGGAGTTTTTGGACATTATGCACAGATACTCCTAAACTCCCAGAACTTGAATTTTTGTACTTGAGGTCATGAATGAACATTTCAAACAACTGCATTTGTTTACTTTCAAGGGCATCGATATCTCTGTTCATCAATGTTTATACATGTATTCAAATATTTAGTCCTTGACATTTATACATGGTAAAGTGAATGTGTTGATGGTAGTGATAAGAAGGGTAGATTTTATAAGGTTAGTTCAGTTGAGACAAAGCTGGAAATCATTAGACATCCTGGAAGTGGTGGATTTTAGTATCAATTACATATTTGGACGTAAGCCTGTTGACTCTGTTCATTTGTGGGAAAAAGAGAGATAAAAATTAAAGAACATGTAAAAAATGCTGAAAAACATATTCCTGGAGAATATATCTGAAAGGTGATGTGAACTAATTCCTTACATAAAAATTAATTCCAGATGGAACAAAATTAAAAGATAAAACAAGGAAACCACAAAAATACTAGAAAAAAACACTAGTGAAAAATTTCCTAATCTCAAAGTTGGGAAGACTTTTCAAGCATAATATAAACAAAACCCAGAAGCCTTAAAAGAAAAGACTTTACTTGGACTGCATACAAATATTTAAACTTCTGGAGAGAGAGAGAGGGAGAATGAGAGAAAAAAAAAAGTCAGTAAATAAAGTGAAAAGGCAAAGGTAAACAGGGAAAATTTTTGGAACACAAAATAAGGGATTGTCCTAATATCCCCAAATTATAATGAGTTTTTAGAATGAGATAAAGCCAAAGGCGTTAGTACCAAAATGGTCAGCAGAATTGAATAGAAAGTTTACCGAAGAGGAACTCTAAATGATTCTAAATGGTACACAAAAGGAAAATCAACTTCACAAATAATTAAATACAAAGGAAAACAAAGTATTTTTCTTATTTTAGACTGACATAGGTCCAGTGTTTGATGATACCAGCATTGGAAAGAAGGCCCTTTTGAAGCAACGTTGGTGGGAACGATAACTGGTATAAATTCTTTGGAGGGCAACCTAGGAATATAAAAAATTTTTGTGCTCTGAAACCTAGCACTCTACTGCTAAGAACTGGTCTGGCACATTTGTGTGTGTACACCCACACAAAATAGGTACATACTGATGGATAGTCATTGAAATATTGTATCTGCTTAGATTGCCAGGTTCCCAGAAACTGCTTTTTAGTTATTTATATTTTCTTTTTATTTTTTTAAGTAAGCTCCATGCCCAGCATAGGGCTTGATCTCATAATCCTGAGATCAAGAGTTGCATGGTCTACCGACTAAGCCAGCCAGGCATCACCCAGAATCTTCTTCTTAAAAATGACATCTTTATCATGTTGTTTTCTGATTAGAAGTACTTGGGTGCATTGTAAGAAACTCACAGAACACAGTTATGTTAAAAAAGAAAGTAAATCCCACCCCAAAGATGATTACTGCTAATAGGTCCGTGCACATTATTTCCGGACCATTTTTGTGCATAAACATGTGTAATGAGCTTGACTCTTGCTTTCCAAACCTAACAACTGAATAGATTCAGACAAATATTTGACATCTATTTCTCCTCATCCCAACTCTTACTATTTGCTACCTGAAACTCAGGAGCTGAATACATTAAAAAAACTTGATATCCTTCACCATCTGAATTCACTACACATATTTGAACTCTCGCTCTCTGGATTTAGAAATAAATAAATTTGGATAGCCAGGGATCATCATACAAATATTTTTTCTCTTAAAAAAGAAGAATCGTAATATGTGCTATTCAACAACTTACACTTTTTTGCTTATACATATATTTTTTACAACATTCCATGTTAGTTCATAAAGAATGATCTTATTTTTTTAATGCCCACATAGTACTCCACTGTAGAGTTATATCACAATTTATTGAGTGAGTTTCTTATTGATGAGCATTTACAGTAACATAGAAAGCTGTCCCAATAATACATATATATTTTTTCTCTTCCCTTCCTGCTCTAAGAGTGTCTGACTGTGGATCCACTTTTAATTTAGAACTACATGGTTTGGCTCTTAATTATAAACTAGATTATAATTATACTTTTAATGTATGCATGTTTATCTCATCTCCCCACATACTGTAAATTGTGAGCTCTTCGGAACGAGAAGTTCTCTTCTCTTCTGTGTCTTCCAAAATGCTCATAAAAATATTGGGCACAGACTTTGGCAGGTTTTCAAAAAGTTATACATAGTGTTACTCTCGGACCCTGCAATCCATTCTTTTTAAACACAGTTTTTGAATCGATTTAAAATTTGTTTTATATCAACTGCATTTTTTACTCTCTACTTTTGACCTCCTTCACCCAAACAAAATTTTTATCTTAAAAAGTAAGTTAGACAGTATGTATGGCCTGTCTAAAATTCTGTGGAAGAAAGAAATAAGCTGGTTAATATAGATAGAGAAAAAAATTTTGGCTGGTAACAGTCATCAGAGGTAGAGATTAGGATAAGGGAGTGTGGGCAACAAGAGAGGTAGTACCTTTTTTGTTACAGTTTTTAACAATATTTAAATGTTTTTACTATGCAAATATTATTGAGAAGCAGAAAAAATAAATATAATAAGTATACAAAGATACCATAAGCATGTTCCTTGTAATATGCTTTGAATAGTAAAAAATTGGATGTCATAAATAAGAATTGGTTGAATTAGTTCTAATCCATCCATATAGTGGAATACAATTCAGCTCTCCCCAGAATACAGTTATCAAGTCACACTCACAAAAATAAGGGGATCTGGGTGGTTCAGTCGATTAAGCATCTGCCTTCAGCTCAGGTCATGATCCCAGGATCCTGGGATGGAGTTCCACGTTGGAATCCTTGCTCAGTGGGGAGCCTCTTTCTCCCTCTTCCTCTGCTCCCCCCCAACTTGTACATGAGTGTGCTCTCTCAAAAAAATAAATAATAATAATAAATAAATAATTTAAATCTTTTAAAAAATAACCAATAATAATATGTTCTTATATAGCTAAAACTGTTAATTATTTCTAGGAGTAATTTAGCTTTCAGAGTTATTTCAATAATGTTTCAATTCTTAATAAGCAGCGTGAATTGCTTTTTCAATTCGGATAAAAGGCTCTTACTTAGTCCATGTTGAAATTAAGGATTTTATGGTGTTTTTTTTTTACCTCTTTAACTATTCTATCCTGTTAAATCAGGTAAGTCTACTTTTAACTTTTATGAATTATACCTTTTTGTAAGTCTCAGGAAACCTTAGTGTATTTTAGTAGGAGACTTTTTAGATGCTTTTTTTTTTTTTTTTTTTCCGTCTAGACTGTGTTACCCAGTAGAAATTTAAATCTAAGCTACATATGTTATCTAAAATTTTCTAGTAATTGGGGGTGCCTGACTGGTTCAGTCCATGGAGCATGTGACTCTTGATCTTGGGGTCGTGAGTTCAAGCCCCATGTTGGATGTAGAGATTACTTATAAAACTTCAAAAAAAAAAATGATAGAAGGAAACAGGCGCAATTAATTCTAAAAATGTTTTATTAACCCAGTATAGCTATACTATCTAATCTATACTGGCTATACTATGTAATGAATGCTATCATTTGACATGCAATGAATATAAAAATCATTAATGAGGTATCTTATATTCTAACTTTCATACTAAGTCTTTGAAATCTCATGTGTGTTTACCATCACAGCATATCTCAATTTGGGTGCTGAATTTTCAGCAGTTAAAATGTCTTACCAAAGGGTGCCTGGGTGGCTCAGTGGGTTAAAGCCTCTGCCTTCGGCTCAGGTCATGATCCCGGGGTCCTGGGATCAAGCCCCACGTCGGGCTCTCTGCTCAGCAGGGAGCCTGCTTCCTCCTCTCTCTCTGCCTGCCTCTCTGCCTACTTGTGATCTCTGTCTGTCAAATAAATAAATAAAATATTTAAAAAAAAGTCTTACCAAAACATTGTAATGTGTTTAAAGGAAACATATTTTATACTGCTTTAGGTCTTAAATTTAAGTTAAAATTAATTAAAATAAAATTTAAACATTCAGTTCCCCAGTCATACTAGTCACATCTCAAGTGGTCATAAGCTACACGTAGCTGGTGTCTGCATTATGGGACAGTGCAGATAAAGAACATTTCCATCATTATAGAAGGTCTATTGGACTGTGCTGGTCTAGAAATTGAGCTCTTGGCTGATAAAATCACATTCATCTTTGGAGCCCTATTACTTAATGGTGCTGGTCATTCAGGAGATAGTCCATAAATGAGAGATTTATTCATGGATCCTGAACTGCTGACCGTAAATGGGAACCTAATGCAGGAAGAGAAGGGTGAGAAGACAAATCTTCAGAGTTTGGCCTTGGGTGGTTCTGTTGACTTCTGGTTGAGGAAGGACAAATAGTTATTATACTGGAGGTCTTTTGAGCTTGGTGTTGCAAACAGTTAATGACGTATAGAGTCTGTTTGTTCTCCCCAACTGACTTAATATAAAAAAAAATTTAGGTGCCTGGGTGCCTGAGGTGCCTGGATGGCTCAATGGGTTAAGCCTCTGCCTTCGGCTCAGGTCATGATCCTAGAGCCCCGCATCAGGCTCTCTGCTCAGGGGGGAGCCTGTTTCCCCCGCCCCCCCCACCTGTCTCTCTGCCTACTTGTGACCTTTCTCTCTCTGTCAAATAAATAAATAAAATCTTAAAAAAAAAAAAAGAATTTATGTAATGGACTTGCAGACCTAAGCAAGAGTAAAGACTGCCTTTGGAAGACGGTGGGGGGCTCAGTGTAAACGGGATCCCACTGGATCCACGCAATGGTCGTTTGCTGGTAGCAGGAGGGGGCAGCAGAGAGCTTCTAGGGCTGTGCGCTCTGGGGAGCCCAGAAGTACCCATAGGTGGGAAAATGGAGTATTATGATGAACTCAAATCAGGAACTCAAGACCAAAAGGAAAGCCAGCCTAGTAAGCTCAGTATCAAGAGGGACGCCAAACCAAGTTGAGACCAAGGTCTAAGAAAAGAGGCTAGGGTCTGTGGTTTCCTACCCCACCTCAGAGGGAGATTTGGTCTTTTCTTTCTTTCTTTCATTTAAATTTTAAGCCAAATGAGGGAAATTAAAATTACTGTTAGCCACAGAGAACATTTGGGAATTTCTGCAACCAAATCACTAGATTAACTTTGGGGGGTATTTCTTTCCTATAACATCCTTTTTCTTTTCCCTGCTATATAATTTGAACATGTTTTGTTTTGTAAGTGGTATGTAGGTATTTATTTATTTGTAAGTGGCTTTTATTTTTTTAATTTTTTAAAATAAAAAAAATATATTTTATTTATTTATTTTTTGTGTGTGTGTGAGAGAGAAATCATGAGCACGAGAAGGGGGGAGGGGCAGAGGGAGAAGCAGACTCCCAGCTCAGCAGGGAGCCAGATGCGGGACTGGATCCCAGGGCCCTGAGATCATGACCTGAGCCGAAGGCAGATGCTTAACCGACTGAGCCACCCAGGCACCTGTAAGTGGTTTTTAAAAAAAACTTAATATTCTGTGAATAACTTTCCTTGTCTTTACATATTCTTAGTATTCGTGTACAACATCATTTTAAAATTAAATTAAAATTTATTTGAAAATTTTTATTATTGAAGTATAGTTGATGTACGATGTTATATTACATTCAAGTGTACAACATAGTGCTTCGACAATTCTATACATTACTCTATGCTAACCATGATAAGTGTAGTCACCATCTATCACCAATACAATGTTACTAAAATATTGATCATATTCTCGGGGCCCCTGGCTGTCTCAGTCAGAAGGGCATGTGACTCTTGATCTTAGGGTCATAAGTTTGAGCCCCATGTTGGGTGCAGAGATTACCTAAAATAAATAAATACAATTTAAAGAAAACAGCATTATTAACTATCGTCTTTATGCTGTACTTTTCATCTCAGTAACTTCTTTACTTTATAACTGAAAGTTTGTATCTCTTAATCTCCTTCATTTACAACATGATTTTTAATGGTCCCCTCATCTTTGTTTGGTGTAGATTTGCTCTGCCTGATTTAACCAATTGCCAGTTAGAAGACATTAGGATTTTTCCAGTTTTTCACCGCTCGAAATAATATAAATACTAGGTAAATCTTTGGCTTCTCCATAATGCTTTTCTTAGAATAAATGTCTAAAAGTAGAATTGTTAGGAGTTAGTTGGACAGTTAGGGCAGGGCCAGAGTCCCCAGCAAGAAAATATGGAGTCAGGACAGCTAAAATAAAACAGCACAGACATCCTGTTTGTAGCTTAGACAGGACCTCACTACCATGCTGCTCTGCAGCCTTTGCAGAAATGACTTCTGCAAAACTTTCTAAAATAAGACAATGTACCACAAAGCATTTGTCAATATCACTGGCAAGGGCAGTTAAGACATAAGCCCCCGGATGTCAGCAAAAAAAGACCGGCAGCACGTGGACACGAACCTAAGAGGTAGACAGATAATGTGACCAAAGCCCTAACTGGCACGACTCAGCACACTTCTGATTGCTTAAGATAGTTCTGCAAAAGAGCTCGTAAAACCCCCTAAACTTAGAAACTCAGGGGAGACCCTTTTGGGTCCCCTTCCCTCTCAGTGAGCTTTATAATTTTGCTCAGTAAACTTTGCTTTGCTGCCTACCCCTTTTCGTCTGGTCTACCTCTTCGCTCTTCTTTGAAGCAGCGTGACCAAGAACAACGGGCACCAAAGGCAGAGAAATTCTGAAACAGAATGCTAGGTGCAGAGGCACATATCTGTATGTTTTTGGCTTTCAGTTGCCAAATCCCTTGGAAATCTCTCAGAAGTCTATAACAGTGTACACGCTTCCACCAGTACCCATTTTCCCAAACCTTCTACCAGTTTTGGGTAGTATTAAGCGAGGAGACAACCGTCTCCCACAACCAAAAAACCCAACAACTTTGCCAACTTGACAGGTGAAAAGCCAAAACAAAGCAAAAAAAAGGTCATGTCATTTTCAAAAATAGCATTTCTTTGGTTACTAGATATTGAACATTTAAAAAAAATGGTCATATATTGTGTGTGTGTGCCTATTTTTGTTACTGTCCGTTTCTTTTCTTCTTTTTTTAAAAGATTTAATTTATTTTATTTTTAAAGATTTTATTTATTTATTTATTTGACAGACAGAGATCACAAGTAGGCAGAGAGGCAGGCAGAGAGAGAGAGGTGGAAACAGGCTCCCTGCTGAGCGGAGAGCCTATGCGGGGCTCAATCCCAGGACCCTGGGATCATGACATGAGCTGAAGGCAGAGGCTTTAACCCACTTAGTCCCCCAGGTGCCCCATGATTTTATTTTTAAGTAACCTCCACACCCAACATGGGGCCCAAACTCACATCCCCGAGATCAAGAGTCATACCCTTGCCTGAATGAGCTGGCCAGGTGTTGGGCGTTACTGTCAATTTTCTACAAGATACTTTGCTGTAGAGTTTTCTAACTGGCCTCTAGCCAGTGAGGATATTAATCCTTGAAAATACATGCTGCAACAAAGAAAGAAATAGTTGCATTTATTTTCCACTGTATATTGCCTTTCCATTATTTTTGCACATGGCTTCCCAGAAGTTTTTTTTTTTTTGTTTTCCTTTTTAAATGAACTTATTTTTGAGTACAATTTTGTGTTTATGGGAAAGTGGCTGAGACGGTATGGAGAGTTTCTACCTACCCTTCATCCAATCTGCCATAGTGCTCCCTTCTACATAACTGTGGTGATTTGCCCAAACAAAACACTACCATGCAGGATTGAAAGTTGTCTGTTCATGGTTGCCAGAGAACCAAGCCAACTCGTACCATCTTCATCTTCCTCCGATGGAAAATCTGGTTGAAAGTTTGGTTGATGGACATTTGGAGCACGTTCTTTTCAGACACTGTGATTTTGTGGATTTTCCGGGCAGAGCACAGAAATCGATGTCATTCAGAATGTTCTGAAATTTATCATTCACCGTTGACTAAGAGCTGTGGGACTCTTTTTATTATGAACAATAATGTTTCTACATGCCAAGGGCATTCAGAGTTTTGATTTTGAAGGGCTCTGGAGCCTGGAAACTCTGCTGGAGGATTTAATCTCCTGTGGTTCCATTTAATCCCTCACTCTCCCCTCGATCGGGCTGCTCACTTCCTGGGGTTAAAGGGCAAACGTGGGAAGTGTGCCTAACATCATCCTTAATAGGAAGTAACATGCCATTAGAAGAGAGCTATCATCTTTCTCTTTCTAAATTACAGCTTCCCCACTGATAGCCTGATAAAGAAGCATTTGGTCTAAAACGGTCTTTTCCTAGAGCAGAGTGGAATTACCTGGGATGACAGGACAGGACAGTGTCAGAGCAGTGACCAATGACCCATGGTCTGAGCATGGAGCTCCTCTCGCCTGCTCCACTTCAGATCAGCCCTGACCAGGGGCATTGTGTAAGTTCCCTCCCGTCTGGCGCCTCATTTCCTCATCTGCAAAGCAAGGGCACTCCAATGATCTCTTTCCGGTTGGAGATTTTTCTCAGTGATTTTCAAAAACCGATTTTATTGGAGTTGATGGATATGTTTATGATGTGGATTGTAGTCATGGTTTCCTGGGTGTATATATATGTCAAAACTTATCAAAGGGCATATTTTAAATACAGTCAGTTTATTGTTTGTCATGTACATCTCAATTCAGCTATCTAAAAAGAGATTTTATCCAGCTTCTAGAATGATGAAGCAAGAGAAAGGACAGTGCTCTGTTCTGATAAAAATCTGTTTCCATTGTCAGTAATAGAGAAATAAACAGTGCTGTCTGGAGTTTCCTTGTGCTTTCTCCTTCTCCGGTTTCTATTTGTTATTTAAAAGGACTATTTGCGGGGATGCCTGGGTGGCTCAGTCGGTTAAGCGGCTGTCTTTGGCTCAGGTCATGATCTCAGGGTCCCGGGATCGAGTCCCACATCGGGCTCCTTGCTCTGCAGGGAGCCTGCTTCTCCCTCTGCCTCTACCTGTCACGCTGCCTGCCAGTACTCTATCTCTCCGACAAATAAATAAAATCTTAAAAAAAAAAAAATTAAAAGGACTATTTGCATCCATTCCAGGAAATGTTCATTCTGCTCATCCCAAGCATCATCCTTGAAGTAAACTGCCCAAGACTCAAGAGTGTGGGGTCCAAGCTTCTCTTGGATACCCACTGCGGTTCTACATTCATTTCCAATATCCTTTTCAGGAAGAGAAGAGAACTGTCATGTCTCTAACGAAATGAATGCAATTCGTTGGGTAGTTTGTTTGAAATCGTGTTGTATAAGGGCGGTAAAACAAATTCTCCCAGTGGAACTTCACAGAGTGACATGTGGGAGAGGAGAGGAGCTGTGGGAGGCTGCGTGGAGGTGGTGGTCTGCCCTTCTTGCAATGCGCCCTGGAAAGCATCCTTCCCCGACTTCTTCCACTCTCAGCCAGGCACCGGTCACTCAGCACAGACTCGAGATTCTCCCACGGAAATACTTTTGAGCCCTGCTCAAAAGCCTTGCTCCTACCTGGTCCGGATGCACCACTTTAAATCAATCTGGATTTCTTTGGGAAGCTCTTTACCTGGCTCTTTGCTTCCAGGGTTCCTGCCCTGCAGCCCACACTGCCAGATACATCATTCTCAACACTGCCTTCCTCAATCACTTGCAAGCTCAGCAGCCTCCCGAGGCTATTTCCCCCTTTCATCTGGGGTAAACTCTACTTGGACCACGAGGACTTCATCAGCAGCCCTTCTCGTATCTTTCCCTGTTTCACCTTTCTTGCCATGCCCAGTGGCCAGAAAGGTGTTTCGCCATGTCTGCCCAAGTGGGGCAAGTTTCTGCCTAGACCCAATCACATGCCCCATGTTTCTCAGTTCCGGACCTTTCTCATCTCTCCCTACCACCAGCTTGTCCTGAGCAAATCCTACCTGCTTTAAGACTCACTCTGCTCAGACCCCATCTTTCCCCAGAAGCTTTTACTGATTCTCCAAGTACATTCCCATTTCTATGACTACTGTTTACTTGCTGGGAGCAGGGCACATGAGGATGAATTCCAGCCTCTGTCTCTTAGTTTCTGTCTTCTCCCTGACACCCAAGAGAATGAAAAACCAAGTTGATCAAGGAGTTTCTTAAACTGGAGACAGCACGCTGGATACCTTCCCCCTTCAAGGATGTACTTGAGAACTCTAACCCCTGGATTCAAAGTGTGCGTGGAGGAAGAATTTGACAAACAGAGGACAAAAGAAAATTTCCTTGTGTCTGTTTGTGGTTGATTCTTGCTGAGCTGGACATAATGTGTGTGAATGATTACGTGCAATAAGGTGTGATTTCTAAAAATAGGTAGTTCGATCTTTGTCTTCTGCAATGGAGAACAAAGTAAGATTAATGTAGACTTATGTTTATAGACAAGGAAAGATCACCTTTGTTTAAAAAAACCCTTCGCTTAAAAATCAGAATATATGGTATCATCTTGTCTTCAAGAAAAAGCCCTCGGGTGGCTCAGTGGGTTAAAGCCTCTGCCTTTGGCTTAGGTCATGATCCCAGGGTGGGATCAAGCCCCACATCTGGCTCTCTGCTCAGCAGGGAGCCTGCTTTCCCCCCTCTGTCTTCCTGCCTCTCTGCCTACTTGTGATCTCTGTCTGTCAAATAAATAAATAAAATCTTTTAAAAAAATTAAAAAAAAAATGGGGCACCTGGGTGGCTCAGTGGGTTAAAGCCTCTGCCTTTGGTTCAGGTCATGATCTCAGGGTCCTGGGATCGAGCCCCGCATCGGGCTCTCTGCTCAGCGGGGAGCCTGCTTTCTCCTCTCTCTCTCTCTGCTTGCCTCTCTGCCTGCTTGTGATCTCTGTCTGTCAAATAAATAAAATCTTTTAAAAAAAAAAAAGAAAAAGCTCTAAAACATGAAAGAAATTTGGAAAGATATATACCAAGTGATTTTCTTCAGGTGGAGGAACTACTGGTGATGAAATGAAAAAGTTCCTTTTTATCCAAACTTTCTATAACAAGCAGCTTCATTGTCGTAATCAGAAAGACATTTTCATTTTGGGAAAAAGCACAGAAACAAGGACATCAATTTGGTACAAATGCAGATGGATGACTTTAGAAAGAGTCCAAAATTGAATATTAAAAGGCCTTCTGTTTTGCTTTAATACAGAGTGAGGACAGGAATGGGCCACCTCTACAGGGAGATTCGGCAGATGTGGACTGCGTGACTGTAGTGTTTCAGGGTAAACATTATAAAAATAAACAAATGAGCAAACTAATGGAACGTGATAGACAGGACGCTGGCATAATTACTCTAAATGCTGTGCCCTTTTTAATTTTTTTGCTTTTTGGGTTTTTTTGGTCAGACACCCAAAAAAGACTTTAACCTCAGATCTATTAATTTGGCTTCTATCACCGGTCAGTTAGTGGCACTTTATGTTTTAAATCATAAACACATGATTTGCCCTTGGTATGCTCTAGCAATTTTGTTTTCCTTCCATCAAAGTTTGTTATCTCATTGCAGGAATGGAAAGTACGGATTGGACATATCTCACAGGTGGGTGTCTACAGCCTTGAGAACTGGACATGCAGGTGGGAATTTTACCATGTGGGCATTGAACTTGAGTTCTTACACAGATCAGCCTCAGCCATGGGCCCTATAAATAAAGTTCGGGAGTGACATTGAATTCTGGACTCTGGGAAGACCCTTCACCATGAAGTTGATCCTGGTTTTTTGTGCCCTTCTGGGGCATATCTACTGTCGAGAAACATTTGAGGGGTAAGTTATGCTTTCTGGTGCCTGTTTGAACTTTTTTTTCACCTGATTCAGAGGATCTCATCAGATAGTTGCAGAATAATGGGGGTAAGTGTTTGGCATTTTCAGATTTAGAGAGGGAATAGTGGGAATAAAGGAATGAGTGACCCAAGGAAGAGATGAATGACACCTAAAGGAAAAAAACAGAGTGAAATCTGAACACATATGCCTTTCTCTCTCCCCCGGTGATCACAATGAGGGATGATAGGCGTCAGTGAAAATAAAGCAGTCTGGCTGATTGTCTCAGTGCATCTCAGTAAGTGATGGTTTCTCTTCCACCACCTCCTCCTGGCCATTCTGGGCTTTGCCCTCCACATCAGCCCTTGTCCTCCCCACCTGCAGATTTAGCACCCAGGCCATGGAACCTCACCAGCTGGGAGGACCGGGGGTATAGATTTCAGCCCAAACTCAACTCTCGTGACGTCATAGGAGTCACCTTTGCTCTAAAGTACTTTGGTTTCAAGATTCTGTGAAAGGCTTTGGGCAGCATTTCTTTAAGAGCGTTCCAGGGAATTAAGGAAGTGATCAAGTAAGTCTGGCCCAAAGAAGTTGGTGGTCAAATAAACTTGGGAATCAGAGGGTTTAACAAACTGTAGGATTTCTAGTGACTTTTACTGAAATTGTGTGTATTATAAATCTATAAGAAGGGATATAGTTTGCTATATTTACCCATTTTTTGGATCATCAAACTCCTCTAACTTTTTTTTTTTTTTTTTAAACGTGCTGAGCGACTCAAAGGGTTACTGTTCCTTAGAGCCACACCAGGAAATTTAGCCCAAAGTAGTACGTTTCTCAGTGCCTTCCCATTACAGAAAGGGCGGGGGGGATCTCCCGGGTGTCTGCACTAACCAAAAGGAATGACACTCAAATGGAAGAATTTTCAGATCACAGGGCAGGTGGCTCCTTGTAGGCAGAAGAGCCTTGAAGATCTCATACTCTATTACTTAGGTATTTTACTAGCACTCACTGGAAAAGCATGGCACTTGGTTTCAGAAGACCTGGGTTCTGGTCCTCGTATATAGCTCTTTGTACTAATCCTTTCCCTGATGCACAAATGCTCAAGGCAGTGACTCAGGAAGTCAGCCTACTTGGAGAAAGGACAGAGGAGAAGAAATCTCCTGCCAAGGAAGGGTTATACGAATCCAGATCTACTCCCCCACTTATTTCTAAGGATATGTGTTTGCTTGTTTTGCAACTTCTCTTTCTTGCCAAGGAGTCCTTGATATCCTTTATTCCTCATTATACATGTGTACGGGTGTGTGTGGAGAGCACAGCTCGATTTTTCAGGGTCCCTTTGTCTCTGGCATACCTCAAGCTTAGGCCATATGAATGGGGTTTGGAGATGGAACTCCAATACATTTCAGTTAACAACAACAATAAAACATTGTAGGTCTATCCAGATGTGAATTCGATTTCTTCTTATAAGCACCAATGTAATGATTCCACTTAAAAAAAAAAAAAAGCAAAAAAACTTCATTTCTGAAAAGCAGGAACAGACAAGTTTTAAAAGGTATTGCTTTATGACCAGCAGGTGTTATTTTATAAATAATCATTAGCTAAAGAAAAGGTAACTTTAATGGCAAGCTTCCTGTTAGGAGTAGGTACACCTCTCAATTATTATCTAGATACCATTTCCTGGGGGGGGAAGTAAAGCCATTCTACCAAGTCCTCACTCTGGGGATGTGGGTCAGTATACGATTTATTAGTTTCTCAATTGTCAAAGAGATTATTAATTGCTCCATTAACCTCATACATGCAGGGAGTAACAGTAGCAGGAAGCAACAGGAAACAGTGTCCAGCTTTTGCTTTTAAGGTCATGTCTGTGGTTAATATTCTTAGGGACCAGGTTCTTGAGATCTCACCAAGGAATGAAGAACAAGTAAAACATCTGGTGGAACTGGAGGCTGAAGAACATCTTCAGGTATCCATTCTAAAGGGAGCTTCTGTTTCCCAAAGTGACTACTCCGCAGTTAGACACGATGATTGGGATCTCTGACTTTGGACTGTATCTCATCTTTCCTGACATGGTGTGGAATACTAACTCACGGAGCTGAGATGCAGAAAGCTTGGGCTGTAGTTTCGACTCTGTGGCACTGGGGAAGTCACCTACCTTCCCTGTGTCTCTTTATCCCATTCAGTATAATGAGCATCAACATACCATTCTTCTAGCTCACAGGTTTATTGTAAGAGTGAAAAGAGACCGAATGTGAAAGTTACTTTGAAAAATTGTTGAACAGCTTTAATGCATTATTTCCATCCTACGATAATTTACAGTATGTTATGAAATGAATTGGATTGCTTGAATGTCAACTGTTAAAAAAAGCTGCCATAGTTTTAAATAATCTTTGCCTTCTGCCAGTTTTAATATCTAAACACGGAGTGTGGGGGGGAAGCAAACAATAGGACACAAAGACCACGGCTTGGATATTTAAAAACCTTCTTGCAATATCAGAGTGATTCTGCAGTGATTCTAGTCTTATGGGCTGGAGGTAAAATAGATAAAAATTGATTCCTGGAAACCTGTCCATTTCCCTGGAATAACCCTCTTATTGCCTTGGCCTTTTACCCCTTCCAGCTTGATTTTTGGAAATCACCCACAACCCCAGGGGAGACAGCCCATGTCCGAGTTCCTTTTGCGAATACCCAGGCAGTCAAAGTTTTCTTGGAGTCCCAGGGAATTGCTTATTCCATCATGATTGAAGATGTTCAGGTAATTATCCCATCAACCATCCTTCCAGAGTCTCCCTGGTTTACATGAACTGAAGATCCATCCTTTTTTGTCCTTGGATACCCTCTGCCAGGGAAAAGGACCTGTGGGCATTGCTAGGGCCTTCCTGGAGTCTTGACTACCCCTGACACTGACCCTCTCCTTTTTGCGTTTGGCATAAGTGGGCTATGGTAACTAAAATCTTAAGGGAGAGGGCAGAACAGAACCTCTGGCATGAAATGTAAAGTACAAACTGAAGAGTGTTCATTTAAGTGAAAACAAAATGTTATTCATTTAGTTTTTAATTGGGGGTTTACTTGGGTGCTGGTTTCCCATAAAGGCAGGAGAGCCATAACACAACCACGGGACCGACTGTCATCCTATATTTGCAGCATCTGGCTGGCCAGAAGTCCCGTTAGTGCCTCATCCCCTTTCAAGATGTTTCCAGAATAAGCAAAAAGCATGACCCCAGAGCCTGTATGACAGGAAGAGGATGCTTGGGACTGGGGACCTGAGTGTTAGCATTTCCCTCACAACTGTAGATGTGAATGGATTGCTGTAAACTAATCACAGGTGTGACTGGTTTATCTTAGGTTCTGTTGGACAAAGAGAATGAAGAAATGTTACTTAATCAGAGGAGACAACGGGATGGTAACTTCAACTTTGAGGCTTATCATACTTTGGAAGAGGTAGGTGTTTCAAAATGAACGCCAGAGAAATGGGCCGTTTTCTCCTCTGAGGACAAGGCTTTTACTTCGATCTGGTGATTTAATGAGAAGAATTCTCATATGATTTCCTAACTTCTTCAGTTTTCTCTAGGATTTCACAGCCAGTATCAGTATCAGGGCTTCAAGGCAGGACCCTGAGACCCACTTGCCCATCCCAAGAGCCATTCCATTATTTGGAATTGTCTAGGAGTGTCTTAAGTGGGCACACAAACAGCCTCTCCTGCTGATGAGCCTCTCCTGTCAAGGCCCCTCTGCCGATTTCTGACCCATGCTGCTCACAAAGCCATTTGAGAGCAGTGCTTCCTGGCTGCCATTGATGATGGAATCAGGGGTTTCCCCAACACCTCTGACTTTCAGTGGAGGGTTGAGTCGCCCAACCTGACCAGTGCTCTGAGCCCTAATAGCAGCAAAGTCTTGTGAGGTCTCTGCTGTCTTTCCTGAGTTGTTGGTGTGAAGAATGCTTCCTTCCTCCAGCTGAGTCACACACTGCCACCTGGCCATCTGGGCAGGGCTGTACTTGCCTCTTCCTGATATAGAGCTTTTCTTGGGTTCATGGGGGTCCACTTGGCTAAATGGTTTGGAGTGGGGGAGTGGAGGGGAGAGAAGAGATGGGGGTTGGAGGGTAACAGGGCGAGGTGAGGGAGTAGCACAGACCCAGAGAGGAGGAATCTGGTGGGTACTCATCCCCTAAACCAGCAATTCTAAATGCGAAGAAGTCTGAAACTAATCCCCCCTCCCGGATTTATTTGGTGGCAAAAACTAACCTGACCTAAACTCATCTGGGGGCAAACTCTGACCTAAATGGACTTGCTACTCATTTATTTGTTTTACTGCCAGAAATATTAATGTCTCTGAACATGGAGCAATGCCACATGTATAATACGCAATATAGGCTTCCTCCGACTTATTTTTTACTATTTTATTTATTTATTTGATGGAGAGAGAGGGAGAGAGAGAACAAGCGGGGGGGGGGGGGGGCAGCAGAGGGAGAGGGAGAAGCAGGCTCCCCACCTGAGCAGAGAGCCCAACGGGAGGCTCCATCTCACGGCCCCGAGATCATGACCTGAGCTGAAGGAGGACGCTTAACCCACTGAGTCACCCAGGCGCCCCCTTCCTCCACCTTTCTTTAAAAAAAAAAAAAAAAAAAAAAAAATCTTAATTTGAAGTATGTGTGACTCCTAAGGGTTTCAGATAAGGGGTTACGAACCAGTACAGAGAATGAGGGGTAAAGGGCATGAAGAAAGCAAGGGGCTCGCCCGCTCTCCTGGCCTGGCCTCGCAAATTGGCGCCTGTGTCCCGCAGAGAACAAGCGCTGGCAGCGCGGCTGGAGGGGCCCTTTCCATGCCGGCCACTCTCCAGACACGCCCAGGCACGTCCCAGCCCCAGCCGGGGCCACAGCTTGGGTGCCCCAGCCGCGCAGCATTTCAATCAGCCTCACAAGTAGGAGCCCGAGGAGCTGGGGACAGAAGTGCCTCAGAGGCCACCTCCCCGTCGCCCCGGGCCTCAGCCAGCCCCGCTGCCCAGACTCCAAATCCACCTTTGGGGGTGGGGGGCGCTGCCATTCGTGTCCCTCTGCTAAGGAGGAGAGCAGCTCTATGGCCGGGGAAGCTGCGCGTCCGCGCTGGGCTGAGGAGAGCCGCAGGCAAGCCAGAGAAGTGCCATTTTGTTGGAAGCACAAAACTGGAACGAGCCGGCTCCGCTGCCACAAAATGGCTTCCCCCTCCCCAGCCCCTGCGGACGCCCGGTGACTCATCATATCTTCGCTTGGGGGGGTCCATCGTCCCCAATCCGGCAGCATCCGCCGCGCTGCCCTCTCCGTTCCCTGAGGGAATGAAAAGGGAGGTGAGGGGAAAAGTCACTGATGGTTGCATCACATCATCCATTTGCAAATGTCTACTTAATCGTCTTACACATTTCAGATTTCCCAAGAAATGGATAACATCGTGGCTCAGCACCCGGGGCTAGTGAGCAAAGTGAATATTGGCCATTCTTTTGAAAAGCGGCCCATGAACGTGCTTAAGGTACACAGATGCAGCTGTGGGTTTTCCTCCCGAGGTTTCTAGAATCTCGCCGCTCCCAGGCGGGTAGTCAGTCCCGGCTCTGCCTGCAGAGCGGCTCCTCCCCCACCCGTTTTCCCTTTTCTCCTCCTAACCGGTCCTTGCTGGTTTTGAGTATCCACCTCCCCACTACCCCCCCCCCCCTTTTCTTTTTCCTTTTCTCTATCCTGCGCAAGCTGACGCAGGTCTGCAGGAGTGAATTAATGCTCTCATCTTGATAGATTCGCTCGCAGGAAACCAGAGGCGAGCGCGCCAATAGGAACAGAAGAAGGGGGAGGCAGTGCGGGCCCCAGGGCGAGGGGGGCGGAGGGAGGAGGTGACGGGGGTCCCAGGGCGAAGCGGGAGCGGGGGGGGGGGGGGGGCAGATAGAGGAAATGACGAACGCCCCAGGGTGGGGGGAGGTATGGGGGCGGCGGTACGGGCCTTGCCCTGAGGTGGAGACTTTGGCTGGGGGTGGTGTGCGCCCCAGGGGTGAGGGGGAAGTTGGACGTAGGGATGCTGGCCTTAGGGTCAGCAGGGGATGGGGGAGGTATTCTGTAATTAATCAAGGTAGGAGTTCTGTACCTTGTTTTCTTTTTCTTTTTTAAACCGAGAGATTAAGAAAAGGGGGGGGGGGGGGGAAAGCGCCAAATACTTGCCTGAGCTGCATTTCAAAACAGGAGCATTCCTGCAGTGTGCGGGAGGACAGGGCATCTAAATTGCACAGGCAAGTGCCCAGAAAACGAAGGCATTTGTTCGCTAGTTTGAAAAAGGTTAGGGTTTTACTCCAACCTGTAACCTCTGACAGTCTTACGGCTGGTAGTTTCAAGCTTTTTAACTTTGCCCAGAAAAAGAGTGAAATTTATTTACCGGGTTTCCTAGAAAGAGTTTGTGAAAGAGGGGGAAGAAAAAAAGAAGAGAGAGTGAGATAATGTCACAACTCCCTACTAATTTTGGAAATGTTATGGCTGAGAACCAACGGACTCTTTGGGACAGATGGATTTCTCCATAGTGTTTCTCCCAAAGCAGGCTTGAGAAAAGTGGTTTGCCTACTTCATGACACAGTGGTACATTTGCTAATACTTACTACCTTATTTAAAAAAAAAAAAATTTTTTTTTCCCTACCGTTGGGCCAAGAATTCCCAGATTCTCCTCCCCCTTGGATTGTCTTGGCCTTCTCTTCTACAGGGTAATTCGTGGGTGAGAATGTTACGTGTTTTTGAAAGTTCCCTGCTTTCTACAATTGAGCTCTTTGGAGGAAAAGACATGAAACACTTATAACTAAAACTCTCAAAGCCCATGAAATGTAATTTTTAGCAAGGATTTGCATTTCTCATTTACCTTATCTCCTATGTTTAGAATGCAGCACAGAGATAGAAGTTGATGGTGCAAAAATAATCTTTTCCTCCCCATTTACGGATCCAATTGGCAAAGCCACTCTTCCAAATAAAACTGAGACACTTAGATCATAAAATTTAAACTCTGGAAAGCACCTCCAGAGCCTACCATCCTGTTTTTATGAAGGACTTGAAAGGTTATCACAAGCATTTTTATTACAAAAATAACACAATCATTGCAAAAATTGGAAAATAGAGAAACAAAAGAGGAAAAACATCCCCATATTCCTAACTCCACGACTGTGGGGTGATAGCTGTTAATATTTTGTTGTATATCTTGCTATTTCTTTCTTCCTCCCCCTCTTCCTTTTTCTCATGTATTTGTGTGCATACATATATATACACACGTGAATTAGCCTTTCAAGAGAATCAAAAAGACGTCATACTATTTTGTAATCTATTTTGTAAAATTTACAACAAATGATTTCATGTCACTACATTATCTGTACCTAGTTTTCACAAACTTCACAGGAGAAAAAGTCTATTGCCTCTTGTTATCCTGCATTTAAACTTATATTAAAAGCAGGGGACCAGAAAAAGCATGTGAAATAAGAGTCCACAGCATCTCTGTCTACACCTCTTCCTCCTCCTCTCTCAATCACATCAAGTACGGAGAGAGGGACAGACAAGGCCCCAGGGAAAAAGAGTGGGGACAGGAGCCCCTAGCAGTGGAGCTGTTCACATTTCCACACTGTTTTACAGTTCAGCACCGGAGGAGACAAGCCAGCCATCTGGCTAGACGCCGGGATCCATGCTCGAGAGTGGGTTACACAAGCTACTGCACTGTGGACAGCAAATAAGGTCATTTTCTCTAAAATTCCTCCATTTATTTTGGCTTTCTGGGGTTAGGCCTCACCTAACCACGCAGTGGTCTTTGTGGTCCTAATGGCTGATGTTCTCAGCAAGCCTTTCTTTGCATAGGCCTATCTGACCTTTTTTGGGATTGCCGTATTGCCCCAGCCAGCACGCTGGGACTGTCCCCGGGCCTGCTGGCCACTGTGTGCTCTGTTAATAGAGAGAGCCAGAAGAGATTGAGAGGGTGGTAAGTACGGACCCCAGGAGTCAGATTTCAGCATAAGAACAGACTAGAGAAAAATTGTTTTACTGCCTCCCGCCCAGAGGGCTGAGGGATGATGTTCTAGAAAGCTATACAATCGCTGAAGGGACTCAGAGGGAAAGTATAAACAGGTGCTAGGAGAGTTTACTTTGCCCTACAGATCCAACGTGAAATTAGTTAAGGGTTTCTGTTTTTTTTTTGAAAATGTTCCAAATCTGATTTTGAAGTCGGGAGTGTCGCAATACCTTTCTTCCACATGTGCACTGGAATTAGAGTTAGGACAGTGGGGTGGGTGTGACCTAGTCTGGTATTGCTTAAGTAATTCAAAAATGACACGCTCTAAATCAGAATGTTAATTCATGAGCAAAGGAAATCAATCCACATCAGATCATTCAAGCATGTGCAACCACGTGCACACCGACTGATACATTTTTCCCTTCAATTAAAATGCAGTTACCTTTAGGGTATTATGAAATGGATATTTAACAGTTGAATAATAATGCCTTAGGATGGCTGAGCACAGGAAATGAATAAATTTTAATCCAGCAGAAACTTCAGCTCTGCTGCAATTGATCGCAAGGAGAAATTTAATTCCCCAAATGGAATTTAACCGGCCCTCCGTATCTTCAGAAAAACTCTCTACACATTTAAGTAATCTGTTGTTTGTCGTGAGTACTTTGGAAAGCTAGCTCTGTGATGATGAAGGAAAGCTGAAAAAATGTCTTTGGTTCACAGATCCCTATAAGCCACATCCACCATTGCAAAATGCTTCCCCAGAATGAATAGAAAGAATTCTGCTTTTGAGAGAGAATGGATAAGTGATATCTGAGTTTTACTTAAGATAAGTGGTTATTCAGATTGGAAATAAAAGTACAGACGCTGGCGGATTAAACACATGAGCACTGCAGGAGATTGGGTTGTAGTCCTGCCAAGATCTCATTGACCAGCAGTGGTATCTAGCTCATACCTGGAAAAAAAAAACAACAACAACACATTGCCTTAATATTCCATCCCGTGTTCCCGGTGAAAGGGGAGTGTGAAATTGACATCTATGTTGTCTCTGCTCAGATTGCCTCTGATTATGGAAATGATCCGTCCATTACTTCCATTTTGGACACGATGGATATCTTCCTGCTGCCCGTCACAAACCCTGATGGATATGTGTTCTCTCAAACCAAAGTAAGCCTAGGACCTTTTGCTTCTTCAACAAGAATTCATGGAAGTATGTTGGAACTTAAAAGACAGAAGTAACCTTTCTGGTCTTGATTTACCATAAGTGGAATGCGTAATTTCTCAGGAGTGGCCCGGAATTGAGGCGTATAGTGGACTTTATAATCACCTGTTATTCTGACACACGAGGTCTTTACATATTGCCTCCGTCAGAGCCCATTTTAGCTGTTAGGCTAGGCTATTAGAGCTCAGTGTTCACCGTGAGTCACCTAGGAGATTTGTTCCAATTCTCTCTGTGTTTTTATGTGGTGGGATTGATGGAAAAGAGGAGGCGTGTGTTACCTGCTGACAATTAGATTGCAGTAGGATTCGGGTAGGCAGTACAATGCTTTTAGCATTTTACTTAAAATCTGTAGAAGAAATCCTCTGTAATATCACTAAACGGAGTTACGTAGATTTTTTTTCCCTTTAAAATCTTATTACAGAACCCCATTGTGGCAACTGTGACCCCACATATATTCCAAGTGAATCAGAGCTTCAAGTTTATTTTTGGAGAGAGCTGAGTACGACAGTGTTTTTCAACGTGTGTTCAGAAAGAACTCATACAAATACTAGTACTCATCTCATGAGATATCCTGTGAATAGAGGGTTCCACAGTCAAGTTTGGGAAGTACCGCCCACCGTATCCCTTTCCTGGAGTGGCATGAAAAAAACACGAAAGCATTAAGAAACTCTTAAAAGTGCTGAAGTACATTAGCAAATTTAGCTCTAAGTTTTCCTGAAATATTCCATCACAGAACTCTTGCTCTCTCCCCACTTGCTGTTGTTGTTATTTTTTGTTATTGTTTTCTTTTTAAAGATTTTATTTACTTATTTGACAGAGAGAGACAGTGAGAGAGGGAACTCAAGCAGGGGGAGTGGTAGAGGGAGAAGCAGACATCCCATTGAGCAGGGAGCCCTATGCAGGGCTTGATCCCAGTCCCCTGGGATCATGACCTGAGCTAGAGGCAGACGCTTAACAACTGAGCCACCCAGCCGCCCCTATTTTTTCGTATTGTTAACACTGAATAGAATGGGTGTCCTATGGAAAATAGTTTGCCAGGTATTGATTTGAGGAGATGGGGGATTATTTACTTCTCATTTCTGTGAGACAACAAAGAAACTCCTCGAAGAACCCTCAGAACCCGCAGAACCCCCGTAGGTCTGTTTGACACCTCTGTGGGCAAGCAAATTAGTGTCATTCCAAAGGGGCCTTCCCAGGAGGGAGCAGGGGAAACAAACGGGATTTTAAAGGGACCATCTCATCAAGGCCGAATGACCGTCCTTTTTTGTTTCCCTTTTTTCTTGCGGTTGGATTTGAAAGAATCGTATGTGGCGGAAGACCAGGTCCAAGGTATCAGGAAGCTCCTGTGTTGGTGTTGATCCTAACCGGAATTGGGACGCAGGTTTCGGAGGTGAGCGCTGCGACCTCGCCCCCAGGGCTGGCCCGAAGCTGTCTGGCGGGCTAGCTGTTCTGCAAGGGCTCTGCAGTGCTCTCAGCCTGCTAAGCCCATTCAGGATTGAAGCCATTTAAAAACCTATTTGAAAAACACTTAAGTAAATTCCCTTCACAGGCACACGGCGCTGTCACACATCTCTGAGCAGCATTTAATATATTTTGTCTCACATCTTAGTTTTCCCACAAGCTGTAGCCCAGCTCGGCTTCGCTTCTGAGTCTTCTGAACGAGACTTGGCGCCATGGCGGGAGGCCTCAGGAAGGCCTGAACCAACCACTAGAGGGGGTTAGGATCTATTCAGAGGAGAAGCATTACATCATCTCTGGATGTTTCGAGAAAGAAAACTAAAAAGAAGTACAAATAGGATTAAGAAATTGATTTTCAAACAGATTCAAAGTGAAAATACTGGCTTGCTGCTCGGGTTTTGTTGACTTGTGGCTCTAATTTTTGGGGTTTCAGTGGCAGCCTGGTTGGGGGGCTCCTTTATGCTTTTAGGGACCAGTTAAAACTCCTGTGTTTCCCTAATCACAGAATTGAAATTTGTTCTTTCCTCACTAGGTCTGGTCGCAGTGAGGTTAGAAACTGTCTTTTTCACTGCACTGTCACTAACACCTGATCCGGTGTCTGGAACATAGAAGGCAATCACTAAATATTTGTAAGACAAATGAATTAATGAGAGTTATTGAACCAAGAAAAGACCCACTCGGGAATTGTGGCAGGATATGGATGAGTGGCAAGTTCATTCATCGCTTTTATAATAGTGTTTTTTTTAAGCGTAGGAAAAAAAAAGTCAAAGCATCAGATCCAAAATACTGAACAATGCCCAGGAATTCAATGTCAGGTATTTTTTTTTTCCTGAAATATTATGGTTCTTACTAAATAATCTTGCAACGAAGTCACAGGTTGTATTTGTACTTTGTCTATATCATTTAAGGACCGTGGGGAGTCCCAGACCCTCCCGATCTCCTCGAAGTTTCTTTAGCATTCAGAGCCCTGACCAGGCCACAGTGGACCACTTTGGTGGTCACGAGTAACTCCAGTTGCTGAGAAAATCAAGGCCAAAGGTGGCCTTGTTGTCAAATGCAGTTGTGATTTCCTCACTGCAGAAAGGGTGTCAGAGGTTCCTTGCATTTGTGGCTTTGTGATTTAGAAGTACAGATGCATAGAATCTTCTGCTCTTGGATGAGAAGAATTGGAAGAAATCCCAGAAAAAGAGCTTGCTCAACTCCCACCCAATGCAGGAATTCCATCTATAATGTTAAATCTAGCTTTTCTTCCAACAACTCCCACAGAGAGGAGATGATCTAATTTGATAGCTCTTTCTGCCATATAGAGGGACCATCTTTCTAAAGAAGAGAGATGCCTCTAGAATCACTTCAGTTTGGCCTCCTGTGCCCTTAGAGAACACCTCCATCTAATGCAGGGACAGTCTTGCTGACTTCCAGAGGAGGAACTCCATGATGCATGGTACGTATATCCATACAGCATCTCCCTGAAGCTTACTGTTCCTACTGGGCTTCTTCTGTGTCCCATCAGGGCCTGGAGCTAGCAGCAACCCTTGCTCTGATTCCTATCATGGACCGCATGCCAACTCTGAAGTTGAAGTGAAATCCATAGTGGACTTCATCAAGAGTCACGGGAATATCAAGGCCTTCATTACCCTCCACAGCTATTCCCAGCTGCTCATGTTCCCCTATGGGTATACATGTACCAAGTCAGATAACTTTGATGAACTGGTAAGTTTCCAAAATGTCATTTCCACTCAGCCTTGAAGGTCCACTGTGTGGACAAGTAAGTTTCAGTCATAGAGCCAGGTCCCGTGATGGTGGCGGATTAGTGACAGGTTAACAAAGATGAATAGGTCCAGCCACTGAGAAGAGTGGGACACAAGCAGAGGTTTGAAAGACTGGTTATGGATTTTCCCAAATTAAGTTTCCTTGGGAAATAGAATTCACGAAATCACTGTTGTCTTGATCTAGATGAGCGGGAGCCTCAATGGGACCGTAAATTCCCAGGACGCGCTTTCTGTTGCTTAGGAAATAACTACTTGAATTTGAATGTGAGTCTCACAGATCTGTAGTCAGATGCTATCAGATGCTCGAAGTGAAAGAGTACTGTCTCCCAGCCTTATACCTTCCTGGTGCTTTCTGCTCTGTGACCTTCTGTCCTGCTGCATGAACACTCCCTTCCCTACTTGCTACCTTCTGTCATCTTTCCTGTCTTAGGAATGACAGGGACCTCTCAGAGGGCTCCTTACAGGCATGTACGAGCTATTCCCAGTTGAGGAGAATATGCAGTACTCTCAATTTGGCTTTTAGGCTTGGTTTTTGAGACCCATATGTTAGAGATAGACCCTGAGATGGGACCTTTTGGTCAGCTTACTTTCAAATACATTAACGATCAGCAGCTCCTGGCAGAAATGGAATAAATTATTCCCATTCAGGTGTATCTTTCATCTCATCTGTTGGATGTTAGCCCTGTAGGGCAGTGCTCAGAGTTTTGATGGTGAGTAGTACCACTCAAGGCCAAATCAAGGGAAAAAGAACCTTAAGATTGAAAAGAACCTACAAGGTACTTTTAGTAGACCTAGATGACCTTAAATTCTCCACGCCTGGTGCTCACATCTCTGCCACATAGTTATCCAGCCTGTGTTTGGACAGTTTCCTGCCTCCCAAGGGCTTCTGTTCAGTGTTGGGGTGTGATTGTTTGAGTTCTTCCTTACAGAGAGCCCAAACCTGCTCTTTAATGGTTTTTACCAGCCAGCCCTGGTTTATCATCTTGCTCCCTTTGAAAAGAAGCAAGTTCATTAATCATTTGAAGACCAGTAACCTGCTTCTTCTAGGTTTTTCTGTATCCCTACAGCTCCTTCAAACACTCATAATATGGTGCCAAGTTCCCTCACCATGCTGTTTGCTGTTTTCCGAACATGCTTTGGTCAGTCTCTGTTCTTCAAGGGTAGCTCCCAAAAGTGAGCATAAAACCTGTGGGTCAGCCAGCACAGAGGGGAGCATGGCCATGGCTGCCCTCCTCCAGACCGTGCACTTCTGCTTAAACAGTTGAGGGTCACATTAGTTTTTTGGCAGTAGCCTCATGCCGTTGACTCATGTTGGGCTCATTGACAACTGAAACCCCCAGGCTCTCTGAGGATTCTGCTGAGCCAGGTTTCCCCCATCTGGTAATTGTACAGTTGTTTTCCTGGACCCAAGTTCAAGACCTTACATTTATCCCTAGCAAGGACAGTAAAGCCTCAATCAGTCAAAATTGGAACCCTCAAATAATGGAAAATATTTTGCTGAGCTCTACTTCTTGGAAAAAGAGACAATCATAGGGAGGTAAGCCAATGTAGGGATCTAGCAAAAAAAAAAAAAAAAAAAATCAACTTCCCCGGTACATCCTGGAGTCAGTACGTATTCTCTTTGGCCCCTTACTTCCACCCTATTTCCCTCCACACCCTCAACAAGGAAGGATGGTGGCAAAATCGTGACCCTGGTTTATTTATTGCAAACACCTGGATGATCAGACAAACAATGAAGGTCTTCATGTTGTATTTTCGAAGCCAACGGAAGTGAACTAGTGTTGACTTCTCAGTGAAAATGACTGAACTGAAAGGGCATTGTGCTGAAGTCTACGTTAGACCGAGGGTCTAGTTGATCAGAGGGCCCCATTCTACATTCTGCACTTGGGCATTCGCTCTTCAAGAGGCAAGTGTTATCCATCTACCTTTCCTTGGTTCTTTCTAGAATGAAGTGGCCAAAAAGGCTGCCCAGGCTCTGACCAGCCTGCATGGCACCAAGTACAAAGTGGGACCTATCTGCTCAGTCATCTGTAAGTATCTAATGTGTTTTCACAAATGACCCACTAAGTGGGGACCATGGGATTTTTGGGCCACAGCCTGTCATTGCCCCGATATGAAATGGTTAGGTTTCCGTGCGGGCGCCCAGCCCTGCCCGGTTTCCTGCCACCAGGTACTATGTGGTATCGGGAGCAAAGAACTTCCTAAATACTTGAGCTGTGTGCGTTCCTCTCTGCTTCTCCTGATCCTTCCAGCTCTTTGTCATTACATGGAAACTTTTTGCCTAAAAATAAGCTTTTGACTTAAGCTAAGTCAAGACTTAGTCCTGAGCCATCACTTTTATTAATTATTCCTTTCTGGGCTGAGGGTTTCCACCCTGAATAATGCCATGGACTTATTGTCGGGGCAGAATGGGGGCGACTCTTTAAAAGGAACCAGATATTTTGGTGGACAGACTCTATTGCAGCCATTTGTGCGTGTAGAATTTGGGGAGACAAAGGGGAGGATCAGTCAGGAGTACTGCCAATGTCAGGAACAAAGCTGGGGAGCCCACTATCAGACTTTCTGAGACTCTCCTCTCCCATGGTGGATTGGGATAGAAACAAGAAACAACTGCAGTGCCGTGGGAAATCCTAATGCACCCATGCAGATTCTGAGTCCCTCAAAGGAGTCTCCCCACTTCCTTAGGGGCAAAACCAGAAACTCAAGAGCCCATGTTTGAATGCCCAGGAGTCTCCCTATGCTCCCATGCCCATGGACCCTTTGGAAACAAATGCCTCTTACAGGCACATGCTCTGTTCAGCACCCTTTTATTAAGCCTCTACTATGGGTTCATCATTATGCCAAGTACTACAGACATAGAGAATCCACAGAAAACTCACTGTTTAATGTGGGAGATGAACAGTGTCGGTATGCTGCGTGCTATAGTAGGCTATACGTGGTACAAAAGTATTAGAAAGTTGGGAGGATTTGACAGTGGCAGAATCAGGAAACGCTGCATACGGAAGCGGGCAGGATTTTGATGGCTGCTCACCAAACAGCGAGAGGAGGGGAAAAGGATGGGTCATTCCCGCTTTTTAACAGAGCTGGCAAAGGCACAGAAGTAAGAAACTGCATGATGGACTCTGCGAACAACAAGGAGGTTTGGGACCCCTGGAAGAAAGTAGGAACAAGGGGAGTGGGGGTTCAGGTTTTTGGGTGCCATGTTAAGGAGTTTAAGTCTTGACCCAAAGGACCCCGGAAGCCACTGGAGAGTTTTCAGCAGGGAGTGAGTGTGTTGAGGCTTCTAGCAAGAGTGTGGAGGCTGGATTGTGATGGGCTGGGAGTACGAAATCCTGCAGGAAGAGGAGGACTTGTTCAGGGGGAAGTGGTGGTCCACACTAGAGCAGTGCCGTGGAGGGAGACATGAAGCAGGGAAAACTGAAAGGCTTTGGTCATTCATTGGATGTGGTAAGTTTCTCACCGAAGGTCATTGAACAGGGCCATTAACAGAGGGAGACCTCCAGGAAGGTGAAAGGTGGTGGGTGGAGAGAGAGTGAGTTCAGCTCTGGGGAAGGTGAGGCTGAGAGGACTGTAGTGTTTTCAAGTGGGGACATCCTGTAGGCTGTGCACCATATGGCCCTGGGCTTCTGTGGAGAGAGACTTAAGAGTAGTTGACATTAAAAAAAAAAAAAAGTAGTTGACATAGAAAGGATGGTTGGAACAGGAGAGCAAGGACACCACTTGGAGTAGGAAGGGCCCTGGATGGAGGAGGGGAGCAAGCGTTCAGACAGCAGAGGGGAGTGGTGAGGGAGGGCCACCCAGCAGGACTGGGCAGAGGGGCCAAGAAGCTTATGTTTCAGAAGCCAAGGGAGGAGCAGTTTTTGGAAAGGAAGCAGCGGTTAACGATGATGAAAGGCTATGAGAAGGTCAACTATGACAAGGACAGAATATTTACCACTGGATTTTTATCACTAGCTTATTGGTGACTTTAAGCAGACCATTTCATAAGCATGGTGGGGGTCACTGGAGGAGCGCGTGGGATGGGGGAGAGCAGAGGTCTGGAGCCCACGTGGACCCCCTTTGGAGGAGCCCAGATGAGAAGGGAAGGGGAGAGAAATGGAGGGTTTCTTTTCTGAGATGAGAGACTTCTTTATTTGACTGTGGGAAAAGGACCAATAGAGAGGGAAAGGTGGAAGACACAGGAGAGACAAGAAATGAGCAAGGCAGTGCTACTGCGGAGTGGGGGACAAAGGGGACAAGAAGGAGTCAAGTAGGGGTGGGTAGATCAGGCTTGAATAGGAGGAGTGAATCTGCAGATGGGCTGGAGGCACCGGGCGCAGCTACATGGGGGAGGAGCGTGGTGGGAATCCTAGGGAAGGCACACTTGTTAGTCATGGTTTTCTTTTCTTTTCTTTTTTAAAGATTTTATTTATTTATTTGACAGACAGAGATCCACAAGTAGGCAGAGAGGCAGGCAGAGAGAGAGAGAGAGAGGAGGAAGCAGGCTCCCTGCGGGGCAGAGAGCCCAATTCAGGGCTCGATCCCAGGACCCTGGGATCATGACCTGAGCCGAAGGCAGAGGCTTTAACCCACTGAGCCACCCAGGCGCCCCAGTCATGGTTTTCTTAATGGTAGTCTTGGAGCGCGGAGGAGCAAGAGTTCGCCTAGCATATCTAGGACAATCAATGGAAATCCCCAAACTACTGATCATGATTATGGTTTCTCTTTTCTTTCATTTTCTTTTCTATTTTTTTTTTTTTTGCCATTACGAGGCATTTAAAAGACTTTATAGAAAAAAGCAATCTAATGATCATCACATTTTATGTTTCAATTTCTTTAGCAATTTTGTCGATGAACTCAAATATATTTATCTAGTTGTAATCGATGTGTGTGCTTCATTTTGTGTCCAGCCTTTTTCAGTTGATGTTATTTCCTGCACACGTCTATGCATTTCCACTCTAGGTAGTTGTTATTCCAGAAGATTGCTATATCCTGGTTATTGGGCCTTTATATTGTTTGCTAAATGGTGCTACTACATGTTGGTGCAAACATGTTGGTATGGACTTCTTTTTCTTTTAGATGATCCTTTTGGTGTATATTCCAGAGGCAAGATTACCAAGTCAAACGGGATGAATAGATTTGGAGCTCTTGTGTATTTTTTAACCTATTCTCTGGGAAGACTGATCTGCTTACAGTTGCCCTGACCTTTTAAACCACGTTCCACGTGGGATTGTCCTCCCTTGTGGCAGAGGAACCCCCAGGGAGGAGGGCCCTCTGGCACTGGGGAGGAAGGCCATGATGGCTGATTGAGGTCAAGAAATGCATGGTTTCTGAGTTGGGCAGCCTCTGAGTGGAGGCTGGTATTGAGAATGTCAACAGAATGGCATCCTGTGCTCTCCATGTGGGGTCTCAACCATTTTATTACAAGGATTCTGGTTTTTCACCATTCTTATCTAAAGCATGTCCAAGTGAAGTACACCTTGGAAGGCTGAGGTTTAGTGTGCTTTACTTGGTAAGGTTCCAGATATTTCTAATAAGCAAGTATCAGACACGTGTAGGGTTTGCCATCTGATCTGTTGGAACCTGACCATTAATGGTCAAGCAAGTTCAGGCTCCATTTTTCCCAGAGCTGACTCTGTTGTCCTTGATTCTGGCCTCACACCAGCTTGGACAAGCACTGCCTCTAAGAACAGGTCCCAATTAAGTACTTTTTGCCTCCTGCCCTAGATTGGTATGTAGCTCTGGGCTGAACACCTGCTTCACTCCACCCAAGAGGTGGCTGGACTGCTGTGGTGGGTGAGACATTTCCTGGGTAGTTTCTCATCTGGAAAGGGCTCTGAAGAGCTGTGCTATGTTGGACGAAATTGTCACTTGAATTCTTTCTCAGAGAGGTGGAGGGTGAAAAAGACCCAGACATTGGGGATGGAGGCCTGGTTTTGAGTTAGAGTTCTGTCACTTTGGAACCAAGTGACCTCGGGCAGGTCACTCATCTGTCCTTGATTTTTTTCATCTGTGAAATGGGTTGTTGAGAGTCTCAAAAGATAGGATGTAGAATAAAAGTGTTTGCAAACTGTAAGGGGCTGTATAAATGTTTCTTGTTATTTCCTGCTGGATTACTCCGCTTCAGGTACCTCTTACCTTCCACATGGTCTGACTTTTTTGATAGGATCCTAGTCATTTATTAATACTGGTGCTTATAATCGCAACTGAAATTGTTGAATGCGTATCCTACATACTTTATCCCAGCTCCTTCCCTTAATTTCTCGGAACCTCAGTTTCCTGATCTGTAAAATGGGAATAATACTAGCATCCACCTTGCTACCCATGTGGGGATTCAATCAACTGATTTAGTATGTATCTAACATATTTAGTAATTGCTCAAACAAGTGTTGGAATCATACACACAGTGTTCTCCCACTTAACTCTCCCTATGAAATAAGTACTGTAGTATTATCCCTATTTGACAGATGAAGCTTTGGGGTTGAGAGAGGTAAGTGCCTTAGGTGACCCAGCTAATGATTTGCAGAATCAGGATTTAATCTGTAGCCAGCGTTCTGTCTACCATGGACTTCTTAGTGGGATAGGCTGTAGGCAGGTAGCGTAAATTAGTAAATTTGGTACCCAGGAAGATTCAGTTCAAGTCAGCAAACATTCAGGTGAAGGCAAAGACACAAACCACAGACCTTTATAGTGTTAATTTATAATATTAACCACTAATCCTACTTCTTCCTGGTACAACACCCTTGTCTCCCCCAGGTCTCCCGCTGGTCTCTCCCACTCTTCCATCTGACCTCTCCCTGCCTTCCCTGGGAGGGACCTAAGTGCCCGTCCATTGCTCAGCTCTTCTGAGTCATGATTGCCATAGGTCTTTGTAGGTGAATGCCACCTTCCTTCATCATCTGTCATGTCAGTGGCCACACGTTACACAGGTGCACATTACTTTGTTGGTGTCACCCATCGTGTATCGGTGCCGGGCACATTATTTGATAGCAGAATAAAACCTACTCCACCCTGATGCTGAAAGTTCCCTGAGGGCAGGGGTCAAATCTCCTACTCTGTTTTTTTTTTTTAAGATTTTATTTATTGATTTGACAGAGAGAGACACAGCGAGAGAGTGAGCACAAGCAGGGGGAGTGGGAGAGGCAGAGGGAGAAGCAGACTCCCCACCGAGCAGGAGTCCGATGCAGGGTTCGATCCTAGGACTCTGGGACCATGACCTGAGCCAAAGGCACACTTAACTACTGAGCCACCCAAGCACCCCTCATACTCTGTTTGTAATCCCTCCTCTCCCACGAGAGAAAACGATGTCTGCATCTAGCACTCCTCTGAAGAAGGAAGTGGTGTGGCCTCCTTAAGGTGTAGAAGATGCCAATTAGGAGAGCAGGCAGGATTCCAAATGGGTGGGTGAAGCCAGAGGCTCCTGAGAGAGTGCCAGAGGAAGGCTAAGTATAGCGTCCGTTTGAATAACACCTTTTGCTTTTCAAATTAATCTTGTATTTTTTTTTTTTTTAAAGATTTTATTTATTTATTTGACAGAGATCACAAGCAGGCAAAGAGGCAGACAGAGAGAGAGGAGGAAGCAGGCTCCCTGCCAAGCAGAGAGCCCAATGCGGGGCTCGATCCCAGGATCCTGGGATCATGACCTGAGCTGAAGGCAGAGGCTTTAACCCACTGAGCCACCCAGGCGCCCCTAATCTTGTATTTTTTCATAAGCATGACCCCCTATGAAGCTATCCCTGCCCTCAAGGTCCACGCAGAGGGGCCTGACTTACCTCTGGTAATGGTGAAACCTAACACAGAGGTTGTGTGTCTGGAGATGCCAGCGGGAACAGCATAACCAGACTTTGTTCTCATTTGCCCTTCAGACCAAGCCAGTGGAGGAAGCATCGACTGGTCATATGACTATGGCATCAAATACTCATTTGCTTTTGAACTGAGAGACACTGGTCGATATGGCTTCCTCCTGCCGGCCAGTCAGATCTTGCCCACAGCCGAAGAGACCTGGCTTGGCTTGAAGACGATCATGGAGCATGTGCGAGACCATCCCTATTAGGGCTCTGGGAAATAAACACCATTAAAAGCTCTTTGGTTTGAAGCAGAGTTGGGTTGTGATTATTCCTTTTTTCTAATCCTGATCTTGGAGGACTATTTCTCTGATTTATGTTGCCCTAAAACATAACAAGCCAGTGAGCTGTACCCTTTCATCTTTAAAAACCATGAACAAACCCATTCTGAGCAAAAAGGCTCCCAACATCGTTTAAAAATTAAAAAAAAAAAAATTGTAAAATATGCATATCATAAGATTGACCATTTTCACCATTTTTAAGTGTGCAACTCAGTGGCATTAAGTACATTCACAAGGTTGTGCAATGATGTCCATCATCCATCTCTGGAAATTTCTCATTATCCCAAACTGAAACTCTGTACGCATTTAGCAATAACTCCCCATTCTCCCTCCCCACAACCCCCGGAAACCTCCATTCTACTTTTGGTCTCTGTGAATTTGCCTATTCCAGGTACCTTATATAGATGAATCAGATAGTATCTTGTCCTTTTGTGACTGGCTTATTTTACTTAACAGAATGTCCTCAAGTTTCATCCATGTTGTGGCATGTGTTGGCCCCTTCACTTTTTTTTTTTTTTTTTAAAGATTTTATTTATTGGGGCACCTGGGTGGCTCAGTCGGTTAAAGCCTCTGCCTTTGGCTCAGGTCATGATCTCAGGGTCCTGGGATCGAGCCCCACATTGGGCTCTCTGCTCAGCAGGGAGCCTGCTTCTCCCTCTCTCTCTGCCTGCCTCTCTGCCTACTTGTGATCTCTCTCTGTCAAATAAATAAATAAATGAAATCTTAAAAAAAAAATTTCATTTATTTATTTGACACAGAGAGATAGAGAGAGAGTACAAGCAAGGTGAGTGGCAGGGAACAGGAGAAGCAGGCTCCCACAAAGTAGGAAGCCTGACATGGGGCTCGATTCCAGGAACCTGGGATCATGACCTGAGCCGAAGGTATGTGCTTAACTGACTGAGCCATCCAGGCACTCCGCCCCTTCACCTTAATAGTAACATTTTGGAGTTAGCAAGTGACTTTCGAGTTTCTTTTTTCTTTTTTTATGATTTTATTTATTCACTTGAGAGAGAGCATGAGAGAGAGAATGAGACCTGAGAAGGTCAGAGGGAGAAGCAGACTCCCCATGGAGCTGGGAGCCTGATGTGGGACTTGATCCCAGGACTCCGACATCATGATCTGACCTGAAGGCAGTCGCCCAACCAACTGAGCCACCCAGGTACCCTCGAGTTTTTTTTATTCAATAAATACTAATTAAAAAACTACATCATGCCATGCATTATCCTAGGTACTTACGTATTCTCTGGTTTCATTGCTGCCTTTGGCTTTTTCCCATTTCTAGTATGCTGCTTTATAAAAACTAGTGGGGACCCAAACCAATGACACTCGTTCCTCTTGGTTGCCCCGTTAAACCCGGGTCTCAGGTTCTACATAATTTCCTTTTAGACATTGACTTCCATTAGGGATTGAGATTTTCTTCCTGTTGATGGTTTTCTCTGGGAATAGAAGGTGGGAAGTGAATGTTAGCTTGCCTAGAATTCTGGGTACTTGATTCTTTAGTTCGCATTTCTTGCAGATTCAGCTCCCATCTTTTCTTGTTACTAATTTCAAAGCTGAAATCTATCTTGGAGCCCAACCATTGTTATGGACCGGGGTGTGCGTAGGAGTTCAGTTTCATTGCTGGAAGGATGAAAAAGTCCTGATAAAGCCCCCAGCTCTGATTCCTGACAAAGACTCTCCTTGACTCAAACTTACTCGGACTTCTCTGAGCCCTTTTTTTGACTAGGCCTTGTCCTTGGGCCCTGTTTAAGTCAGTCTTAGCAAAGAATCCTAAGTCATCCCCCAGTCCTTGATATCAAATTGAATTCCTCATCCTCTACTTTGATGACTAAGTTCTTGGTCTGCCTTTGGCAAGAACCCTGTGAGTCCAGTTAAACAAGAAGCCCCCTACCCTTGATGTTTTCCCTTAGCAGTATTCCATCTACTGACCCCCCTCACTCTGCTGTCTTCACTGAACTTGGAATTGAACACAATTACACTGTCCTGTTGCGTGAACCCTATTGTAATAATCTTGAATAAAGTCTTCTTTACAGTTTTAATAAGTATCAGAAAAATTTTTCTTTAACACCGCCAACAACGACTTTTGGTTGTATCCATTGCGCCTTAAGCAAGAGCAGAAAGAATGATGTAGATCATGGGGACAATGGGATGGGGGAGGCTTTCATTTTGGGGCTCTGTATTTGAGGACTTGGAGCCCCCAGAACAGATTCAAAGGCCTTAGAATCCCCAAAGAAGTTGTGGAGATTATGAATGCCTTTCATTTACTCTGATGTGATTTGGTGGAAAGAATACCAGATTCAGAGTCTAGCAAATGTAAGAAAGTCTCGTTATTAATAATACCATTAAGCCTCACCTTTACTCAGAACCCAAGGAAAACTGATATTTTATCCAGACTAACACTTCTTCCTATCCCACCAACCTCATGTATTTCTACTTTTTTAGTGGGGTCTTAAGAGTTAGAGGTCAGATTCCTAACAGAGGTCACAAACTCTCATCATCATGACCTGCTCTGGTGAAATTCTCTGACAGGTCTTATCAAGTCTTCACTTTATTTATTTATTTATTTTTTTACTCTAGACGTAACCTCATTTGGGGTTTAAAATTTGGCCTCTCCTATCAGTATAAATTCTTTCCAGCACTGTTGGGACTTCCCTATTTACTGAAAAAACACTATTTAAATACCAAATGATGAGCAATATGGTGCCCTTGGCACAGACTTTTCCAGCCTGAGGATCAGGTTCCTGGCCTTGTAAATCAAGAGGCCTTTATCACTCCAAAGGAATGGAAGAGGCATTGGTAGGAGCCTGCCTGATGTACCATCACAGTTGCAAGGGTGCTTGGGAATCACATTAGCATTTTTGAGGACATGAGTCTGCCTCAGACTTCTTATAAATACAGCTTGACTCAGCCACTCTATGACTGACAGCCTTGGGACTGACACCCTTGGGACATGAAGTGGATATTGTTCTTTGGGGCCCTTATTGGACTCAGCGTCTGTGGCCCAGAAAAGTTTTTTGGGTAAGTTCCTTTTGGATTTATTATTATTTGGTTGGTTCAGTGCTATGGGAACCAAATGGGTTTAAAAATGATTGGCTGGTTATATCTCCGGTGGAGTTGCCATTGGAAAAGAAGACATGAGCTCGTGTCCCAGTTCTGCCCTGTGTCATCCCGGGCAAGTTCCTTCTTTGTCAGGTTCAGTCATGCCTGTGAAATCGGGACCAGGTGGCCTCTGCAGTCCCTCCCTGGCTCCCTAATCTCCTGCCAGTTCTTTTCCTTCCCAGTTCTTATTTCTAAGGTCAGTTCCAGGCCTCTTTTACTTTTTCACTTCTCTATTATGAAGTACCAAGAACTACCAGCAATTGTTTCTAATTTCTGCCGTGCTTAGGGGAAAACCTGGGTCTTCGGCTTTTCGGTTTCACCTCTCTGTTAGCGGAGAAGGCTTTGTAGACCTGGGACTTTCTCGTCAGCATCTGGGACACAGAGATTTGCTACCTCTGGCCTAGCCACAGTGGTGAGAATTGGGATGAAAGGTTACAGCCGGATTGTGTGTGCGTGCATGTGCGTGCGTGTGTGTGTGCGTGCATACGTACACACGTGCTCAACATGGTCCGTGCAGAATGCTTTGTGGTCTGCGGAGGAGAGGACATTTGGGCGGTAGGATAGATGAAAGGATGCTGTGGTCCCCTGCTGGAAGATTGAATTTGAACAACTCATTACTGCCTAATGCTTTGCCATTTGCAAAGAGCTTTCATGTGCATTATCTTTTGGGTCCCGCAACAACTCGGCCAGGCAGGGGTGTTATTTTCCTCAATTTAAACATGAAAAAAACTCAGCCTCAGAAAGGTTAAGGAACCTGCCCAAGCCCACTTAACTTGTAAGCAGGGAGAATTGTCTATCTGTTAGTCTACTCTTTCATATGCTAGCTGGCTAAAGGGACTTGGGGTTTGTTTATTGAGGTAATTACTTATATGAGATTGAGTAATTTTTATGGTGATGACTTCTTTTCACACCTGGTGTCTACTGTCGAATAGCTCAGAGGGCAGGCATAGCGGGTGGCCAGAGAAGCTTTTTCCACCGACAGCTCAGCCGTCGCCATGTAATAACTATGCTTGCTGCCGTGTGGGCTGAAGCATGGAGCTGTCAGGCTCTCACTGCAGCTATTCACATGGCTGGAAAAATCTTCATTTCTCAGGATACAGACTTTGCTTACAATGTGGTGGATGCCCCAGTTGAGACAGCAGGGCCTGGCGCTGGAGTGCCCACCATGGGAGCGGAGCTTACACAGAAAGGGCTGTGTGTACGAGCTAATTGCAGACAGTGTTGTCCTCACCCCAAAATTTGTTCTCACCCTGTAGTGGGGACCCAGAAAAGGTGGTGGGATCCTTCCAGGGGCTCACAGACGTGGCCCTCACACCCAGCTCAGTGACCATTTTCTAGCAAGGAGAAGCTGGCCTCTGTGAGAATTCAAGTGGTGGGAAGCCAGAGCATGGTTGGCTAGGAGCAGGGACAGTACCGATGGCGATGAAGATGATGGGTTTTCTCCCCTATCCTCACCACCCCCTCCCCAGCTTTTGTTCCTTCCGCTTAATGCCCCACTGCCCCCAGTGTCTCGTTCTGCTGGTATCTTCTGTCCTGCCCTTTGGTCATCTTGAGGATGGGACGGTGGCCAGGATGCCTAGAGGTGCAGGACAGACAGCAAACAGGAATGTAGTTGCCGAACCAGTTGGAGCATTGGCAGTAGCTGGCAGGCAGCCACGAGTTCCGTGAAATCAACTTTTGTGGTGGCTCGGGGTATGGGTGAGAAAGGCACAAAGGACAGGCACTTGGCTTGTGTGCATGGAACCGATGGAGGCATAGAAGCTCGGCACCAGCAGGGCTGTTGACAGTCTGAATGTGGGATGAGTGGGAGGGTGAGCAAGAGGAAGGCGCCCATCACTGTGCTGGTAGCAGCTGGATGGCGGCAGGTGTGGGAGAGGCTGGAATGAACATATCACTAAGAGCACCTGTGTGGAGTCACAGGGGTCAACCGGCAATTTGCAAATTCCAACATATCCCCTCTCCCAGACCCATCTTCCATTTTCAGGGAGTTTGAGATCTTTGAATGGATTTCCAGACCACAGAGATAGGTTGTGTTCAGCTATCAGAACTCTCAGGGCTGGGAAAGAGCATTTTTCAGATAGAGACAAGGACGATTAGAAAATGGCTGCCATTCACTGGACACCTCCTTAGGTGCAGAAAGCACCTCCTTTCTGCTTCTAGGTTTGGATGGACTTAGGCTCACGAGAACGGTGTTAGGTCCACCCCACCCTCCCTGCTTTTTTAGCACCATCTGAAGACTCTCCTTCCAGGTTAGGGAGAACCTCATGGGTGCTGACAGTTGGTTCTAGAGCCTTGGTGTGAGATTGCCAGGCAGATAAGGAAAAGGGCTGTGCATCCGGGTAGAGGGAACAGCATGTGCAAAGGCATGGAAGGGCAAAGGACATGGTGAATTTGGGATTTCAGTGAGGCTGGAGCTGAGAAGATGGAGGAGGGAGAGGCGGAGGGGACACAGTTGGGGAAGGGCTCCACTCTGCACCCATCCTTCCACTTGGCCTCTCTGCACTTGGGTTGCATCTTTGTCCTCTGTAGCTTGGCTGATAGGGCCTGATGGAGTGTGCTGTGGATTTTTTCACGCTCGGGGCCAATTAGATCCATTGTGTTCCACTGTCGTGGACTGTGCCCAGGAGTATGGAAGCTCTGTTGTGAGGTCCCCAATCCGGGAAAAGTAAACTGCATGCTCTGGGTGCTTGTGTAATGGATCTTCGTGCTCTGGAGAGCCCCTTTTTCTTACGTTCCTCTCTATTTTATGTTCCTTCTCCCTCCCCTCCTTCCTTGTCATTGTTCTAGTTAATGCTGTATTTTACGAGATGCCTCATTTTGCCGATAGAGATGTCAGTGCAGGTGCTTTCTAGAACACTCATTTTAAAGACTCCTCTTTTTCTGGAGTGTTGGGGGTGGGTTGTGACAGAGCATAAGTTCGGCAGATGGGCTCTGGTACTTAGCCAGGAGTAAGGATTTCCCTTCTGTTTTAAACCTGTTCCTTTTTTTGGGAGGCTGCTTGCCTGTGTCGGGAAAATGGTGGGTTGACTCCCCACCTTCGCAGGGCTGTAGTTCAACCCCTAGCAGGCCTGTTGGGTTCTGACTGAGACCTGCCCGGCCAGTGGCTTCTCCTCCATGGCCTCAGTAGCTCCCGGGGCTTGAGCTTGGCAGCCCACTTCCAAGGCCTGGGTGGGCTGGGGAGAAAGCTGGCATTTCCTCCAGACCTGCCACCTGCAGGGGAAGCCACTCTGCGGTGGATGTGGCCTCTCTGGGGCTGAACTAGACCCCCTGGAGAGTCTCCAGAACCTTCCAGAACAAAGTAAGACCCTGAGAGTCCCATCTGGATCGAGCCGGTTTTCTGATGAGAAGATGCGGTTCGGCCACGTGAGGCTGCACATTTAGCTCCCTGTGACAGAACCATTTTCCCTGTCAACAGGTCCTTCAGCCCACAGCCCTCTCCAGCAGCTCTTCCTGCATTCATTCGGGTAAAGGGATGACGCATGTGACAGCGTCGAGTGCGGATTCATTCGGGCGGTCACCTAGCAACGGCCTAATGGCTCCCTCTGGCTCCCTGAGCCGGCTGAGAGCACAAAGGCAGCTTTTCAGGCTCGGCCTTCTCCCACCCACACACAGGACTTCGGGGGCCTCGGCCCCTGCCGCTGCTGCGGAAGCTAAATGGTGTAGATGAAGCAAGTTCGGGACAAACAACAAAGGGGGGCTCGGGACTGGCCGGCTTCCTTCTGGGCCTTCTCAGGGCCCTCCTGGGGAGGACTGAATCCCAAGTCAGCCCCAGCACCCAGCCCGTATTGTACTTCACATTTGTATAGCGTTCTGGAGCTGGACGGGATTGGGAGACCACCCAGCGAATAGCTAACTCTCCAAGGATGGAAGGTCTGTTCTCTTTTCCAGCTCTTTCCAGTGTGGACCTTCAGCCAGAGTCTCAGTCCTGGACCCTGACAGTGAAGAAGTGCTTCTTTATGTCTTGAGTTAGCTTTGCGTGTAACTCAGGAACATTCCTTTCTGCAAAATATATATGTTTTTCATTATAAAGTAATATGACCACATTACAGAAAACAGATACAAGGGGAAAAAAAGTCAGTCATCCATAATCCCACGACCCGGACATAAGCACTGTCAGCATTTGCTATATTTCCGTTGTCTGTTTTTCTTCCAATGCATCTGCTTTTTCCATACTTGTAATCATGGCATACATACAATTTTGTGTCCTGCTCTTTCACTTAATATTTCCCTTCAAGTTATACTATAAGCACTTTTTCATATTTGCCACATAGTCTTATTTTTAATGGCTATACATTATAACCAAAGACTAGACCATTTCCTCTCATTCGGCCCAGTTATGTCTGGGACATAGGCTTGGGGTTTATTTGCCAGCTGAAAGCTCACCATTATCTTTTGCCTTTTTTTTCTGCCCCCCCTCCAGGGACCAAGTTTTTAGGATTAATGTCAGAAATGGAGACGAGATCAGCAAACTAAGTCAGCTAGTGAATTCAGACAACCTTAAGGTACGTGGCTCTTCTGAGTCCTTTGAGTATCTCTGGCTTCAGTAACAGAAGACTCTTGCACCGGCATTCATACTCCTGGAGAGTTCTCGTGTATAGTCCTGTATTAGTCAACAGGCCCTCACACGATTGGGAGGGCTAATGGGGAGAAGTGCCGTAGATCACGGCACTGCTGTCCTGGGAGCTGGGTGCCCTCAACGGTGGGCTCCCCCTTTCTGCCTGCCATTGACTTACTACTTCTTGGAGTTCGCCAGGTCTTCCCTTGTGAGTAGGCCTGACCAGACACAGCTGTGAAATGGGCAGAGTTTTCCCTGGGGCAGAACCCAGCTCCTCAGGGATCATCCTGGCTTTTGGCAGTTGTTTGAGGAGAATGAGCTCATTGTGCCTTTTACCTGAACTGTCCTTTAACCTGGTTTTATTTTCCGTTCTCTTCAGCTCAACGTCTGGAAATCTCTCTCCACCTTCAGTCGTCCTGTGGATGTCTTGGTCCCATCTATCAGTCTGCAGCCAGTCAAATCCTTCTTGAAGTCGCAGGGCTTAGAGTACTCAGTGACAATTAAAGACCTGCAGGTGAGTAGGCCATGGTCCCTAACTGGTCTTGTGTAGGACAAAGCACCCAGAGTGGACCTGAGACACGTGCAAGTCTTGGTCTTATCCTTCTCCATTTTAAAAATGAACTCATTGAGGTCCATGGAAGTAAAGTGCAGTGACTTCTTAGTGGGAACATGTTGTTGTAGGAAGGGCATACCCAGGTTAGGGAACTGGACGGATCTGGATCCGAATCCTGATTTTGCTATCGCTGTGTGACTTTGGACAAGCTATTAACATCTTGAGCCTCTATTTCTTCATCAGTAAAATGGTAGTAGCAGCGATGCCGACTTCATACAATTGATAGAGAAAATTAAATGTGTTAAGTGTATGTGAAATGCCCAACGGTACTTGGTCTGTCAAAGATGCCCCACAAATACAAACCCTCTCTCCCTTGTTGTATTTGAAGTCAAGAGGGAAGAAAAGTGTGTGTGTGTGGTGGGGGGGTATGCTGGAGACTCGTCATGAAAAGCATCTTTTGAGAACGAGGGAATGTCACCCGTAGTTCTCAGCAGCGGGAACATCACCACCCAAGCCAGACACCAGCCTCACGACCTGTATCGGAACAGCAGGACAGTGTCTGGCTCATGTTCTCTCCTTCACCGAGGTGGGTTATGGACTAATTGGTGATTTGGCCCGGGAGTTTCCTGATGGCGTGAGCAGCTGTGAGCTTATTAATCATCCTCACATGTCACAGACATCTGCCAGGAGCCTTCAAAGTATGAGTGGTTATAAGAATTTCTTTGTTTCTGAATGGTTTCCCAAGCTGTGTATTTCAGAGGCACTGCATACCAGATGCGGGCCGATGTCTAGAGAATTCATAGTACAGAATAACCAAATAGTACATATGCTGCTTTTGGGGAGTAAGTGGGTTTTGAATGGGGTGATGTACTTTGGATGCCAAAATAAGCTTTTGTAGATATGTGGAAGAAATCCGACCCCCTTTTCCACCTTGACATTTGTGTGCCGAAGGTGCCGCCATCTTGGCCAGCTCATGCCAAAACATGGCAGAAACAATTTGAAACTCTGTCTCCAGTGGGTCACTTCACAGCATTGCCGTGTCTCTTTTAGGCCCTTTTAGATAACGAAGATGAAGAAATGCACCGCAATGAAGGGCAAGAGCGGAGCAGTAATAACTTCAACTATGGGGCCTACCATTCCCTGGAAGCGGTAAGTGTCTCAGAGCAGGTTAACATCAAGGTCGTTGGCATCTTGGGTTTCATAACCCCTTTCCTTACTTGGAGGAAGCCCTGGTCCATAGCGCAGCACCCCTTCACTAAGGGGCTAAAATGTGAACACTTCCTTTTTTTTTGGGTAATTCTTGGGTTGTTTTTCTCCCACCAGCACCTAAGAGCATAGTGAAACACAACTGAACATTTTCTCCCACATGCATCCTTCCTTCCTGAGGCAACCCCTGAAAGAAAACCATGAAATAATTACAATCATTTCCATCCTTGTAATTCAACCTTCTTAGACCCCATCATAATCCCTGTATTTTACTCACCCAGATTAAAATGTTACTTATTCCAGGCAAGTAGACAAGTGGTTATTTCCAAGGTTAACCAAATATTTCCACTCATTTATCATGATTACTTATAATGCATATTTGTACTCTAATGTGTTTTGGTGCTGTGTTTAGTTAAAAACCACTTTATATAGATGACTGACTTTCAAGGTAAGCCAACACTTCCAATAAAAAATTTGGAGCAGAACCACTTAATATGATATTAGAACTTGAGGAATCAAGAGGGGCTATAGAATGGGACTGCATCACATAGCCTACAGTTTCCTTACGACCCTCAACGTCTTCTACATTTGTCTAGAAACTCTCTACTAGCTCAGAAAAACATCTCAAAATGAAATTGTTATTCTCCTTCCCATACCTGTGAACGCATTGTTCTTTATAACCAAAGATGGGGTTCCTGGCATGCTTTTCGTGAGACATAGACTTTGAGTTGTTTTTCTTCTAGATGAGGGATTATTTCCAAGGTTGACCAACTGTTTTCACTTCTTTCCCATGATTGTCAGTAGCTTTGTTTATTGTATACACTTCCAACTGCACTGCCCCTTGATCCCTTTTGTGACCAATGACATACATCTGCACAGCAGCTGGATAAAGTTTGGAGTTCAGTCCAGGGCCACGGACAAAAGCAGAGCTCAGGGCTCACACAGGGATCAGACCATGACGTGAGCCTCGTTAGCGTGGCACACTCCCTAGCTGAGCTAAGTGGTTGCAAATGTCACCCAAGACCCCGGGAATGCCATCTCCTCACCTGCCCGCTATGGGAGCTGCACTTTCTCATGGGCTTGGTTTTGCTCTCCGGCTTTAGGGGTCATTGCCTTCTGATTGCAGCTTCCCCCACATCTTCCATCCCCCGTGAGGCCTTCTGCTGCGCCTCGGTGTACGGTCTCCCTCTTGGCTTGATCACATGCAGTTCTCTCTAAAAACAGCTTTGAAGAGCTCTCATCCTGTAACTGCTTAGGCCTGCTTAGGGTCTCTGGTGCGAGTCTCATGTCTATTTCAACCAGGGTTTCCAGTTTCCGTTTTCCTGTGTGTTTGTTGCTGTTGCGTTGTTTCTGTAGTTTGCCGGCTGAGTTTCCTCCTCACGTTGGCAGTGTGAATTTGGACCCTTCCCTCCCGATATAGCTTGGTGTTTTAATTTCTCCTGGGGGACTCTCTTGCCTCTCACGGTTCAGGGTGGGCATCCGGCTTTTACTTCACTCTCTAGGGTCAGTAGGTAGAGTTACCAAGCCCTTTTCAGGGCTGGAGTGGCTGGTTCTCAGCTCTCGAGTTGCAGCTCCTTGGTCCACCCCGGTTCCCATGCCCTCGGTCACTACTCCTGACTTGCTATAAACCCTCAGTGCCTACAGCAGATATCTGGTTCTGAGGCTCCATTTTCTGCTCTCCACTCAGCGGGTTAGGTCCCTTTTCATTTCTCGCCCCTGAAATGTCTCCTTTCTTGATTTTTAAGCTTGGCTGGGAATTATTTTCCTTGTAGTTTCTCTGGCCTGAGTATGTATTTGAGGGGCGGTTTCTTGCTTCTGCTCGGTCAGCCATACTGACTGCCGCTCTGGCAGACCACCAAAGCTGGAATTTTAGTCAATATCAATCGTGTATTTTTCTCCGCTGTAATGCTCCCTCTTCTACTTTTAAGGTCTACACATACATTTCCTTCTTTTGCCCTCAGAAGTTTTGAGCAACTTAGATGGATGAACCCTATTTAAATCAAGCTTTTTTTTTAGAAATTGAAACCAAATGGAAGCATTTGCCGCCATGATTTATAGTTCTTCACTCGTTCTCTTAAGGCCGTTAGAGGAATCTCCAAAGTGGGGGGCTTGGACTATAGGGTAAAAGCAAGACGCTTCACTGGGATGGAAACTATGACAACTTCTATTTACGTTCTATATACGTTTATACTTATTATTAATGCTACCATTTTGTTTCTTTTTTTATAATGTACTTAATATATTTGGTACATTATTCTGGTGGTATACATAATGTATTGTATATATGTAATATACATAACATATGTTTATTATAAAACAAATACATAAATATATGTATATACACACATATATATATATTTATAGTGTATGCTAATTTTAAAAAACTGGTAGAGAAAGTGATCAAAAGGTTTGGAGAGGACTGTTTTCAAGAACCTTGGCCAAATGGGGCAATTGCTGATTCTCCCGTCTGGTGTGGCGTGAAGGACCACACTGCTAGAGGAGTCTGTGCGCAAGTCTCTCTAGTTTAGTGGCCTATAATTTTATGGACAGATAAAATGTGTTATTCTCTAGAATGTTGTAGAAAAGGGCTCTTAAGGCAGTTATTCAAGAATAAGTATTCCAGGGCACCGGGGTGGCTCAGTGGGTTAAGCAGCTGCCTTTGGCTCAGGTTATGATTTCAGGGTCCTGGGATCGAGCCCCACATCAGGCTCTCTGGTCGGCAGGGAGCCTTCTTCCTCCTCTCTCTCTGCCTGCCTCTCTGCCTGCTTGTGATCTCTCTCTGTCAAATAAATAAATAAAATCTTAAAAAAAAAAAAAAGAGTAAGTATTCCATGGGGATAATATTGTCAACCCTGAGTTCACGGGGCTGGATCTAATCATTGATCAAATCAATGAAGAAGTCATTGGGGTAAGTAAGATGAAGTTCACAGATACCTACCCAGAGCTGAAGACAAAATTTTCAAATGCCCGAGTCCACCTTTTCCATGCTTCAGATTTACCGTGAGATGGACAACATTGCCGGAGATTTTCCTGAGTTGGCGACCAGGGTGAAGATTGGGCATTCGTTTGAAAACCGGCCCATGTATGTACTGAAGGTGAGGCCCGAGGCTCTTCAAGAGGCCTGGCAGGACTCAGGCTCCTGGTTCCTTGTGTCCAGGACCCGGCCCTCAGACCTCTGAAGGAGGGAGGTTTTTAGGCTTTTCTTGACTTCGGAGGCATGGGGAGACATCTACTGGGGCTCAATTTTGGTGTGACTGAGAGTTCCCTGTTTTTGCCTAACGTGGAAGGAGTTAGAACATAGAAGGAGACCATCCCGTTGCAAGTTTTGACTGAAAGACAGGATCAGGTCGGGGGAGGGTCATGGGTAGGAGAGGATGGAGTGGGTGAGGGGTATGGGGATGGAGGTGGGGTGTGTCTGTTAGCATTCCGGAAAGTGCTCAGATGGGCCACAATCTTTTGCCTTCAGTCTTACCTCTGAAAAGCAAGTCAAATTGGGATCGTTCTACAAATTCTATCCTACTTTTAGGGGTACTTATTGGAAAAGCAATCTAGGAAGCTAATTTTAGGGTTGATGTAATTTTAAGCCCAGCCTATGATCCTTGGCTGCACAAAGCCCAACTTCTAGATATTTCTAACAGATTCAGGTCTATATTGGCAAAAGAGGTAGAGAATTTATGGCAGGGACATAAATTACATAAATAACCCAGCCAAATGAATAAAAAGGAATTTGGAGATATGAAGCATGGAACAAGTGAGGGTGCTAAGAATTTGTCAGATCCTTAGTGTCATATAAGCCCCGAAGAACCCAGACTCCTGGCTTGAATTACCAGCCAGAGGAGATTTGCCACCGAGCCGGTCGCTCTAAAATCATCCACATAAATTTAGACGATTTGCCAACCTGATGGAGACTCTGGCTTCATTAACACCACGCTTTGACCCAAGGTGGCCAGACCCCACACTAAAAGGCAGGAGCCAGAACTCATTTAATGCCATTTGCAAAGAGCTATAGTGAACCTCTGTCTTCCTCCTTGTAAAATCGAATTCATTTATTACGTCAGCTGGAACAGGCCGGTTCATGCACTCTCGGGCCCCTCTCTCTGTTGGGGTACCATTTGAGGTCTTTCAAGAGACATAATATTATCTCTAATCACACTGGCATTATCATTCACAATAGCAATTGTTTCTCCTTGCCATTTGCTTCCAGCCCTGGAGCGGCTCAAGTGGCCCGGAGCCGCGGCCGGGTCTCGCCAGCCAACCAATTAAGCTCCCTGGTCACGGATAAACCTGATAAATAGATGGTACCCTCAGGAACAGTTGGTCTCTGAATTATCTTAAATTGATTAAATGAATAGGGGTGAGCTGGGGAGAGGAGAGGTGAGTGGAGACACGGGCAGGAGGGTCATTTTCGGGCCTCTTTGTCCTTCCACAGTTCAGCACCGCGGAAGGCAGGCAGCGGCGGCCAGCCGTTTGGCTGAACGCAGGCATCCATTCCCGGGAGTGGATCTCGCAGGCCACGGCGATCTGGACTGCGAGGAAGGTCATGTCGCGCGGTATTAGCTGACAGTTCTGGGGGGCCAGGGTGCCCCTGTATGGGCCCAGGAGGCTGGGCCCAGGGGGATGAGATAGGAAGGTACTCAGCACAGAAACATTTGGAGGGAGGGCTTTTTGGGTTGGAGAAGCAAAAGGTCAGAGTCCTTTGGTCAAGCCACTGTGGCTAAATGACAAAGTCCATTCATGGCAGCGAACAAGCTAATGAGCTGTAGAAGTAGACCCGAAACCCTGAGCCCATAGTCAGCCCCGCAGAAAGGGAGCAGAGCCTTCTCCGCAGTGAAACTCAGACCAACTTTGTCATCAGCCCACCCTAGCCCTCTAGACCCTCAGGGATCTCAGGCTGTCTCCCCCCACCCCAGAGTCTGCTTTAAGGCAGCACTAACCAGAGGAGGGGTGTTGTGTGTAGAGGATGTACTTTCCCTACCCGTTAGCATGGGGGCCCAGGTTCCCCAAAACTATGATAATGTGTGGCTCTTCCTTCCCTTGTTCCCACCCCCTGGAAGGAAGGAATCAACCAGGCAGCCCCAGACTCTGCAGTTGATGTCATCAGGAAGCCATGTTCCCCCAGGGTTTGAAGCGCTCCAAGAGCTTTGCAGAGAGCTGTGTCTATGAGGGGGACAGAGAGGCTGCAGGGGGCACCTGGTCGAAGATACACGGGCTTTGGCAGGGCACCCCAGCTGGTCACCCGAGAAGCTGACAAGCTTCTTGTCTCTGCTTAGATCGCATCTGATTATGGGAAGGACCCAGCCATCACCACCATCTTGGAGAAAATGGATATTTTCTTGTTGCCTGTGGCCAATCCTGACGGATATGTGTACACACAAACTCAAGTGAGTAACACCGAGTGAGCTGGGCTTGAAGGTGAGAAGAGTCTGGTGAATTCCTTGCTGTGCCACCCGAACAGTTGTAGGAACGGGGAGAGAACTCCCACCCACGTGCACATTACAAGCTTCCTCGGGCTCCCATTTCTCACTCATCCTCTGAGCTGAGAGTCACCAGGGAATATTTTTTCTTCGCGTGAATAGTCTAATGAACTCCCTCTCATGGATCTTGAACAATTATCAACACTTAACCAATCTTCTTTTCATTTCTTTCCCTCCCACACATTTTTGTTTTCCTTTTGTTTAAAAGCACATCTCTGACATCAGGTTATTGGACCCCAAATTTCTTTAATATGCATCTCTGGTTGATGGTAATTAAAACAAAACAAGAAAAAAACCCAAACAATACGCCACTGTCACTTAAAAAAATTAATGGAATTTCTTTAATATTATCTAATTCCCCCAATTATCTTTTAAATGTCTTTTGAGTCAGTTTGTTGAAATCAGTCCCCAGATAAGATTTTGCACCTGTATTTGGTTGGTGCCGCTCTGTAGGCTTTTTAAATCTACGGCGGTTACCTACCCCCGCACACATCTCTTTTAAAAATGTCATTCATTTGTTGGAGAAACCAAGTAAATTGTCTGTAGGATGTCTCACGTTCTGAATTTGGCTGATGGCTTTTTTGTTGTGTGTCATTCGTTCCTGTAACCCCCGTATTTGCTCTTCACTTGTAGTCAGAGCTTGAAGTTCAATTGGGTTCAGTTGAGTTTTTCAGGCAAGAATAAAATAGTTGCTGTGCACTTCCTGTCAGACCAGTGGTAGTTCGGGCAGACGATGTCTGTCTGTCCTCCTTCTGCCGAAGCCAAAAACCAGTTTGGAGGGTTCAGGTGACATCAGGCTGGTTCTTGTGTTACAAAGTTCTTATCGGGGCATTTTGGGGGAGTCCTTCTCTCTGAGCCTGAAGGGCTGAGCCTCCTTTCTCTGGGAGATGAGAGGAGACACCTCAGTCCATGAGGACCCGGGCCCCAGTGATCCTCGAGGCAGAGCTAAGAACCTTGCTCCATCATAGACTGCCCACCCCCGGCCTCCGCTTCCCCGAGAACACCTTCGCTTCTCCTGTGCCCTGACCCACCTCTGAATGCTTATTCCCTCCTTGGTGGTCTTTCCAGAACCGACTATGGAGGAAGACACGGTCCGTCAATCCTGGAAGCCCTTGCGTTGGTGCTGATCCAAACAGAAATTGGAATGCTAGTTTTGCAGGTAGGCTGGGGGTGGGGGGTGGTGGCTTTCCCTCCCTGCTGCCCCTGGGGAACCTGGTCCATGGGGCGCTGAGCGGGCTGTGAGGAAGCCAGTTTCCAGGCTGGATCCATTCCTGCTTCACTGAGACACGTGGGCCAATTCCTTACCCTCTGTCTCAGGTTTTTGTTTTTTGTTTTCTGATTTTTTTGTTTTTGTTTTTAACATTTTTGGGGGGTAGTTTTGAAAGGGAATGACTCAGCAATTCTTTTTCTCCTGAAAGTACACTAATATTTTTAAAATGGTTCTAGTCTTAGACGTTCAGATCCACGTTCTGTGCCCTGGGCATCCCCGCTTCTCCCGCACGAGTGACTGGGTGGGTGGAAGGGCTCCTGGTGATAACTGGGAAGAGAGCACAGTCACCCTGCCAGACCTGATCGTGGGGCGTGGTGAGGCTTCAACCCCAGCAGTTGACCCTTAGATGCGTCAGTGTGATGCGCAGCCCTTTGGTGTCACAGAAAGGGCACGAGGATTAGGAGACCTGGGTTCTGAGTTCCAGCTGTTTGAAAACCATCCTTACAGTCGTGCCCACTGGCTGACAGGTAAAGTGTTCCTGTGTGTTCCCTTATTTATTCGTCTGACCCAGTGAGTGAGTTTTATTATCTGAAGCGAGATGGTTGGACTCGGAGACAGTCTTAGGAGCAGGTGGCCAAGAGTTAGGGTCGGAGCTCACCTTGCAGCTCCAGAAGACCGTAGTGCTCGCGCACGCTCTTCCACAGCTGGGCTGATGGCCTGCCTTCCGCCTACTTCTTGCACCTGCACACTCGCCCGCCCCCACACCCTGTGGCGGGGAGAATCATGGGTCTGTGGGAAAGGAGCTGAGAGAAATGGGGAAACTGAGGGCATGGGAGTTAAGTCAGCTCTTCCCACAAGCGGGGTGGTTTTACGCACATGCCACGTACCTCAGAGAGCTGTGTTGTGAACCAGTGCAGAAGGCAGTATCTAAATACCAGCCAACGGGGAGGCTTTAGCCACAACAATAGATTATTTTTGGCAGCACTTGGCCATTAAGAACTGAACCAAGAGAATGAATTGACACCAGAATAAATGGAGTCATTTTCATTATTAATTGGTATTCGTATTAATTATCTGGAATACTTATTAATTACAACTCATGGTCGAGTATGATATTAATTATTTATGACAGCTGTTAGTGATGCGATACAAGGTCGACTCTATCCATTTAAAGGAATCCTTCCAGTTTTCCCTCCTCAGCTGTGGCAGACCCGGTGCCCTCCCCCTGCTGCGCCCCCCTCCCACCCGCCATGTACACATATTGTGGACTAGGCTCCTGGGTGGGGGGGTTCCTTCCATCCACCTGTCCATGGCCAGCCCCTCCTGCTCTTCCTCTGGGTTCAGTGTCCTGCATTTCTGTTTTCTTGCCGATGGGTTCATGTTTCTGCTTGGACCACTTCCCACAGGAGAGGGGGCCAGTGACAACCCTTGCTCTGAGATATACCATGGACCCCAAGCCAACTCAGAAGTGGAGGTGAAGTCGGTGGTAGATTTCATCCAAGAACATGGGAATTTCAAATGCTTCATCGACTTGCACAGCTACTCACAGCTGCTGATGTATCCATATGGGTACACGGTCAAGAAGGCCCCGGATGCTGATGAGCTGGTGAGTGAGGGGCCACCTTCCACCTAGCCCTGGGCCTGCTTGACCCCGGGGTGCTGCCACAGTGGTCCTTCCACAACTTGTAGAGACAGTCCAGGAGCCTGGACTTATTTCATTAAGGGCCTGGTCTTCTCTCCTTCTGCCCTTTGGATTGTGCCACCAGACCCCCTGGGGACAAGAAGACAGTTCTCCTTATTTCTGTGTTTGCTGTGACTTTCAAGAACCACGCCTGACCCCTGCCCTTCCTTCTCAGTTTTTTTTCTGACCAAAATGTGTGACAGACCCATTGCTTGCCAAAAACTGTGGGTGGCATTGTGGTGAGTGAGGGAGAGGTGCTCCTCATTCCAGTCAAGGTAGAGTTGAAGTAGGGTGCCAGCTACAGCCTGGGGGTGCTCCGCGTCACATGTAATGACTCGCCCTAGGATGTGAACAGACACTTAGGGTGGACTGACTGGAGTAGGGCTGGCATCTGTAGGGTGAAGGCAGACTTCTCCCTCTGTGCTGGTAGACTCCAGAGCGCCCCCCTGCCCAGGGCCACAGCTAGTCTCTAAACCTCCCAGTAGATGCAGGGCTCACGCTAAGTGGTGGTGGGCCACATTCTGGTCTCAAACAGGTGTTGGCATATGCATACCGGATGGCCCTGTCTCCACCTCCACTCTGGGAACACCCAGCTCTTAGAAAGTTTCTCTGGAATGTACTTGGCCTTCCCACACGGTCATGAACATGGCATTCCCATCCCTCGAGAGAGGTGAAGACGGTGGTGTATTCACTAGGTTGGGTTGGTGAGCAGCCCTCCGCGTCTCTGTGTATCAGGCTTTGGCTCTGGTTGGATGGAAAAGGAGGAGACCAGAAGGGAAATTTGAGGGAAGGGCCAAGAACTTTCCACACCATCACAATGCAGAGCAGCTGAGGGATGTCAGGTTGTGGGATCCATTCTTTCTCACTCTGCTACTTTCCCCTCCTAGGACAAGGTGGCGAGGCGTGCGGCCAAAGCTCTGGCTTCTCTGTCGGGCACGACGTACCAAGTGGGTCCTACTTGCACCACTGTCTGTAAGTACTCGCTCTATCAGTTATTTAGAAAATGCTTGGAGAGGAAACCTGAAGTGGAACAAGAGCCACAAATTAGGCTTACTACATTGCAGTCTGATGGTTTTGGCTGTTAGCAATAGACCGAATTTGTGTCAGGCCTGTGGAATGATAGCTGCTGTAGGCGGTTGTCTCCATCAGTATCGTCACTACGGTCATGCTACGTGTCACCTGCCCGTGGTGAGTTTAGTCCTGCTAGTATGCTGGAGTCTGTGTCCCTTCTATTCCATGAAAGATCCCGACATCGTTTATCAAAAGTTCCTCAAGCCCATTGTTCCATTTTCAAAGGAAGCCCACCTTCGGAGATGCAGACTGAGGTGGTGGTAGTGAGCACAGAGGAGACTCCATCCTCTTCCCATTGAGACGAGCACGAGTTGGAGCAGAGCATGCTGGGGGGAGGGGGGTCCTCTCGGCAATGGTTAGCATCAAGCCAAAAGAAACACCCCAAACAAACCCTACCGAGGCTCCAAACCTGAAGAGGGTCTTCAGGCTCATTACCTACAGCTTCAACCTCATTTTGAGGAAATAGCTTTGTTTTGGTTTCTCACTGAAGTGTTTCATGTGAGCATTTCACTCTGTTCCTACTGAGCTCCTTCCAGTTCCCTCATTCCATGAGCCTGAGCTTTAAACCTAAAGATCGAATTGAAGAATACTATCGTTCTCCAGGAGTCTAGCTATCAAGGGGAAATAAAAGCACGAGCACGAGGAGCATGGTTCCGACACCTTTGAAGCCAGTGCCCGTCTTTTCCCCTCTAGTGTCTCTCCTCTGTAAGTAATTTTCCAACAGTGGGTCCCCCCTCAGGCTCCCTGCAGAATTGCCGATATTTCTGTCCTATTCCACACCGTAACTCTCCATCCAAGTGCTCCACCTCAGCTAGCTGGTCCCTTCCGCCTTCCTGTTCTGGGAAGTTTCTCCATCCCCCCTCCTGGGTCCTCCTCTGTACTCTGACCTCCGCACTCTTGTGTGTGTTTCATAGGCTGCCTTGCTGCATAAAGCAATTAGCCTGATGTGGGTGTTCGTGTAGCTAATTGCAGGAACCATCCATTAATTATTCATGGTTGATTATTATTAGTGTTGTTAAATGGGAACTCCTCGGAGAAGAAACACCTCAGGAGAGTTTCTCCATCCTCTGCTCCATTAGCGAGAACTTGAGTTTAGGACTGCAGAGGGGTGAAGAGACTTGGTGGGAGTCCTTTGGTGAGGCCCTCTTGAAAGAGATTTGTGGGTCACCACAGTCCTGGCTTTTGGGTCAAACACCAGTTTAAAGGATGGCCTTGTCAACCCACATCACACACATTCTTCCCAGCCTAAGCTCTGCCAAAACCAAGAGATACTCATCGGATTCCTCCAGAACCAGAGGTGGAAGGCGCTCCCTGAGTGTTGTCCAGGAGACATAATATTTCCTAAGTCTTTCAAGAGCCTATCTTCTGTATTGTTTAAAGACTTGCCTACCCTCCTTGCTTCCCAAAAATGTAATCAATTTTTGTGTAATAACACTCTGATCCCATGGGTTATTACATGTGCTACACGCATGGTTGACGTCTGTCCCTTCAAGTGCCAGACCTTTTCTTAGATTAACCATTTTAGCTGAAAATTATCTCAAATTTCACACTTTCTTGCCTTTTTAAACGGAGCGCGTACAAGGGATTTAAGCTCCTTTCTTCATGATGTAGTAGCCTTCTGAACGTTAGTAATAATGTCCTGGAGGCCTTCCGTGCCACATTGCACTTTCAGTCCCTGTGCTGGGCAGCCCCAAGCCCATTTTGCTGCTTTAATTTGTGCATCTGCTTTTTTAGAGTTTGCCTGTTCCTTCCCCTGGTCAGATTGTACTGCTTTCAGACTATCTGCCTCTAGCAACCTTCTCCCCTTCTCTTCACTACTAAGGGCTGGGACACAAGTTCTTTAGGCTCATTAGACTCGTGGATAGATCCCGAGTAAGAAGGATGTTCATGACAATATTGTTTATACGCACAGAGGCCTACTGAGTACTTCAATGTCTGTCAGTACAGTACCGAGTAAAAACACATTTGGTGCAGGCACACAGTGAAACAGTGTGCCCCCCCCCACTTAAATGAATGAGGTGCGTCTGTAGATGCGAATAGGGAATAATCTTTAAATGTCAATTGGGAAATATAGTGTGATTTTTATTTATTTTAATTTTTAAATTTATCTTATTATTTTTTAAAGATTTTATTTATTTATTTAACAGCGAGAGAGATTGAGAGAGAGAGAGAGAGAGAACAAGTAGGCAGAGGTATATGAGACCACACAAGAATTGCAGAGACTACAGGAGAGCCTGTTTCATAACCTCATGGGGCATGGCATCACAGCATCTCTAGAGAAGTCACAAGTGGAGGGGTGCCTGGGGGGGCTCAGTTCTTAAGCGTCTGCCTTCAGCTCAGGTCATGATCCTGGGACCGAGCCCTGCCTTGGGCACCCTGCTCCACGGGGAGTCTGCTTCTCCCTCTCCCCCCTGCTTATGTTCTGTCTCTCTCAGTATCTCTCTCTGTCAAATAAATAAATAAAGACTTTTTAAAAAAAAATCACAAGTGATACCATGAGAAATAACCCTCAAGAATAATGGAAAACAAAAGGACCCATCTTTTCATTTAACAGACATGTACCATAAATACTAAATGGACTGGGAGGAGGTCGAGGAAAGCATGGGCTTTTTTTCAGCAGACGGCCTTGGGTTTCAATTCCAGTCCTGTCATTTTCTGTCTGTATTTTCTTAGATAAATTACTCATTCTGAGTCTGGATTTCCTTCTCTGAAAAACAAGGATGGTAATACCCACCTCACTGGGTTTTTAAAGATTAATGAGGTCATAGATGTGAACTTTTCAATATAAATGACCAGTTTATGGGAGATGTTCAATAAATGATAGCTGCTATTGACGTATTATTTTAATATTCAGTGTCACCCACACTTTGCACTTTTAGCCAGTTTCTGCTCTAGTAGGGTTTGGCTGGGAAGAAGCAGGAAAGCAGGCCTCTTTCTTTTCCCCAGCCTTTTGGCAAAGGGAAGTCTCAAGGGTTGTGCTTCGTTCTCTCTGTATTTATCAGTTATCTCTCGCTACGTAAAAAGTTATCCTAAAACCTAGCAGCTTAAAATAATAAACATTTATTTTCTTCCACTCTTTCCCTGGGGTAGGAATTCAAGAATGGCTTAGCTGGGTGGCTCTGGCTCCGGGCCTCTTCCAAGGTTGCCGTCAAGGGCTAGAGTCCTTTAAATCCTTGACCCGGCCGGAAGGGTTTGTTTCTCGGGTGGCTCACTCAGCTGCTGAGTACCGGCAGGAGGCCTCCATTCTTCACCACTCAGACCTGGTGATGGGACACTCTGACCATCCACACACCCTGATGCCTGGCTTTCCCCAGAGCAAATGATCTAAGAGAGAGCAAGGCAGAAGCCATGGTCTTTATGATCAGCCTTGAAGGTCACACTCCATCATTCCTGCAATTTCCTGTTAGTTACCCAGGTCAGGGCAACCCCACTCAGTGTCGGAGGGGACCACCCAGGGAGGTGAAAACCAGGAGACAAGGATCATTGGGGCTGGCTTGGAGGCTGCCTGTCTCACTCTGTGAAGACTGGTTTTGAGTGACTGGAAAGAGTCTAAATAGTGAGTTAGCAAAAAGGTGGGCTTGAGGATTTAAAATTTCTTGGTTTGAGATGAATGAAGATGACCATCGTGTAGGACAGACTGAGACATACCGATCAGGCCGGTGTTCATGTGTTGGTGGCCTGATGACCTTCAGAAAGAATTCTAGGTCCCTAAGGAACCATGGGCAGGCAGAA